>NC_080032.1:66942829-67247029 GCF_030020395.1 Manis pentadactyla
AAACATATGTACATATATGTAAAGGTAATTATCTTAAAATCATTGGGTTTTCTATATACTAACCACAAATAGTGAGGAAACAGTAAAAATATTGTATTCCTCTAGCAACAAGAGATGAAATACATAGGGAAAAAAATAAGAAATATGACACATTTATTTGAATAAATGAGAAGATTTTACTCTAAGCTATTAAAGAAGAAGACTTCAATAGACTCTAGCATGCTCTTGGAGGGGAGAACTGAATATTATAAAGATGTTATTCCCCACCAAATTAATTTATTAGTTATAACTCAAATCAAAACCCCAAGAGAGAAATCCTGAGACTTAAAAAAAAGAATCACTGGCTCATAACTTGGAAGAATTGACTGATTTCTTTCTAGTATCACCTATTCAATAGTTTAAGCTACACTTGTTTCATTTAAATTTATGTAGAGGTTTATGCTATGGAAAAATTATGAAGTGGGTTGAGATAGGAGGTTTTCAAACAAATATCTAAAAATACAAAGACACACACACTGTCAGTGTCTTTTACCACTTCACAGCCTTTTTCAGTACCACCAAAAGAAACAATGAAATAAGAATTTCAGTCAGACATCTTAATTTGGAGTATGTATGTGTGTGAGTGACTATCTTTATATAAATTGACTTCTTTTCTTTTAAAACTAGACTTTATGAATAAGAAATATTACATATTCAAACTCTGTTTGGAAATTGGAAAAGGAATATATGCATAAACCTGAGAACTAACCCAGTACTATGTACTATGTGGCCTGATTCCTGGATGTCTTGTCTCGCTGCTTAGATCCAGGGTGGAACCCTTTCTCATCCATAGTCATGGCTGTATGAAGCTAAAATGTATTGAAGTAGAGAAATAATTGAAGAGTACATATCAGCCAAATGGTGATGCTCAATGTTCAAGTGCTCATTCAACCATGAAGGTGATTACTCTAAGGGAAGAGAAGCAGAGCTATGTGACAAAATATTCATATATTCATTCAATAAATATTTATTGAGCTCCTAATAATGTGCTATATACTTTGTCTATCAGCAGGAAATTCACAATGAAATAAGTATGACATGACCCCAACTTTCATGGAGTAAAACTTAATGAAGAATGAAAACAAGGGAAGCACATCAGGACAGAGGAAAACCGCTGAGGACAAGCAGGGGTTGAAGGCTTGGCTTTTACACATTGTGCCTGGTTTCCCATTGTTAGGACGGAATGGAAGAGGGCAGGAGTGATGAGAAGATAGCCATTCACATCACAAGATGAACAGCCTTCCGGTCACTGGCTTCCTTTCCCAAAAGCTTTTACTGCACCGGGTTCTCCTTATGTCCTGTTTCATCTCTGTGTTTCTAATCTGTAAATAAGAGGGTTGAGCATGGGGACAATAACTGCGTAGAAGAGTGTCAACACTTGGTCTACCGGTAAAATTGTGGCAGGTCAATGTAAACAAAGATGACAGGTACAAAAAACAGGATTACAACTGTGATGTGGGAACTGCAAGTGGAAAGAGCCTTGTGGCAGCTTTCTACAGAATATGCTCTCATGTTACATAATATCACAAAGTAGGAGGCCATCAAAACCATGGGGATCACCAGTCTCATCAGGCCAGAATTGGCAATGACTAAGAAACCAATTTTGTATGTATCAGGGTAAGCTAGTTTCAACAAAGGATATACGTCACAGAAATAGTGATCTATTTCATTGGGGGCCACAGAAAGGTAAAAAAAATAGTAAGAAGAAACAGGCCAAGGGAATGCGGAAAACCGCCTTGCACATGAGGACATTAGAACCGAGTTACACCTTTGCCTATTCATGATGATGGCATAGTGGAGCGGCTTGCAGATGGCCACATAGTGGTCATAGGCCATTCCTGTGAGGCTGAAGACCTCAATCCCCCAAACAAGTGTGTGGCAAAATGTTGCATTATGCAGTTTTTATAGGAAATGACCTTCCTGTCTGTCAGTAGGTCGGTCATTAGTTTGGGTGTCACAGTGGAGGTGTAGAAGAGGACTGAGAGGGCAAGGTAATTAAGGAAGAAGTACATGGGCTGGTTAATTAACTGACTGCGCATGACAGAGACCATGATAATCAAATTCCCTAACCAAATAGCCAAGTAACAGAGTAAGAAAAATAGAAAGCAGAAAATCTGAACTTTCTTATTCTTAGAAAGTCCCAACAGAATAAATTCAGTAACATTATTCCTATTTTCCATGGTCTGGTCTGATTCTGAAGAAAGTTATCTGAAATGACAAAAGTAATATAAAAAATTATTGATGAGAAAACAGGAATCTCATATCTAATTAAAATGGCACAAATGCAATTTTTGAGGGCTTAGCCATTTTAAGAGCCACTGAAGTCACTCATTCATTTCACAAAATGCTTTGAGTACCCAGTGGCAATACTCTCCTAAGAAATGAGGACACAGTGATGAAGTCCCAGCTTTTGTGTAATTTAAATTCTTTTGTGAAGAAGCAGGAAATTATACTTGTCAAAAATAAATAATAAACAAATAAATAAATGTGTAACTTCAAGTAGTGCTAAGTAGGGCGAAACATAATGCATCACCTTAAGATGTAAACTGGAGTTAACCACAGAACTTACCTGACTGGATGGTTTCCAATCAGATCACAAAAACCGTGGTTTATACAGAGTTTGGCATATAGTCAATGTTAAATAAACATTCAGTAAAGAAAAAACTGAGAAATAAACAATGTACTATAACCCTGAAGGAATAATACAATATTAGAAATAACCAACCAGCCATTAGGTAATTCATGATAGAACTGAAGCACAAATATTTTTCTGAATTGGTCTGTAATCTTTTTGGATTTATAAGAGGAAATAACTAGAATTTACTCCATGAAACTTCTATATTTCTTAAAAGTTATTTGTAGGTTCTATTGTGTAATGTTTCTCCAGCACTGCTTTTCTTATTTTTCTTGCAGGATTATAGTAAAAACAACCTTAGTTTAAAAACTTAATTATTGGTTCAGGAACTTTTTAAATAAATTGTCACGTTTATACATCATTGATGTCTTCTGCTTTTAGGTTAAATTGGAGGTATTCGACTATAAGCAAAACTAAACTTAAAGCTAATTAAGAGATATGCAGGTTTTTTCTTTTTTAAATTTAGAATTATTATTTATTTAAGAGTTGGTGTAGCTTCTTTATAAGAAATATATATCTGAAGTTCAAAAATATTACATCCAAGTTACATACTTAAAGTAATATAACATTTAAGTAAATTAACAATGGATATTTCATGACGGTTAGACTATGGAGATTTTCATTTTCCAATTTATATTCTTCATTTTCTAAAAATTTTGCTATGCACATATTTATTTTCAAAAAAAGGAAATACTTTGTAAATAAAAGTATCTTTTATATTACTAATGATTATGATTTATATTTATTTGAAAATGTCTTTATAAATATGACTGCCCACTTATCCTTTAAATGTAGTTTAAAATACATTAGAATTGTACCCACTACAATCTGGAAGCCTACTCTCATTTTTATAGGAAACTAAGACCAGGAATTCACACTAATAATCATTCACCCCTAAGTAAAAATTTATTGAGAAACAAAAGTGCACTGATCTTTACCAGGTTTCTTTTTCTTGAATCATTGATCAGACCTGCAAATTTTGTTGAAATTTGCCAAGTAAATAGGAATATTTCAATTCTTGGTGTCAGTAATGCCAAAGGTCTTGCAATGTCAGATGAATGAGTAAAGACAAAAAATTTCAAAACATTACACAATTTTGAATACTGTTGTCATAAGACTGTGACTCTGGGTCCAGGGAGAAGAAACGATATGAAGACCAACAAAAAATTTCTCCATTTTTTTTCTGCTCATCTACTTTTTCAAAATAGGTAAATTTTCAGAGAAGTTATTTGAATTACATTTCAGCAGGCAATCAATTGTGTTTGCCTAGGTTGGAAATACACAGAAAATAGGCTTCCCCAATTTCAAAATAGTTCCCACAAACACAAGGTAGTAAAAATGATGCTTTGCCACTTTGACCAATCATTTTCTCCCTTACTTTCTTAGAAATCTGCCCACACAATTGGCATGATTCCTTAGAAGAATTTGTCTTCCTACTGTATTAAATAGAAACAGTTATACTTGCCTTCTAGGTAATCATCTGGTAAATGCACTCTGTCAGTAGACAAAAGACCTAGCTTTTTCTCCAATTCTGTTCAGTTGCTCATTCCTTAGGATTTCAGGCTCCCATCCATACAGTAAAGGAGTTGGATTAGATAATCTCTGAAGATGTCTCCAGATTCTGAGAGTGTGTGACTCCTGATTCTCCATTAGTTTGGAGAAAACGCTGGTCTGCCTGCACCCTGCCTTGCTCCACTGGATACACTGAGACTATGGACACTATGGTATCAGCAATTTCATTAGCATTTCTGTGCCTCAGTTTCCTTCTCTGTAAAACTGAGATAATGACAATACCTCCGAATAGTTTGATATTTTAAAGTAAAAAGTTAATAAATATGAATTTCTTAGAAGAGAGCCTGGAAAGCATTACACATCCAGTAATTGTTGGCCAGCTTCTACAATTACTAAAAGATGAACGGTCGAGAGAAAATGTAAAGACACCAGGCTGGGAGCTAAATCTTGTATTATCCATCTCTCCACACTGTTGGATGTCGCGCGCCCCGTCCTCGCCGGCAAGAACAGCATGCAACAACAGCAGGATTCTTCTGCAGAAAGCTTTAATCTTCAGCTCTTTGTGGAACAAATGTGTCGGGCAGGACCCAGACTAAACGACGGGGCCAGCTTATATAGCTCTCATGCTCTGTGCTGATTGGTGCTGCTATACGTGCTTCATTAGCATGGCAATTTTTAGTAGATCTGATTGGTTCTTATGCTAAGAAGTGATTAGCATGTGGTTTTGTGACGTAGGGTATTTTGCAACTGGGAAGTATGGGATTTTCCAGTTGCCCCACGTTGAGCGCCACCCTCTGGGTGCGGCTGCCAACATCTCCCCCTTTTTTGTTTAATAGAAACTCAGGACGGAACTTGTCAGCTGAGGCGGAGATAGAGGCCTGACCTCCAGCAAACATTTCTTGATGCCCCCTTTTTGGAGAGGGGTCTCTGGGCATCTACCCCTATGCAGTCAGGCGTGTCTCTCAGAGGGGTCCAGAACCTCTTGCAGTGCTTTGCCTCGCATCCTCTAGCAGACGTTGGGACCGCCTGGTACAAAGGGTCTTGGACCTTTTCTTTGACCCTCTTGCACCGCGAGTTTCTTAGGGAAAGCTGCAGGTAAGCGATAAGGTACCCGGGCCTGGTGCAATGCCACAAGGGCTCAGGGTGCAAGGGCTACCTCAAGCTAAAGCTGAGCTTCTTTATTGAGCATGTTGAGCCACACTTGGGGAGAGGCGCCAATATCTACTGCCATTAAGGCTTGAGCAAGGATTACTTTATCTTGCCTATGTTGGGCACAGAGCCTGCATAACAACCAGAGTAGGAGCATGAGACCTCCAAGCATGAATACACCCATTCCAGCCATGCCCGCCCACTCTTTGACGTGGGAGAGGGCTCTGTGGAACCAGGAAGAGAGTCCTTCTGCTACGGAGATATCTAGCCGGGTGGAGTTGATGTGGGTTATTTCTCGCCGTAGCTCTTCCAATGCTCCATCAAAGTCTTGGGACCAGTTTCCTGAAAGATACTGGGACAGGCTTCGTGACAGATTAGCTGCTCGCGTAAAGTTTTCATATTGTATGCTAGTATTGCAGAGAGCGCGAAACTTTCGCTCACACCCCAATTGGGCTAACTGCCAGAGCACATCTAGTTGCTCTTCCACCAGATCTACTCGCTGATTGAGGACCATTATTCCTCCTTTCAGCTGGCCATCAAGCGTGGACTGATGGTCAAGGGCAGAGGATACTGATTCCGCAAGGTTATTGAGTTCTGTAGCTGTTTTGATAGAGGTGTCTAAAGCTATGCCAGCTGCGGTGGCTGCAACTGCGGTTATGGAGATTAGAAGCACTATGGCGGCTGTAGCACCGAAGTCGCGTTTCTCTCGAAACAGGGTCATGGTGTTAGGTGCATCTACTGGGACGGGGACCCAACGAGGAATACGGGCTATTAAGGCATTGGTAAAGTTAAGTGCATCCCAGCACTGAGACAGAAAACAGGAGGCATTGGAACAGGAGTCAAAACTATCATTGGACAAGATAAACAGGAATGGAGGGGAAAGGCATACTGGAGCTGGTGGGAAGAAGAGCTTGGGGTCCCCCTGCGTAGAATTACCCGGAGAACAGAAACGAGTGGTGGGGGCTGAGGTCTCCGTCTTAATATAGCACTGATAGGTCATGTTGTAGCTGACGCCTTTTCTTCCACCCAAAAGGGCGGATAGTGGGGACAGGTCTGTACAAGAGCCATTAATGCCACACAGCATCCATTTGTGAAAAGGATTCCTGTTCATAGGCTGGGAGTTAACTGCCATCTTCTACCATTGCTGTTCCCCAGCTTCTATCTTTGGTCATATCTGGGGAGATAGTGAACCTGTGGTGTGCGTCTGCCCAAGTCACTGTAGCTGACTTGCAGTCTGTCCAAGGCCATGGTTCTCCTTCATAGTCACCTAAGCAGTGGGGGGCGTATTTGGGTTGGCGAGGCACAGGGGATGCTGTTACGTTTGACTGAGCACTTTCAAGGGGCTCTACAAACGTGCCATTGATCCAGAGAACATTCTGGGGGATCGTTTGGTTATCACTGCTCCCAAGCCCGATCCCCGTTATCGGATCACTGAACCAGCCATATTTTCTCTGTTTTAGGGAGATACAGTTGGTTAGAATTTGAGTGGTGAAGCATAATGACCCACTGGTTACAAAGGACCGGTTTTCTCCCAAAGGAGCTGTCATGGTGTCTTTTGCTAGGTATGGCAGGTTTATGCTAGAGTTGGTAGTGAAAAAACGTGGAAAAACCACTGCATTGAAGCGGACGGGCATAGGCTTAGGAAAGGCAGACAATATTCCCCATCTCAATACTCTCTGAGTCGGGGTTCCCAGTGACAGGAGCAGGATCAGTAGGTACAGAGAGGTCATCTCCTTTGTCCAGGACCTTCCTTGTCAGATGCTCCGGGATCCAGAAGGGGTTCTCTTCACCCTGGGGGAAAACACATACAGCTCCCCTGGATCTTATTATAATTGGATCCGGGCCTTTCCATTGGTTAGATAATACATCCTTCCATTTCACTAGTTCCTGTGGGTCTTTTGGCCACTGATTGTGGCGGTCTGCTGCTATATGGCCTCTAGCATCCAGGTTCAAAAAATTCATAGTGAAGAGTGCTAGGGCTATTGCAGTTTTTGGTGTGGGGGGTATATCCCCAATTCCCCCTTTTTGTTTAAGTAAATAGGATTTGAGAGTGCGGTTCGCACGCTCCACAATCCCTTGACCTTGTGGGTTATAGGGAAGACCAGTGATATGTTTTATTCCTATGTGATGACAAAATTGAGCAAATTTGGTAGAGGTATAGGCTGGACCATTGTCTGTTTTGAGAATTTGGATTAACCCCCATGCACTCCAAGCCTCAAGACAGTGGTGAATGACATGGGAAACTTTCTATCCAGATAATGGAGAGGCAAAGATGACTCCTGAACAAGTATCCATAGATACATGTACATATTTCAGCTTCCCGAAGGAAGAAACATGTGTCACATCCATTTGCCAAACTTGTAAAGGTTTAATACCTCTGGGATTAATCCCAACATGGGGCGTGGGAAGAAAACTACAGCAATGTTGGCAGCTAAGAACAATGTTCCTAGCTTCGGCTCTGGGCATGCTAAACCGCTTGCGCAGTGTTTCAGCGGTGACATGAAATTGTGAGTGGAATTTTGAAGCTGGGTCGAGCAGACGGAAAGCCATACTCCTAGTCGAAAGGTCAGCTAAGTGGTTGCCTTGGCTCATAGGCCCGGGAAGGCCTGAATGTGCTCTAATGTGGGTTATATATAAAGGTGAGCGTCTAAGGAGTAATTGTGACTGTATCTGTTTGAACAGGGTAGCTACTGTACTTGATGCTTTGATCATTCCAGCTACTTCTAGGGAATTAACTGCATTAACTACATAACAAGAATCTGACACAACATTCAATGGTCCATGAAAGGTTTGTAGCACTTCTAAAACTATGTGGCATTCTACTACTTGTGGAGTATTGGGTGTATAGTTTTTTGTCACAACTTTGCCATTATGGACATAGGCTCCTGTACCTGTCTTGGATCCATCTGTGTAGACTGTTTTTCCATGTGGTAACGGGGTCTGGCTAGTGATCCGAGGGAACACTAGGGGATGAGTTTTGGCAAAATTGATGAGGGGATGTTTTGGGAAATGGTTATCAAAGGTTCATGGGAAGCTATAAGCAAGTATGGCCCAATCATCATTCATAGCACATAATGTTTGTATCTGCTCCATATTGTAAGGGGTTATGACTGTTGCTGGAGCTATCCCAAAATGTGCTATAGAAGTCTTCACTCCCCTTAGGGCGAGTTTGGCTATGGCAGCCGGGTAATATTCTATAGTTCTAACTTGAGAGACTTGGGGATGGATCCAGATCAGTGGACCCTTTTGCCACAAGACTGCAGTTGGCAGTCCAGGGGTGGGAAGAATGCATAACTCAAAGGGTTCATTTAATTGTATCCTATTCAATTGTGCTGTCATTAGGGCTTGTTCCACCTTGTGGATAGCCTGCACTGCCTCAGGTGTGAGAGAGCACGGAGATGTTAGTTGGGAGTCTCCCTCTAGGATTTTAAACAGCGGTTTCAATTCAGTGGTAGGTATCTTTAAAAATGGCCGCAACCAATTAATGTCTCCTAGGAGTTTCTGGAAATCATTCAAAGTTCGCAGCTGATCACGTCTTATCTCAAGCTTTTGGGGGTAAATAACATCTGTGGAAATAGTGGTTCCTAGGAATTTACTAATACTAGATTTTTGGACCTTCTCACTGGCTATATTCAGTCCCCAAGTCTCTAGGGATTTAGTGAGCTTTACATAGGCCTCTTCTACTTCTGCTGATTGCGGGGAGCAGAGAAGGATATCATCCATATAGTGAATGATTTTTAGTTTGGGGTAGTTTTCGCGAATTGGTGCTAGCGCTTGCTGAACATACAGTTGACATATGGTGGGGCTATTTGCCATCCCTTGAGGGAGGACTTTCCACTGAAATCTGGCATCTGGTTGCTCATGATTAATAGCTGGCAGGGTGAAAGCAAACCTTTCTCTATCTTTGGTGTTTAGGAGTATGGAGAAGAAACAATCTTTGATGTCTATTATGATTACTTTCCATTCTTTTGTAGAGCAGAGAGAACTGGCAGTCCTCGCTGGACAGGTCCAAATAGCCTCATTTGAGCATTTACTGCTCTCAAATCATGAAGCAATCTCCATGACCCTGACTTTTTTCTGATTATAAATATGGGCGTATTCCATGGAGATACAGAGGGTTCTAAATGTCCTAATTGGAGCTGTTCTTGTACCAAATGGTGAGCTGCTTCTAATTTCTCAGAGGATAGGGGCCACTGAGGAACCCATATGGCCTCCTCTGTAAGCCAAGGTATGGGCATGGCGTCTTCAATGGCCCCTATGAAAAACCCAAGCCGCGACAGTCATTTTTTACTTTGGGTAGGATAGGCTCTGTGCGTCCCTGTTGGTGTTTCCCTAGCCCTTTACCAGGGATGTATCCCATATCCATCATCATGCCTAGGGCAGGGGTGGAGCATTCATTAATGAGTTTAAGGCCCAGACCTTGCATAACATCTCTCCCCCACAAATTGACTGGCAGTGGGAGCACATAAGGGGTAACTATACCTTCTTGCCCCTCAGGCGCTTGCCATTTCAATGGTTTGGCACTAATGGTAGGACTAGACTCATATCCTAAACCTTGTAAAGAGTGTGAGGACTGTGTTACAGGCCATTTGGAGGGCCACCAGGTTGCAGAAATAATACTTTTATCCGCTCCAGTATCCAGGATTCCTTCAAAACTTTTTCCTTCTATTTTGAGGGTTAATTTTGGTCTGTCTGCTAAATCTAATACTATGAAAGCTGAATTGTAGTTAGAGGAGCCGAAACCTTGTTCTCTTCTTTCTGTGGCGGTGGAAGGATAATTGGCATGGAGACTAGGTAACACTAAAAGCTGGGCTATGCGGTCTCCTGGGGATATGGGGTAGATTCCTCTGGGGGCTGAACACATAATTTTTGCCAGTCCTACGTAGTCTTGGTCTATAACTCCAGGGTGGACTACAAGGCCTTTTAAAGTAGCAGAAGAGCGCCCCAAGAGTAATCCAACTGTGTTTGGTGGCAAAGGGCCTTTAAAATCTGAGGGGATAGGTTGAACTCCCATCTGTGGAGTTAACACTATTCTGGTGGTGGCACGGATGTCCAATCCCGTGGAACCTGGAGTGGCTCTCCTTGGGGGGCTTTGTTGCTCCCGAATGACACCTGTGTGCTGGTTGCCCCATATATTTGCGGGCCCTGATGGCGGGGGCCCCTCTGTGCGTTTTTTGGCAGCTCTAAGGGTTTCCCTTCTATGTCTTTAACAGATCGGCATTCATTGGCCCAATGTCTGCCTTTTTTGCACTTAGGGCATAATCCAGGGGTCTTTTGGGTTGTGTGCTCTAAAGTTGGGCTTCTACATTCTCTCTTTATATGTCCTAGTTTCCCACATTGAAAACATTTAATATTTTTATTAGTAATTCTGGCTTGTTTGTGGCTTTGTAATATAGCCGCAGCTAGGCCCGCATTGGTGAGTGGTCCCCCTATTTCTCTGCAGGCTTTTAGCCAAGCGTGCATCCCCTTCTGCTTCCAGGGTGTTATTGCCTGTCTACACTCTTTGGTGCATTGTTCAAATACTAATTGCTCCACTAGGGGCATAGCCTGCTCTTGGTCCCCAAATACTCTACCCGCGGCTTCCATCATGCGAGCGACGAAATCTGAAAATGGCTCGCTCGGCCCTTGAATAATTTTTGTCAAATTGCCTGACACTTCCCCTTTGTTAGTGAGGGCTTTCCATGCCTTAGCAGCGCACGCGTTTATTTGTGCGTACACCTGTGCGGGGAAGGCGGTCTGGTTGGCCACCCACTGTCCCTGGCCTGTCAACATATCATACGACCACGCGGGTTACCCTTCGGCAGCGTTTGCACGTGCCTGGGTCATGCTGATATCATGCCACAATGCCTTCCATTCTATATACTGTCCCATGCTAGTAAGGCATGCTTTAGTTACATACTGCCAATCTGTGGGCGTCATAGCTGTCTCTGTCAACCTCTCAATCTGTGCTAAGGTGTAGTTAGCACTGACTCCGTAAGCCCAAACGGACTCTGCTAGGTCTTTAACTTTTTTATGGCTCAGGGGCTGGTGGGAGCGTACGCCATTGTCCTCAAACACAGGGAACATTTGCTTAATTGCTTGTATGGTATCTGGGTGACAGAAAGTATGTGTACCACTCACATAAGGTGGCGGAGCAGTGGGCAACGGAGAGCACCCCGCTGTCCTTTTCTCTTTCGTTTGCCTTTCAGCCTTGCTGGTTCCCTTACTTCCGCGTTTCGCAGTCATGGTCTCCTCCTCCTCTTCCGAGGACAGGAGTTCCTCCTCTTGCTCTCTATTGGAGAGTTGAAGCTCTCTCAACTCTTCCCATGGATACTTGCTACTTTCTCCGAGGCGGTCGTCACCTGCTCCTCGGGGCTCTTTCACTTTTGCCCTGGGCGGACTTTCCCCCTCACTCTGGGGTTTTTTAACTTTCACTTTAGCGGTCTTTTTCGGCCGCGAGCTAGCTCTGTCTCCCGTTCCGTTTCTGACATGCTTTCTTGGATCTCTGTTAAAACTCTCTGTCCTGCCTTTATCACCTTTTCACATTTTTCATCTTGTAGGCAAGCTCTAATCAGTTTCCATAGTGGTCTAGTGCCTCCTCTCAAGTGTCCCTCTTCTTCTTCTCTATCAAGATCTTTCCCTAACTTGTCCCAACTCGGGATGGAGAGGGACCCTGAACAGATAAACCAGGGAGCGACACGGTCTACCTCCTTCACAAAAGATCCTAAGATTTTGCTGGAGACCTTCAAATTTCACTCTTTGAGCGCTGTCGGCAGTGCTGTGACTAATGACGGCGCGTTTCCCATAGTGTCTCTTTATCTACCGAGAACCATCAGCCACCCTTAAAAGCGCGTCTCTCGGAACTTACCACTCTGGGTTTTCTTCGATCCTGCAGTTCTGAATCCTCTCCAGATGTCTGAAGGGTCCTCCCTGTGCCGGTGATGTTCTGGTTCCCGGGTTTCGGCACCACTTGTCGCGCGCCCCGTCCTCGCCGGCAAGAACAGCACGCAACAGCAGCAGGATTCTTCTGCAGAAAGCTTTAATCTTCAGCTCTTTGGGAAACAAATGTGTCGGGCAGGACCCAGACTAAACGAAGGGGCCAGCTTATATAGCTCTCATGCTCTGTGCTGATTGGTGCTGCTATACGTGCTTCATTAGCATGGCAATTTTTAGTAGATCTGATTGGTTCTTATGCTAAGAAGTGATTAGCATGTGGTTTTGTGACGTAGGGTATTTTGCAACTGGGAAGTATGGGATTTTCCAGTTGCCCCACGTTGAGCGCCACCCTCTGGGTGCGGCTGCCAACAGTTGGAAACATCTGAAGCTTTGGACATAGACCCTGGTTCAAACATAGATACTTAAATGCAAGATTCTTCCCCTCCTTGAACATTTTTTCTCTACTTACATAAAATGAACACTGAGGTGCCTAATCTAAGGATTATGGTGAAATTCAAATAAACTTACACATGAAACTCAATGCTCAAAAATATACTTGCTCCCCTGCATCTTTGGAATCCCCCCAGTGTTATAAACTTTGGAGGTACCAAAGATATTCAAGTAGTAGTAGATCCTAGGAATTAAGAAGGCAAGTTCTGGAGCTACACAAAATGAGATAGAATCCAGCTCCAAAATTATCTCTAGGGCATAATCTAGGACAAAATATGTACACAGTTTCTTCATTTATAAAATGAGTAATAATATAATTAACTCTGAGGTCTGTTGGTAAGTATTTAATGGTTCATTTATGTAGAAGTTCAGGACAGACCTGTTATATTAAGATTAAACATTTAATAAAAATATTTTATCACTGATATTATATATTTATGTCCTATCAGGGGGCATAAATATAAATTAAAAATGGCATGTCATTTTATTATTCCTATTATAAATTTTAAAGAGCGTATTAAAAATACATATTTCAATATGGATAAATAAAGGCAGGTAAATAAAACACAGCATAGTTTCCCTGCCATGAACAAGCTATTCTATCTTACCTACAAACTGAGGTTTCTCGCATCCAGGAAATGTTCTCTCATTAAACAAAATCTTTCCCTCCTTGGTAGGGTTAAACTGACCTTCTCCCCACAGACCTGCAGGTAAACTTCTTGCTCATTCCAGTCATTTAATGTTTTTGTTTTCTGGATGAACCCTACCTAAATTAGACGGATGTTCATATCCCCATTTCATCTAAGAAAAACAAACTGTTTATTAAACTAAGAAAAAAGAAACAAACCCCATAGGTATTACATACTCTAGTAGGCCAATTAAAATTTTTGCTATACGTTTGTTTCTTCATCATTTTGAAATTGTACTGCTTCTTGCTTTTTAATCATTTTCATATCCAGTTCCTTCACTGAAATTCTGTCCCTTGACCTGCTAGCCCAGGACATCCTTCTTCCTATTCAACTTTTCTTCATCATAGTGATGCTGGGGTTCTTGTTTGCGGAGCCAAAGAATGAGCTTCACAAACAGTCAAGGTAGGAGAGCAAGGTACAGGCTTTTATTTAGAGATACAGTGAAAGGACAGAGCTCCCGAGGGGACAAGAGAGTCCATAGTGGTACGTTGTCTTTTACAGGCAGCTGACGATTTTTCCAGAACATGAAAAAAACTTAGGGGTGTGGACTTGTTAAGTGGTCTCTGAATATTTACAATTAACTTAACACAAGCAACTTCCTCTGATGATTTCTCCCTGAGATACCAGCATCTTGGTCTGGGGGCATAGGAAACAAGGCCACCTGCTCAGCCCCCCAAGGTGGGCTGAGGTATTGTTTGCTAAAGAGTAAGTTTCTAACGACTTAATTTCTTGGGTATCAAAATACAATCTTATCTTTAAGGTGGAATCCTTCCTGCCTTTTACTGTGTTGTTTATGCCAGGGTTTACTTGCTAAATTAGTTGCCCAGTTTGCAAAATCACTTCATCAGATCTGAAGGAGGAAAGACAGCACGTAGGCCTGGGCCTTTTGGTATGCTAAAGTGAACCTTACACGTGATTATAAATGGTTAGCGTAATAAAACATGTGCTACTCTTCTTTATCTGGGGAACATTAACTGATTTTACTGAAGAATGATTCTTGAGCTCAATGTTTAACATAGAGTTTTAGCAGGGGGGTTTCCTTGCATGTAGTTACATTGCTCTGACTGCAAATATCCTGCCCTGGCCCCTCCGGAGGACCTCACCCTACTCTGACTACATCCACAGTCCCTGTCTCAATAGAATATGAAAGGCTAATGACATGATCAAATTTGTGAAATTTAAAAATAAAGTAAAACAAGTAAATCTAGTAATATTTTGATAGATATGGCACTGATAACTCGAACAGCTGTTGCACAATCTAAAGTCCATCCTCGCTAGTGGTTTATTATAGATGGAAGGCAAGACAGAAGCTTTCCTGAAATAGTAAAAATATCATTTTTAAAGATTCTGGATTTTTTTTCCATTCAAAGGTTTATTAGAGAGGTTAGATAATTATTATAATTAGAATGATTTAAACATCCTTTTTAAGGAAAATGACTAGTACAATTATGAACTGGATTTAACTTACCAGCTGTTTAACTCACCAGATTTTTTGTAAGCTGAGGCTTCACACCTATAAGTCAAAATCTTTAAAAATCACATTACTGTGCAATAATAAATCTCAAATTGCATAAAGTCTCATGAGAGAACTCTTACAGTATCCATCAATAAAAATACATTTGATAAATTGAACCAAGCTTGGTAAATTTTGTAAATTTGCATATTTTTAGCAAACTAATTTTCTATTCTTAAAAAGAAAAAGGAATTGTCTCTCTGACATTTACCTTTGTCTGTAGAAATTCATTATATATATGTAGTTATATGCGGGCATTTAAAATTAATTCTGAGAAACATGTTATATAGAATAGCTCTCAATATCTCCGAGGGTTTAAAAATTTTCCACCAGTATACTTTGTCAAATATATAAACCATAGCTTAAATGTCTCTGTAATAATTATACCAAATGCAATAATTGTATTTCCCTGCTACATCAGGATCCAAAGCATTGAGATTAGACTTGGGACATGGGGACCCTAGGGAAATGTTGTACCTAACCTTCCTATGTCAGGAACGGCAGAAGCAGGCGGCTGAGGGAAGCTAGGATAAGCTGAACTGGGAAACATCAGAGTCCCCTACAGAGAGACTTACAAGCACTGAATGTGGACCAAGAATTTAATATTTAAATTTTCCCAGAAAAACAAGCGTACTAGGGTACTGGAATTTCTAACTGATGCCTGGAAAACTCTCCTTGTTAATACACTTGTTCTTCCAGGAAGCTCTTCTGACCCCAGAGGTTTTCTTGCCAGGTGTGCAGGTAGCTTAGAAATTTATCTCTGTATCTAAACTCCATTCTAAAAATAAATTATTTTCTGATATATATATTATAGAAAATAGAGAAAACTATAACAGTAAATAAAATAGTCTCATCAAGTCATTCATTTCAAAAAATATTTACTGTCACCTACATCTAAAAATTGTGAATTGGTTAAAAGTAGTATGAAGAATTCACATAGTGGTGGACAACACAGTCTCAGCCCTCAATGAGGCAAGAGACTAAAGGAAGAGACAAATAATAAACATGAGAACAAACAAATGTAAAGTCACAAGTAGTATATTCAAAAGAAAATTTCAGAGATTCAAAAGAAATTCCAGGGGTGCTAGTCTTTTTCATTTTAACTTATGGAAGCTTGATTAAGTAGCATATCTTTGACATTTTTGTTATACAGCTATTGTTAATTGGTGGTCTCTTGAATCTGTTTAAGTAAATCTATAAGACAATTGTATTTGTTCATCTATTTTTTTAACCTTTAACAATATCGTCTTTTTATTTGTTCTAAAGCTGGAATCGTGTGATTTAATGATTTTTTAAAATTTAATTTATTATGTGCTTGGAAGATTGTCAGATCTTTTCATTTATCACTGAAATTGTCATACACAGTGGATGTTTATGAATGGGTCTATTCTTACAGTTTTTTCTTTTAATTTAAGCAACACTTTAAGGCTTATATCTGCATGCTCAGATTTTTAATTTTCATGTTTATTCCCATTTCAAGAAAGCTACCTTTAATGGAAATTTATTATAACCTATTTGTTTCAGAATGTAAAGATAGGAAAACTTATGATTCTTATAGTTATCTAAATATCTTTACCTGGAATATTAATTACAATCTCCCTATGTGATTTTTAGTACTTTTTCACTTTCTTCTCCATAGTGAGAGACCTTCTCAAGTTTTCAGCACTTGATTGTCAGCATTTAAAATTTTGTTTTTAATGCCATTAAAGATACTTTCAATTTTTCTATTTAATTTTGTTTTCCCCATAGTTTTTAATCTAACCATTTCTGTTTTCACATCCATTTTCTTTCTTTTTTAAGTACCCAATAAATTTTATTGAATGAATAAATGAATTCTTACTAAAAAAGCATGTATAGGGTCATAAAAAATCAAAGGACGTTACAAACATAAGTTCGATTAGGAACGTTTGAGTTTTCTGAAGAATGAGAACATAACTAGAAAAATTAGTACTATCATAATTAAGGACTCATATTTTTGGATTTTGCTCATTATAAAAAATAATGTTGAATTTTTACAAAACAAAATTCAAATTACACATTAATCACTAACCTACTTAGCATAGAATATGAGACTGTATTTTTTTCCCAAGAAAGCTCATGCCACACACAATTAGCTGGATTACAACCAGGAAAATGCTAAAATGTCGAGAGAGTAAAAATTGTCCTTCTCTGACTTTTAAGAGAATAAGTGATAGTAGGAGATAGTTGGAAAATCTAATTTTTTCAAGCAGAGTGGGAAAAAGATACAGAACATTGAAGAATTTTCCGAGTGCTAGTAATATATGACAGCAAATTAACTTATGACTGTATAGAGGAGTCGTTGGAAATACATCAGCGTTTCTGTGAGATTTAATGAAAGTGGAGCCTTGAAGACCCTTGAGATTAATTTTTTTTAATCCATGCTCTAGTGAAACCCATACCTACTTTTTACTTTTCCCCTACTCTTCTAGCTACCTTCTTTTTTTTTTTGAAGAACATTATGTTTACTAGGCTCTCCCCTACCCCAAGTCCCCCCCCACAAACCCCATTACAGTCACTGTCCATCAGCATAGTAAGATGTTGTAGAATCACTACTTGTCTTCTCTGTGTTGCAAAGCCCTCCCCTTTCCCCACCCCCCACATTATACATGCTAATCATAATACCCCCTTTCTTCTTCCCCACCCTTATCCTTCCCTACTCTCCCATTCTCCCCAGTCTCTTTCCCTTTGGTAACTGTTAGTCCATTCTTGGGTTCTGTGATTCTGCTGCTATTTTGTTCCTTCAGTATTTCTTTTGTTCTTATACTGCACAGATGAGTGAAATCATTTGTTATTTGTCTTTCTCCACTTGGCTTATTTCACTGAGCATAATACCCTCTAGCTCCATCCATGTTGTTGCAAATGGTAGGATTTGTTACCTTGACACATCCATTTTCTTTTGAATATCAATTTGTTCTCCATAAAACTTTCTGTTTCAGTTTTGTAGACATCCTCTTGCAACCTACTGAAGACAGCAGACTTTTCCTTCTTGTTCCCATAGGAAATAATTTTCAGAGTTCTAGCCTTTCTCTATGATAGAGATTATTTTTTATAAAATTTCTTTTTTCTTCTTCAATATTCTTTCACTGTCTTTTATTTTTTTCTTATTCTTGTTGAAATAAATCAAATGATCTTCAGCTCCAGTGTTTGCCATCTGACAAATATTGGCATTATCCTTCATGACATCCCATATCCTCCCTGACCTACAGCAGTAATGTGGTTATGCATAGCTCCTTGGCCATGTGACTCTGTCTATCTGGCTTTCATGTTGGAGTTTTGACTGAGACGTTTGTCTCCCTCTGGACTCCTGAGTCCAACCACGCTCATATTCTAATTGTTTATTTCTCTTTGTTTCATGTCAGTTCAGATAAAGAATTTACTCAGCTTCTTTGGCTCTATCCAAAATCATCCACACATTGTGTCTGAAAATGTGTTCAGACCTAATATTCATTGAATAATTTATCTGTGCCAACCAGTACTCAAAATTGCTACTCATTTAATACTTGGGCTAGTCTCATGATTAGGTATTATTATTATTATTATTCCCTATTTACAGTTGAGAGGATTGAAGTACAGATGTTGAGAAACTTTCCCAGAGTTTCCTAGTCAGTAGAAAATTTTCCTGGTGAATTTTTACTTATGTTTATATTCTCCACAAATAATTAATCCATCTAATATAATGACAATATTAAACCTTGAGCCTAGAAACAGTTAATGTCAGCCAAAACTTTTTTTGGATTATTTGACTTTTTATTATTGAATAGTAAGAGTTTTTATACATTCTAGATACACATCCTTTTTTAGATTCATGATTTGCAAATATATCCTTCCAGTCTCTGGATTGTCTTTACCATTTCTTCATGGTATACACTGAAACACAAAAGTGCTTGCTATTGTTATTTGCTTTTTAATTTGTTTAGTCACTGTCTGGATCATTTCAGTGAGGTCATTTTCTTTCCCGCAGGCTTGCTCAGGCCCACAGCCATCCTAGGATGGCAGTGATTTTGATTGAGCTCTCTTCTCTTCCCTTGATTGCACTCAGGTGGCTAGCATCACCAATTGCTGCCTGTTGCTCAGTTGATTTCAACAGTGTTCCGAAGCATAAACTGCTCTGTAAACCATTCCGACCAAATCACGGGTTTTGAAAAGAATTGTATCTGAGGTCAGAGTTTGATACTTGTTTTAATCCCAAGAGGGTTCCTCAGCTGACTCATTTTCCAGTTTTGTTCTGTCAGCTTCCTGGCTTACCATCTAACCTACATCTCAAATCTCCTCCGAATTGCCTTTCACCACATTCTCCAGTGTTTTTGAGTGTGCCTTTAGGCTTGAATTCTTCCATGCTTTGTTGCAAATGACAATGCCAACTTACTCTCTTACAGCTCCTGAAGCCTGAAGTCAGTTTCACTGGGCCAAAACCTGGATTTTCTCAGGGCTGTGCCTTCTTTATAGGCTCTGGCAGATAGAGTGTTTCCTTGTCATTCTAACCGTCAGAACAGTATCTTTTGGCTCATGATCTCTTCTTCTGTTTTCAAATACACTGGTGTAGCATCTTCTCTAGTCTCTGCTTCCCTTTGCTTCACATGACTTTTTCTCTGTGTTGAATCTTCAACTTCACTTTTGTGAGGCAGGACACTTGTGACTGCATTTAGGGCCCACCCAGATAATCTACCGCCATCTAAATATAGTTAATTTAATCATGTCTACAAAGTCACTTTTTGCCATATGAGTTAACTTTTAACAGGTTCCAGAGATTAGGTCATAGATATATTTTGGAGAAACCTTACTCAGCCTATCATAGTAAGTATCCTTCCATCCAGTCTCCAAGAAGACTAATTTTTAAAGAAGGGAAGCAGAAAAAATGGTCTCTTGTGCTTTATATGGGGAAAATCCTTATTTTTCCATTCTTTGTCTACAGAGGGAATCCACAACTAGTGTAGTTATCTTTTCCATCTGGTTCTCATCACATTGCTCTGCTGGGGCTGCTGGTCATGGAGGACCAACAAGTTTTGGAGCTAGGAAGTCCAAGATCAAGTTTTCAACAGAGTCCATGTCTAATGAGGGCTCTACTTCCTGGGTCAGGATGGCCATCTTCTTGCTGCATCCTCACATGGTGGAAAGCCAGCCTTAACTTTAAAAAAATCAACCAATAGCTACAGTGGTTTGGTGAAGCATGGCCTGAACATGTTAGATGCAAATATTTTGCTAATAATTAAATGAGAAAGATGATAAAATTCTATGAGGCAACTTTATCCATCTGTGAAATGGGTTAGGTTGTGATCCTATAAAATCTTTAAGAAATCGTAAAATAGCTAGAAATAATAAGAAAATTGGTAAGGTAGCTAGATCTAACATATGTATACATACGAAAAGTACATTGCATATAATCTAGGAACAAAAATTAGAACAGGAGATAAAAGGTTCTGTGTATAATAGTAAGAAAGCAATAAGTAAGTAAGAAAGCAATTACTTACAAATAAATTTTAATAAAAGAAAGTCAAGCCAATAGGGAGAAAACTATATGACCTTAATTAAAGCCATTAAGTAAACACTGACAGAATCATATACCAAAGTTTTAGATGAGCAGATATCATAAATATAACAATTTCCTGAATTAACATGTAAATTCAATTTAATTTTTTAAAATTCTAAGGTATTTCCCGGTTTTCACTTTTAATAAAATAATCCTAATGTTTATGCAGAAGAATAAGTGCCCAAGGGAAAAAAAAAGACCATGTATGTATTAGTTGGGATTGCCCTCAATCATATTTAGTAGAAAATATTTAGGAACTTAAGCAAATAATTTTTTAATGTAATAATAAGTCCATAAAAGCAAAGTTTATGAGAACATAGGTAGGATTTAAAACTATTATTAAATTGATTGAGAGATATAGTTGCTGATACAGTTGTAAACCCACGATCCTTCTAGATCCTTGCTCTACCATGTTTTTCATGAAGCATTTGCCCTTAAGGTTACAAAATGGCTGCTATATTTATAATTGCATGTCCATGTTTCAGGAAAGAAGGAAGAAGAGGACAAAGAATGAAAAAAACTTAACAGGAAGCAAAACTTTCCCAGAATTACACAGTGAATTCCCAGTTCAGTTTCATCGGTGACAGCTGTGATATGTGCTAACCTAGATATTGCTGGTACAAATAATCTCAGGGTTCTGAGAATAATGAATGGGAAAGAGAGATTTAGGTAGACTTCTGGCAACATCTGAACTCATATGCAAAATTAGAATCCTGAAGGGGTTCTTTGCTTTCTCAGGTATTAGCTTAATAAGGAACTGATTTTGGAATGGGCAATTCATTTTTTGGAAGAGATTCTGAAACCTAGAAATATTTCTAAATATATATAAAGAATGTAATACTTTCTGAATATATATATATAGAATGTAATATATATAAAGAACATGTATTTGTAATATATAAATGTTATATATTTATTTATATAATAATACATAGTGTAGGGGCCGGCCTATGGCAGAGGCTGAGTCCCACTATGGCTGAACACCGCCCTTCCACTGTAGCTGACCAACGCCCTAAGATGGCGCATGCTTCCTGGGCGCCACCCTTCCTGGTTTGGTGGCATTAGCATAAGGAAGTTGCTCCTATAGGCTTGCCCCATGCTTCTGCGCTCGTGCTCAACTCATGCAGAAGGCATGCTACCAATCAGCTTAAAGGTCACGCATGATCTTGATCACCATAGGCCAGCTTCCTTTATATAAGGCATAAGCAGGAAAGAGAAGGAGAGTCTCTCTCCTCTCATTCTTCCTCTCACTCGCTCCCTCCGGCTGTTGCTTCTTCTCACTCACCTTCTCCCGACCTTCCGAGCAACAATAAAGAACTGAAGTGAACCAGGTCTGTGTACGTATCGCTGTCGTCACCGCCACAAGGAGCGAACGTGGTAGCTGGTGCCGAAACCAGGGAATTTTTCTCCAACCACCCAGAGGAGAAACTGGCGGACACGGATGCCATAGAGCTTCTTACCCTGAAGCAGTACCTGTGGACCCCATTCGGAAGGATTGCTCGGGAAGGTGCCTCAGAGGAGAAGGGTGAGTGGACCAACGAGCAAAGCGAAAGTAGAAGTAGGAAAGGAGATAGCAAGCGGCTGTGGTGGGGATTTCTGTTTTGCCTGTCCGTCATAGTGTTCTTTGTTGTACTGTTTTGTTTTGTCAAAAATGTTATGAAAAGTTAGGGTGCCAGTGAAAGTTCGTGGGATAGCGATGAAGCAAGGAAAGTTCGCTGGATAGTGACGAAGCAAGGAAAGTTCGCGGGATAGCAACGAATGCAGGTTAGCGATAAGAGTACCCTTTACCCATAAACTTAGGAGTAGCCTTTTATCCTTTAATCGCTAACATGGGATCTGAAGTGTCTAGAATTAGAGTAGAAGAGCCTTTGAGAGCACTCCTGAGGGCCAACAGAACCTCATTAAAAACAAAAACCGCAAGGGCTTTCCTCCACACGGTAGAGAAGCATGCTCCGTGGTTCCTAGATGAAGGAAGAATCACTACCCCCGTGTGGGAAAAGTTAGGCGAGGATCTGCGCAATGCAGATCGCAGGGAGCCGCTCCCGGCTGGGACGCTCCCCATATGGGGGCTGGTTAAGAGCTGCCTAAAGGAGAATAAACCTAGTTGTAGAGAAGCCATAAGGGAGGGAGAGGAGATTCTTGAGGAAGTGAAAGAGGAAAGAGCCTCTGCGAGAGCATCTGAAAGAGGATCTACACAGGGGGGGTCCTCTGATGAGGAAGAGGACCAAGAATTATCAGGAGAAGAGTTAGAGGCTAGGGCTGCTCAGAGAGGACATCGGCCCACATTGTACCCCTCACTGAGCCAACTGAGAATAAGCAGAGAGGAAGGAGAGACTAGTTCGGCCCCTCTCCCCAATAAGAGCAGTAAGGTAGAAGAGATTGTGCCAACCACCCCAAATTATCCATTTTGCTCTCCAACCTATAGAGCAGAGCCACCCCTTTACCAGAGTTACTCATCTTCTCGTGGCCAGGGGTGCCAAGAACAATTGGGCAAGAATAGATGGAGGGAATGGCTAACCATGGAGGGGAATGCAGCCTTCCCAGTAATAGAAGATCCAAACACCCAGCAAAGATACCATCAAGCCCTAGATTTTAAGCTTGTTAAAAGCCTAAAGGAAGCTGCCATCACCTATGGAGTGCAAGCAGCGTTCACTGTGGCCATAGTGGAGTCATTAGCCACTCAGAATCTAACACCAGATGATTGGGCTAATGTAGCCAGAGCATGCCTTACTGGAGGTCAATACCTGCTATTCAAAACTGCGTGGGCAGAGCTTTCACAAGACACTGCCCGGTGCAACGCTGCCGCAGGGAACAATCAGTGGAACCTAGAGATGCTAATGGGCACAGGACCTTACTTAGGACAGCATAATCAGATAAATTACCTGCCTGCTGTGTATATGCAAATAGCTACAGCAGCTGTCAAGGCCTGGAAAACACTCCAGGGCACTGGTGATTTACAGGGTCAATTATCTAAAGTACTCCAAGGACCAAATGAGCCTTATGCAGACTTCTTGGCAAGGCTGATGCAAACCGCAGGCCGTATATTTGGAGATGTTGACACAGCCATGCCCCTAGTAAAACAGTTGGCCTATGAGCAAGCAAAGAAATGGTGTAAAGAGGCTATCAGGCCTTGGAAAAATAAAGATTTAAATGTGTACCTCAAAGTTTGCAGGGACATCAATGACACTGTAGTGCAAGGACAGGTAATGGCTGCAGCCATAACTCAGGGACTGCAAAACGCGCGCAGCAGGGCTACCCCTCCCGGGGCATGCTTCCATTGCAAGCAGATGGGTCATTTAAAGCGAGATTGCCTGAAATTAGGCGGAGGAGGAGCCAGTGTAACCAACATCCAACCACAACCAAGATTATGTCCCAGATGTAGAAAAGGAAACCATTGGGCAAGAGAGTGCAGATCAGTAGTAGATGTGGAGGGACGCCCACTACCCCCACAGCAGGCAAAAAACTGGAGGCCGGGCCCCCCACCTCAGGGCCCTCAAATGTATGGGGTGATCCAACAAATTCCCAGGACACATTTTCATCTGACAGATCAAGGATCCAGCTTGGAGTTGAAGAACCAAGGAGAGCCACCTCAGGGAGTGCAGGAGTGGACATCCGTGCTGCCACCAGACTCCTACTGACTCCCGAGATGGGAGTCCAGTTAGTAGAGTCAGACTTTAAAGGACCATTGCCTAAAGAGACAGTGCGACTTCTATTGGGCCGGAGTTCCACAACTAAAGCAGGATTAATAGTACACCCAGGAGTTATTGACCCAGATTATGAGGGAGTAGTAAAGATTATGGTCTCCTCCCCAAGAGGCGTTACAGCCATTAATTCTGGAGACCGCATTGCTCAAATTCTTATGCTTCCTAGTAAGCATAGACAATATGGGCATAAAAACATGAAAAGAGGTCAATCAGGATTTGGATCATCTGGGGCCCCTCTGACCTCTCTCACATTAGAGCTGGGAGACAGGCCTATGCTTGTCCTAAAGATTAGAGATAGGAACTTCTTAGGACTATTAGACACAGGAGCAGATCGCAGCATTATAAGGGAAGATGAGTGGCCGAAAGATTGGCCTTTAAACCGAGCTGCTCAGACTTTAAGAGGGCTAGGCATAGCCCAAGCCCCATTATGTAGTGCTGCCACACTCCCCTGGAAAGATCCGGAAGGGCATGAGGGAGTAATTCAACCTTATGTGCTGAACATACCGGTGTCTCTCTGGGGAAGAGACATACTGACCCAGATGAATCTTAAACTAACAACAGAAACCTTCTATAGTAATCAGGCAAAGTCCATTATGAGGAAGCAGGGCTATACAGGAGCAGGAGGCATAGGAAGAAACCTGACTGGCAGAGAGACACCTATCCCACTCTCAGGAGTGGTACCCAGTAGGATTGGAGGCCCAGGACTGGGTTTTTCCTCGGGGCCATTGAGGACAGACAAGAACTAAAAATACAATGGCGATCAGAGGAGCCCGTGTGGGTTCCTCAGTGGCCCCTTACCAGAGAGAAAAAAGAAGCAGCCCACACATTAGTGCAAGAGCAAATTGCCGCAGGGCATCTTCAAAGTTCTACTTCCCCATGGAATACACCCATATTTGTCATAAGAAAGAAATCAGGAAAATGGAGATAGCTGCATGATCTAAGAGCTGTAAATAAACAGATGATTCTCATGGGATCAGTGCAATTAGGTTTACCATTGCCTATGGCCCTGCCAAAAGATTGGAAATCAATTGTAATAGATATCAAAGATTGTTTCTTTTCCATCCCTCTTCATTCTGAGGACTGTAAAAGGTTTGCCTTCACTGTACCAGCCATCAATCATGGTCAACCAGATGAGCGGTATGAGTGGAAAGTGTTGCCACAAGGCATGGCAAATAGCCCTACTATGTGCCAGTTGTATGTGCATGAGGCCCTGGCAGAAGTTAGAAAAAAGTTCCCTGATGTAATTATCTATCATTACATGGATGATATTCTCTTATGTCATGAAAAGAATAGTAAAGTAGAAGAAGCCCTCTGCTTCTTGCAAGCACACTTTAAGATATGGGGCCTGGAACTAGCACCAGAGAAAATACAGGCAACTTGCACCAAACAGTATTTAGGAATTAAATTGGAAGATACTATTGCTAGGCCATTAAAAATAAACATAAGAACAGATCAATTAAAAACCCTTAATGATTTTCAAAAACTACTTGGAGATATAAATTGGGTAAGGCCATTCCTAAAGCTTACAGATGAAGAGCTCAGTCCATTATATGAGACACTGAAGGGCGATTCTGATTTATCATCTCCGCGCTCTCTCAGTAAGCAAGCCAAGGAAGCCTTGAGCCTAGTCCAATCTCGCTTGCAGCTTGCCCAGGTAGATAGAATAGACTATGGCAAATTGCTATTCCTTATAGTGATACCCAGTAATAATAGCCCAACAGGGGTACTTTGGCAGGAAGGGCCAATTCTCTGGGTATATCTGGCCCACTCTCCAAGAAAAACATTAAGATGGTATCCTCAGAGTATAGCTGATTTGATCATCAAGGGAATCAGGACAGCTATAAAAACATTTGGGATTCCCCCAAACATAATAATAACACCTTATACTGC
The DNA here is from genome assembly GCF_030020395.1 of Manis pentadactyla. NCBI lineage: Eukaryota > Metazoa > Chordata > Mammalia > Pholidota > Manidae > Manis > Manis pentadactyla. The sequence continues at coordinate 66,968,874 of NC_080032.1, forward strand.
TGAGCAGATTGAATGTCTTATTGCATGCTGTGATGCATGGGCTGTTGCTTACACCATTGTTGGGAGCGAGCCTATGGACTTTAAGCAATGCCAGTTATGTAAGTTAAGACAACAGCAATCATTTCTGCAGTATCCTAGAAAAAGCAAAGCTGCTCTCCTAGCCAAATCAATATAGATCTTGCAGTCAGATTGCTAAGCAACATTTCCTCCTCTGTTCTTTCCACTGGCCTTCTAACCCTGCCAACACCCTGCTTCTCAGGAACATCCTCTGCCCCAGGGGAAGGCCCCACCCTTAAAACCTCCCTCCCAAGGGCTGCCGCCCACAAGATGGCGAACTCCCCGCTTCTCTTCCGGGTCCTCTGCTCCCGCCGGTGCCAGCCAAGGCCCAATCACCCCTCTACACCTTCCCGCCGGCGCCACCTAAGGTCCAATTATCTTCTGACCCACCCCTTCCTTGCTAACCTGTATAAATTGAGCCTGCAAACAATAAACTGTGCCAGCTTGATCAGACATCCTGTCTTGCTGGTCATGCTTTGTGTCCCTTGCTTGTTTCATTTCTGCAGGTTTCTCGTTTTGGCCCTCGTTGATAGTCCCGCGGGACAGGACACACCATCACCAATGCTTCCTTTGACAACCACTACCCAAAACATCCTTGGCTACAGTTCTGCCTCTCTAATCCCGTCATCTTTCCTAAAAACACAAGATGTAATCCCATACCCAAGGCTACGGTGGTGTTCACTGATGGGTCAAAGAATGGCATCGGGACTGTGGTCACTGGTGACCAATCTTGGACATTCAGTTTTCCAACCACTTCAGCCCAACAAACAGAGCTGTTGGCTGTAGCACAAGCCTTTACGCTTTTCTCACGGGAACCTTTTAACCTTTTAGCAGATAGTCAGTATGTAGTGAATGCTGTGTCCATCTTAGAGAATGTAAGTTATATTAGCCAGTCTTCCCACGTTGCCAGTATTTTTAGAAAGCTACAACTGATCTGGGATTGATCAACACCTTTCTTTATTGGACATGTAAGAGCCCACACTTCCCTCCCAGGACCCATTGCTGAGGGAAACAGACGTGCCGATGCCCTGACCCGTGAGTTTAACATCTTAGCTCTATTTGACCCTGTAGAACAAGCTGCTCAATTTCACAAACAATTCCATGTCAATGCACATACTCTTCGCCTAAAATATAATATTACTAGAGACCAAGCAAGAGCCATAGTAGTCAGTTGCAAATGGTGTGTCACACTCCTACCCTCCATCTCAGAAGGAGTTAATCCAAAGGGGCTACTCCCCAATCACATTTGGCAAATGGATGTTACCCATATTCCAGAATTCGGTAAGATGAAATATGTCCATGTGTCTGTAGACACCTGCTCAGGCATCATTTTTGCCTCTTGTAATACAGGAGAAAAATCTAGAGATGTCATATCTCACTGCCTCCAGGCATTTTTGGCCTGGGGAAAGCCCAAACATTTAAAAACTGACAATGGGCCAGCATATACATCCCAATCGCTCCTCAGCCTTTTAAAAACAATGGATATCACCCACACCACGGGCATTCCCTATAACCCTCAAGGGCAAGGCATGGTAGAGAGCGCCAACCTGACCCTTAAAAAATGCTCTCTATAAACAAAAAGGGGGAATAGGGGCAGACTTCAGATCCCCCAGAGACAAACTTAACATCATATTGTTCATTTTAAATTTTTTGACATTGGACAAAGATGGCCACAGTGCAGCAGAGCGGCATAATCGCCGTTCCAGGCCTAAAGACATGCCTGCAGTTATGTGGAAGGATGTATTGGAAGGATCATGGAAAGGCCTGGATCCAGTGTTAATCTGGAACCGAGGCTCTGTTTGTGTTTTCCCACAGGACCGAAACAATCCCATCTGGGTGCCTGAACGCCTGACACGGAGAGTGGCAAGACCAGAACCGGAAGTGCGAGATGCCGACCCCACTGATGCTGATCCTGCTACTGACTGAAACTGCACATACCTTTCCTGCCTTTTTCTCTACCTATAGTACACTTAATCTCCCATATCTGCCCTTTGACAGCTCTATGTGTTGCTGGCATTCCTTTTCATAACCTCTCTAAAGCTGCCAATCTGTCCAGGGAATTAGGCAAGATGTTATCCACCAATTGGTCCAATGAGTTTGACGTGCTCACCACTCAGCTACAGCTAGAAATATTGAATGTTAGTTCCCAAAAGTTAGAGGTGCTGTCTGTAACTCAGTTTGCTGAAGCCATGCTAAATGCCACCAAAGCCTGGTCAGGCATGGGTGTTCTGTTCCATGCAACGGCAACATCGGAAAGTGCGGATGGCTCTGGTGCAGGCCATGGCAGCTATAGAAGAAGGCATCTCCCCTAGGGTGTAGCACAATATGTTGGACCAGTAGTCAAAGACGGGTAAGATCAGGAGGTACGCATACCAACCTAAGACAGGGCGCAGACCTTAGCTGTCTGTTGCCCTATGACGGGTAAGAATGCTGCGCCTCCCTGACAACCTAAGACAGGCATGGTCCCCGAGCCTCATTGTGTTAAAAAACAAAAAGGGGGAGATGTAGGGGCCGGCCTACGGCCAAGGCTGAGTCCCACTATGGCTGAACACTGCCCTTCCACTGTAGCTGACCAACGCCCTAAGATGGCGCCCGCTTCCTGGGCACCATCCTTCCTGGTTTGGTGGCATTAGCATAAGGAAGTTGCTCCTATAGGCTTGCCCCATGCTTCTGCGCTCGTGCTCAACTCATGCAGAAGGCATGCTACCAATCAGCTTAAAGGTCACGCATGATCTTGATCACCATAGGCCAGCTTCCTTTATATAAGGCATAAGCAGGAAAGAGAAGCATTCTCACTCTCTCTCTCTCTCTCCCTCCTCTCATTCTTTCTCTCACTCGCTCCCTCCGGCTGTTGCTTCTTCTCACTCACCTTCTCCCGACCTTCCGAGCAACAATAAAGAACTGAAGTGAACCAGGTCTGTGTACGTATCGCTGTCGTCACCGCCACAAAGAGCGAACGCGGTACATAGTACTATCAATATGCCCTACTCCCCCTTTTTGGGTTATATTCTCTGTCATTAGAGATTTTTCTCAATATATTTATTCAGCATTTACTCATGTAAGAATGGAAATAAGTTAGCATAAGAGTAGCCATCTTAAGGGCCTAGAAGCCATGTTCTGAGGTTGTGACTTAAAAAGAAAAACTGGAACTGGGTAAGGCCTTGGAAAACAAGTTAATCATGAACACCGGGATGGGGGCAGCTGTGGCCTTCAGTCAGCTAACCTTGGTCAGCTAATCTTACATACCAAGCTTATCGTGCAGAACCTCTCTAACAACTGAGGAGTGGTCTTATCTTACCCCCAAGATGTATGTTTTGCAAAGATAATGTGCAGCTGTGGAAAATTACTATGAGTTAAGTGTTTTAAAAATGCTATATAAACCCTTGGCTTTGAGTGCTCAGGGTCCTTGTTGAAACCCGCTGCACCGGGCAGACACTTGGACCCCAGCTAGCTGGAATAACAATAAACCTCTTGCTTGTTGCATCGATCTGCCGTGGCCTTCGTCTCCTCACTGGGGGGGAAGCGCAGACCAGAATAAGGCCGTTGGGTCTTACACTCATTCAACAAATACTTATTATTTATTATAGCCAGCCATTATTCTAAACAGTGAAAAAAACAGATATCCTTGCCTTTATTGAGCTTACATTTTAATTGAGACCGTCACTAAATAAGGTAAATACATCAGATGTGTAATAGGTTAGATACTATAAGTCTAAGGATAAAATTAAGCAATAAAGAGGGATAAAAAGAATTGGGTGTGAATGTGAGTAAGTGTGGAAATTGTATCTAGGTTGACCAGGAAAGAATTCGCTGAGAATTAAATGAAAGAAGTAACAGTTCATTTTGTGTTGGGAAAATGGAGATTTCTGACCATGACTCCCCACTGGCCTTAACAGCACCCATTGTGTAAGAGCCTGCTTGCACATCAAGGAGATGTTTACTGGGGACAGAGCAGCTGGTCAGTCACTGGGAGTACCAGCTGAGGCGAGGGGAGGAGAGGAACCACCCATTCTCTCCTCCCCTCAGTTCCTGGCGTATAATTGGTCAGGTGCCCTTTAGCCACCAGAGACCTGCCAGTGGAGTTCCTCCTGGTGTGGGGGCAGGGGAAGTGGAGGGCCCCCGGGGGTGCCGTGAAAGCTGTGGAGTCTGAGCACAGGAGCACAGCGCCTGGAGAATGAGAAGGGCATCCTGCCAGGAGAACGAGGAGATGGCAGAGGCTGGGTGGACAAGAGAACTGAGACCCACTGCAGTGAGAACAAGACCCCTTTTAAGCCCCATGTCATTGCCCTTGCCTTTATGTGATTTCATAAGATTCATAAGGAACTTGCCCTGGGCAGGGAAATGCCGCCTCCCAGAGCAACATTTTATTAAACAATAAATTTTAAAGGAAGATATAATTGTTATTTTCATACAAATAGTGAATAAACACATCAAAAATTTTATCTTACTTAGTATTTAATGCAGAAGCCAGACAAGCACAAAATGCCCCCCACACATACAGTCTGCTAAGAAGGGCTGAAGTGAATCACGTGTTCTGTGAGTTAATTTCTGTATCCATAGCATTGTAAAATATCCTAGTCAAAGACAATGAAAGGCAGATAGCCTGAATGGAAGAACTAGTAAAGACACCCTCCAAATTGCAAAGAATTTCATTATTTTTCACCACAATTTTATACTGGTATCAATGATCCAGCAGAGAGAAAAAAATTGCTGATGCCTAGAAAGACATGAGAATCCATGAAGTGATGTTAAGTGAAGTTCTTGAGAAGACAAGATGAGAAGTTTTATTTTTCAACAATACAAGTCTGCAGCTGGAGGATAGAGCTCTTTTAAACAGAGGCAAACTCCATGGCGTTGCTGGTCTTCTTACCAAAAGCTACCACTTGAGTGCATTGTGTTTCCTTGGTCCTTGTCTATGTCTTCTTGAAGGAAGGAATTCAGTCAAGACACAGAACAATCTTGAGCAGCAGGAGTTTATTAAGCAAACCAAAAGTACACTCTTGAGAAGAGGGGAGAGCGGCTGTCTGGAAACCAGAAGCAGCCCTGCTGTGGGGGGTTAGGGTCAGGGTTAGGGTTAGAGTTGGTTTTTTAAATGGTGAGAAGTCCCTCCCTGCATCTTACATCATTTAAGTGACATGTTGATTGACAGCTCTAGGTTATATAACCTTCTTTCTATTGTGCAGGTGCTTACCTTTAAGTACCTAAGTGAAACCCACTGGGTTGCAGAGGGGCAAAACCACAATGTAAATTTATTGTAATTTTGGTATAATGATAATGAACCCCGAGGTAGCTTCAGTCACCTTCTAGGTCTTAGTGTGCCTGCAGTCAACCTGTGTTGGTGGTCTGGAAGCCCCATTGGGCTTTTTACACCCTGTTTGGCCCTGATAAGGCAGGAGACTGAACCATAAACAGGAGAGGTTTGGGTGTGTTCTGTCATCTGGTTACAAGGGAGTAGGTGGACGGAGGAGGACCTCATCCAGGACAGGGTGGGACCGTGGACGGAGGAGGACCTCATCCAGGACAGGGTGGGACCTGCTCCTGTCTGCCTAGGTATCTGACCCAATGCCCCTGCTTATTGTACACCAGAGGGTGATCTTTCACCTTTCTGCTCTAATTCTGACATGAACACTGTGCAACCCTTACTCAGCAGTCTTGGGATAACTATCAAGAATTAGATAAAGAGCAACTAGGAAGGTATGTTAGGGTATTTTTTAAGAGTTTCTAGAACATGATATTTTCAGTTTTGCTTGGTGGGTATTTTAAAATGAGTCACAACACTTATTTTTCTCTTTACACCTCCATCTGTTTCACGAAACCTCAATGACAATAACCCATCTTTACTGAATATGTCTTTTATAGCATCCTGAAAACAAATTCATATGCAAATATTTCATATCAGTAGAATTTCTATTGAACTTTGAGTTCCTCCCCAGTCCTAAATAGCTAGTTAGCTAGTCCTAATAGCTAAGTATAAGAGATATAGCACTATGCATTTTTAAAGTTTTGGTATAGAAAAGTCTTATATTCCACAAGCTCTGTAGTGAAAATCAGTGATGTCTTTCCGTTTATTTCGTTACTTTGGTACACGGCACCACAGTGTCTTCATGGTGTTCTTCATGTCCATGTTCCTGAGTGTGTAAATCAGAGGGTTGAGCATGGGAGCAATGATGGGGTAGAAAAGAGCAAACACTTTGTCTTCTGGCAGAGTAATTACTGTTCTAATATAAATAAAGAGTAAAGGAGAATAAAAAAGGACCAGCACAGTGATGTGGGAACTGCATGTAGAAAGAGCTTTGCGACGAATTCTCTGCAGAGTAGGACCTGACTGCATGCAGGATCACAGCATGGGATACCAGCAAGACCACTAAAGTCACCAGACCCATCACATCCGAATTGGCAATGACCAGGAGACCGATTCTCTTTGTGTCCATACAGGTTAGTTTCAGCAAAGGATACACATCGCAGAAGTAGTGGTCTATCTCATTAGGGCCACAGTAGGGTAAAAAGATGGCGAGAATAAACTGACCGAAGGAATGGAGGAATCCCCCAGCACAGGAAGTGGCGATCAGGACGTCACACCTCTGCCTGCTCATGATGACTGCATAGTGCAGGGGCTTGCAGATGGCCACGAAATGGTCATAGGCCATCCCTGTGAGGATGAAGACCTCTATGCCCCCAAAGAAGTGCATGGTAAAGAGCTATGTCATGCAGCCATTGTAGAAAATGTTCTTTTCTGCCAGCAAGTCAATGATTAGTTTTGGGGTCATAGTAGAAGTGTAGCAAAGGTCTGAGAGTGGGAGGTAAGTCAGGAAGAAATACATAGGCTAATTAATAAGTTGACTGCAGGTGATTGAAATCATGACAAGCAGGTTTCCAATGAAAATCACTATGTGACAAAATAAGAATAGTAAAAAACAGAATTTCTATCTCCTTTTTCTGAGAAAGTCCTAAGAGAATAAATTCTGTGATGTTATTCCTATTTTCCATGATCCAGAGCAGTTTGTAGCTACCTGAAATCAGAAACATTGTGAATTTTTGTTATATAAATATTTAAATATGGTGATTCTTATCATTCCTTGGTATGAGGCAGATTACAGTGGAAAGGGTTCAAATGTTATATAAAAATATAGAAATTTAATTTTTATTTAGGAAGGCTTTCCTGCTTGTCTTTTTATCATTTTCTTGAAAACAATACTGGTAAACATCTTAGGTACCTGAGATGAAGACTAACATTGTAAAATACTTTGTAAATTAAAAGAAAGAATTTCTTTTGCAAAAATAATATTTATGTAACCATTGTATTAACATGTATTATCGAACATAAGTGATATTATACCTCTATGGAATTGCAGAAATGGTATTTTTAGAAAAAAATCAGAAATCTCTTTGCTGTTCTCACTGTTTATTATTGAAAAAATATACACAGAAATGAAACACTGAGTGAAAATACAAAAAGTGCAAATACATGAAGTATAGTATGTGGAAAATGTTATATGTGAAAAATTACCTGTCATGTGTCCTATATAGAAAGGTAATAAATAGAAAAATCAACATACGTATTTGAAACCATAAGGCATTTATACTTGGCCATAATCAGTTATATTTCTCTATTTATTAATATACTTAATTTAGAACTGGATTACATTTTATAGTCAACCAAAAGAATAATAAAAGAAATATGATTATCTGTATTTTTCAAAAGATTATCATCTCAAACATATTTGACACTCACCAACGCATTTGAGGATAATAATAGTAGGTTTTGCTTGGATCTTAGAGTCTCACATAATACCTTACCCACTTGCATAAAACAGCTTTTATCTAATCAATGTACACAAATTGTTCAACTCTTCATAATCAGTCATACCTAAAATGTATGTTCCTTTCAGTTTCCACATTACTGTCTCCATATCTTTCATTTCTTTTCTCTTTCATTCTCATCACTTTTACTTCCTCCTCTTTCTCAATGTAGAATTAACACTATCAATATCTCTTTGGTAAAGCTATTAAACCTTTGACAAATACATTTTTTAATAAGTAGAATTTCAGGCATCATCGATAAGCTAAGGAACAACTATTGAGAAACAAGCTGTTGACCATTCCACTATATCACACCATAAATTCTTTTTTTAAATTAAAGTATAATTGGTATGCAATATTATGAAGGTTTCACATGAGCAACATTGAGGTTTCAACATTCACCCATATTATCAAGTGCTCCCCACCTCGACCCCACTACAGTCACTGTCTATCAGCATAGTAAGTTGCTATAGAGACATCACTTGTCTTCTCTGTGCTCAGTTAACATCAACCACTTCAAAGTGACAGTTTGGTATTCTTTCTACTGAAAAATGAAGAGGGGGATATTCATAGTGGTCAAATAAGCCTTGTCATTCAATTAATGATTGCATTTTAGGATTTTAAAATTATTTGCAATTATTTAAAATAATTCTGTGCTCTAGCATCCCCAAAATTTAATTCCTGTGATATATTGAAAAGAATTGAAAGTTAAATTTTTAATTATAGCCTAGTCTTTACTTCATGTTTTAACTTGTTTCATGAACTGATAGTAACTAAGTTTTCTCAACCTCTTTTCCCTCACCGATAGTCTAAAATTCTGCTTGATCTCAACCACAGGGCTTTGTGAGAATCTCTATCAGGTAATAGATCAAATCACATTTGAAAAATACAGTGCAAATGTCATTTGTTAAGTGTGTTTTTAATCCAAAAGATAAAAATTGATGGCATAATTAGGAATTACCAGGAAAATAAACAAAGATTTTTTTTTTCTGTAGATAATTATTTTTTATTGAAGGGTAGTTGACACACAGTATTACATTACATTACATTAGTTTCAGGTGTACAACATAGTGATTCAACATTTATATACATGACAATTCTAGGTACCAGCTATCACCATACCAAGCTGTTACAATATCTTGACTATATTCATTACATCCCGGTTACTTATTATTTTACCATTGGAAGTGTGTACATTTTTTTGTGTGTGTGAGGGCATCTCTCATATTTATTGATCAAATGGTTGTTAACAACAATAAAATTCTGTATAGGAGAGTCAATGCTCAATGCACAATCATTAATCCACCCCAAGCCTAATTTTCATCAGTCTCCAATCTTCTGAGGCATAACAAACAAGTTCTTACATGGAGAACAAATTCTTACATAGTGAATAAATTCTTACATGATGAACAGTACAAGGGCAGCCATCACAGAAACCTTCGGTTTTGCTCATGCATTAATAACTATAAACAGTCAGTTCAAATATGAATACTCATTTGATTTTTATACTTGATTTATATGTGGATACCACATTTCTCTCTTTATCATTATTATTTTTAATAAAATGCTGAAGTGGTAGGTAGATACAAGATAAAGGTAGAAAACATAGCTTAGTGTTGTAAGAGAGCAAATGTAGATGATCAAGTGTGTGCCTGTAGACTATGTGTTAATCCAAGCTAGACAAGGGCAAAAAAACATCCACATATGCAGAAGATTTCTCTCAGAACGGGCGGGTGAGGTTCTAAGCCTCACCTCTGTTGATCCCCAATTTCTCACCTGATGACCCCCCTGCGACTGTGCCTGTCTTAGGTTGTTCCTCCCTTGAGGAATCTTACCCGTCTCTGGCTAACCAGTCATCTTCCGGGCCATACAGGGAAATGTAAAGTTGGTAAGTGAGAAAGAAGCCTTATTGTTTGAAATGGTTAGCTTTTTATTCCTTTGCATATTTATGCCCTGTAGCTTCTATGCCCAGCATTTGTCTTGAGGTGTCTTTACCACTTGGAAGAATTATGATACTCGGTAAATTTGATATGAGGCACGAGTTCTATTTAAGGGTTGTAATTAGGAAGGAAGAAGAAAAGCTATAGAAGTAGCAGGCGGAAGAAAACATGGGGAGATTGATTATTTCTTTGACATATCTTCTTGTAGAGTAACTTCAGCATGTATAGGTTTTAAGCTACTACTTAAATTGCGCACACACATTAACATAATAGGAGTATAGTTACATAACCAAAGCTTATCTGTAATTACCAGCCATCTGCAGTGAAACCAAGAAAACCAGTTAGGCACCTTAGGCATTTGTGAAAACTTATCTATGATATGGTGGATATTCTCCAACTGAACTTGAACAGTCTGAGAGAAATCAGACAAATTAAAACAACCCATTCCTGGGGACTGTTCACATCCCATATGTTCTTTTAACAGTAAATAGTCTGTAGTTGTAAGAGTTTGGAGCGCTACAATTTGCACTTCTCCGAATTCTTGATTGAGTTCCAACAGTATAGATACAGTCAAATTTGTTGTTTTACTGTATGCACAGGCCAGCTTAGATATCTCCTTCTTCATTCCCATGGCAAGTCCAGGAACTGGTGGGATGAGTGCATCTACAGCTGTAGCAGTGTGTGGATCTTTGTTGGGGTTTTTTGATGATCATCTTCTGGCATGAGTCTTCCAGAGAGTGCTGATGTTGGAAGTTCTTTTTCATATCGTATCTTAGTTCATTTTTGGGGTAGCCCAATTAGGCTTTGATCCTCTGTATAAACACAAACAGACCCTTTGCCTACACTTTTATATGCCCTTTACACTCTTGTGTAGAACTCATTGGAGGTTACCACACAGGAACTGCTCTTTTTTTTTTTTGTATCTCTAATCTACACTTACATGACGAATATTATGTTTACTAGGCTCTCCCATATACCAGGTCCCCCCTATAAACCCCTTTACAGTCACTGTCCATCAGCATAGCAAAATGTTGTAGAATCCCTACTTGCCTTCTCTGTTGTACAGCCCTCCCTTTTCTCCTACCCCCCATGCATGCTAATCTTTATACCCCCCTACTTCTCCCCCCCCTTATCCCTCCATACCCACCCATCTGCCCTAGTCCCTTTCCCTTTGGTACCTGTTAGTCAATTCTTGAGTTCTGTGATTCTGCTGCTGTTTTGTTCCTTCAGTTTTTCCTTTGTTCTTATATTCCACAGATGAGTGAAATCATTTGGTATTTCTCTTTCTCCGCTTGGCTTGTTTCACTGAGCATAATACCCTCCAGCTCCATCCATGTTGCTGCAAATGGTGGGATTTGCCCTTTTCTTATGGCTGAGTAGTATTCCATTGTGTATATGTACCACATCTTCTTTATCCATTCATCTATTGATGGACATTTAGGTTGCTTCCAATTCTTGGCTATTGTAAATAGTGCTGCGATAAACATAGGGGTGCACTGATCTTTCTCATACTTGATTGCTGCCTTCTTAGGGTAAATTCCTAGGAGTGCAATTCCTGCGTCAAATGGTAGGTCTGTTTTGAGAATATTGATGTACCTCCATACTGCTTTCCACAATGGTTGAACTAACTTACATTCCCACCAGCAGTGTAGGAGGGTTCCCCTTTCTCCACAGCCTCACCAACATTTGTTGTTCTCTGTCTTTTGGATGGCAGCCATACTTACTGGTGTGAGGTGATACCTCATTGTAGTTTTAATTTGCATTTCTCTGATAATTAGCGATGTGGAGCATCTTTGCATGTGTCTGTTGGCCATCTGTATTTCTTTTTGGGAGAACTGTCTGTTCAGTTCCTCTGCCCATTTTTTAATTGGGTTATTTGTGTTTTGTTTATTGAGGCGTGTGAGCTCTTTATATATTCTGGACGTCAAGCCTTTATCGGATGTGTCATTTTCAAATATATTCTCCCATACTGTAGGGTTCCTTTTTGTTCTATTGATGGTGTCTTTTGCTGGACAGAAGCTTTTCAGCTTAATATAGTCCCACTTACTCATTTTTGCTGTTGTTTTCCTTGCCCGGGGAGATATGTTCAAGAAGAGGTCACTCATGTTTATGTCTAAGAGGTTTTTGCCCATGTTTTCTTCCAAGAGTTTAACGGTTTCATGATGTACATTCAGGTATTTGATCCATTTTGAGTTTACTTTTGTATATGGGGTTAGACAATGGTCCAGTTTCATTCTCCTACATATAGCTGTCCAGTTTTGCCAACACCATCTGTTGAAGAGACTGTCATTTCACCATTGTATGTCCATAGCTCCTTTATCAAATATTAATTGACCATATATGTCTGGGTTAATGTCTGGATTGTCTAGTCTGTTCCATTGGCTGTGGCTCTGCTCTTGTGCCAGTACTAAATTGTCTTGATTACTATGGCTTTATAGTAGAGCTTGAAGTTGGGGAGTGAGATCCCCCCTACTTTATTCTTCTTTCTCAGGATTGCTTTGGCTATTCGGGGTCTTTGGTGCTTCCATGTGAATTTTTGAATTATTTGTTCCAGTTCATTGAAGAATGTTGCTGGTAGTTTCATAGGGATTGCATCAAATCTGTATATTGCTTTGGACAGTATGGCCATTTTGACGATATTAATTCTTCCTAGCCACAAGCATGGGATGAGTTTCCATCTGTTAGTGTCCCCTTTAATTTCTCTTAAGAGTGACTTGTAGTTTTCAGAGTATAAGTCTTTCACTTCCTTGGTTAGGTTTATTCCTAGGTATTTTTTTTTTGATGCAATTGTGAATATAGTTGTTTTCCTGATTTCTCTTTCTGTTGGTTCATTGTTAGTGTATAGGAAAGGCACAGATTTCTGTGTTTTGATTTTGTGAACTGCAACTTTGCTGTATTCCGATATCAGTTCTAGTAGTTTTGGGGTGGCATCTTTAGGGTTTTTTATGTACAGTATCATGTCATCTGCAAATAGTGACAGTTTAACTTCTTCTTTACCAATCTGGATTCCTTGTATTTTTTTGTTTTGTGTGATTGCCGTGGTTACGACCTCCAGTACTATGTTAAAAAACAGTGGGGAGAGTGGGCATCCCTGTCTAGTTCCCGATCTCAGAGGTAATGCTTTCAGCTTCTCGCTGTTCAATATAATTTTGGCTGTGGGTTTTTCATAGATGGCCTTTATTATGTTGAGGTACTTGCCCTCTATTCCCATTTTGCTGAGAGTTTTTATCAAGAATGGATGTTGAACTTTGTCAAATGCTTTTTCAGCATCTATGGAGATGATCTTGTGATTTTTGTCTTTCTTTTTGTTGATGTGGTGGATGATGTTGATGGACTTTGGAATGTTGTACCATCCTTGCATCCCTGGGATTAATCACACTTGGTCATGGTGTATGATCCTTTTGATGTATTTTTGAATTCAGTTTGCTCATATTTTGTTGAGTATTTTTGCATCTATGTTCATCAGGGATATTGGTCTGTAGTTTTTTTTGGTGGGGTCTTTGCCTGGTTTTGGTATTAGGGTGATGTTAGCTTCATAGAATGAGTTTGGGAGTATCCCCTCCTCCTCTATTATTTGGAAAACTTTAAGGAGAATGGGTATTATGTTTTCCCTGTATGTCTGATAAAATTCTGAGGTAAATCCATCTGACCCGGGGGTTTTGTTCTTTGGTAATTTTTTGATTACCGCTGGAATTTCATTGCTGGTAATTGGTCTGTTTAGATTTTCTGTTTCTTTCTGGGTCAGTCTTGGAAGGTTGTATTTTTCTAGGAAGTTGTCCATTTCTCCTAGGTTTCCCAGCTTGTTAGCATATAGGTTTTCATAGTATTCTCTAATAATTCTTTGTATTTCCGTGGGGTCCGTCATGATTTTTCCTTTCTCGTTTCTGATACTGTTGATTTGTGTTGACTCTCTTTTCCTCTTAATAAGTCTGGCTAGAGGCTTATCTATTTTGTTTATTTTCTCGAAGAACCAGCTCTTGGTTTCATTGATTTTTGCTAATGTTTTATTCTTCTCAATTTTATTTATTTCTTCTCTGATCTTTATTATGTCCCTCCTTCTGCTGACCTTAGGCCTCATTTGTTCTCCTTTTTCCAATTTCGATAATTGTGACATTAGAGCATTCATTTGGGCTTGTTCTTCATTTTTTAAATATGCTTGGATTGCTATATACTTTCCTCTTAAGACTGCTTTTGCTGTGTCCCACAGAAGTTGGGGCTTAGTGTTGTTGTTGTCATTTGTTTCCATATATTGCTGGATCTCCATTTTGATTTGGTCATTGATCCATTGATTATTTAGGATCGTGTTGTTAAGCCTCCACGTATTTGTGAGCCTCTTTGCTTTCTTTGTACAGTTTATTTCTAGTTTTATGCGTTTGTTGTCTGAAAAGCTGGTTGGTAGGATTTCAATATTTTGGAATTTTCTGAGGCTCTTTTTGTGGCCTAGTATGTGGTCTATTCTGGAAGAATGTTCCATGTGCACTTGAGAGAATGTATATCCTCTTGCTTTTGGATGTAGAGTTCTATAGATGTCTATTAGGTCCATCTGCTCTACTGTGTTGTTCAGAGCTTCCATGTTCGTACGTCTTTTCTGCCCAGTGGATCTATCCTTTGAGGTGAATGGTGTGTTGAAGTCTCCTAGAATGAATGCATTGCAGTCTGTTTCCCCCTTTAGTTCTGTTAGTATTTGGTTCACATATGCTGGTGCTCCTGTGTTGGGTGCAAATATATTTAGAATGGTTATATCCTCTTGTTTGACTGAGCCCTTTATCATTATGTAGTGTCCTTCTTTATCTCTTGTTACTTTCTTTGTTTTGAAGTCTATTTTGTCTGATATTAGTACTGGAACCCCTGCTTTCTTCTCGCTGTTGTTTGCTTGAAATATGTTTTTCCATCCCTTGACTTTTAGTCTGTAGATGTCTTTGGGTTTGAGGTGAGTTTTTTGTAAGCAGCATATAGATGGGTCTTGCTTATTTATCCATTCTATTACTCTGTGTCTTTTGATTGGTGCATTCAGCCCATTAACTTTTAGGGTGAGTATTGAAAGTTATGTACTTATTGCCATTGCAGGCTTTAATTCGTGGTTACCAAAGGTTCAAGGTTAGCCTCTTTAGTATCTTACTGCCTAACTTAGCTCACTTATTTAGCTGTTATATACACTGTCTGGAGATTCTTTTCTTCTCTCCCTTCTTATTCCTCCTCCTCCATTCTTCATATGTTGGGTGTTTTGTGCTGTGCTCTTTCTAGGAGTGCTCCCATCTAGAGCAGTCCCTGTAAGATGTTCTGTAGAGGTGGTTTGTGGGAAGCAAATTCCCTCAGCTTTTGTTTGTCTGGGAATTGTTTAATCCCACCGTCATATTTGAATGATAGTCGTGCTGGATACAGTATCCTTGGTTCAAGGCCCTTCTGTTTCATTGTATTAAATATATCATGCCATTCTCTTCTGGCCTGTAGGGTTTTTGTCTTGAAGTCTGATGTTAGCCTGATGGGTTTTCCTTTATAGGTGACCTTTTTCTCTCTAGCTGCCTTTAAAACTCTTTCCTTGTCCTTGATCTTTGCCATTTTAATTATTATATGTCTTGGTGTTGTCCTCCTTGTATCCTTTCTGTTGGGGGTTCTGTGTATTTCTGTGGTCTGTTCAATTATTTCCTCACCCAGTTTGGGGAAGTTTTCAGCAATTTTTTCTTCTAAGATACTTTCCAACTCTTTTCCTCTCTCTTCTTCTTCTGGGACCCCTATAATACGGATATTGTTCCTTTTGGATTGGTCACACAGTTCTCTTAATATTGTTTCATTCCTATAGATCCTTTTATCTCTCTCTATGTCAGCTTCTATGCGTTCCTGTTCTCTGGTTTCAATTCCATCAATGGCCTCTTGCATCCTATCCATTCTGTTTATAAACCCTTCCAGAGTTTGTTTCATTTCTGTAATCTCCTTTCTGGCATCTGTGATCTCCCTCCAGACTTGATCCCATTTCTCTTGCGTATTTCTCTGCATCTCTGTCAGCATGTTTATGATTTTTATTTTGAATTCTTTTTCAGGTAGACTGGTTAGGTCTGTCTCCTTCTCTGGTGTTGTCTCTGTGATCTTTGTCTGCCTGTAGTTTTGCCTTTTCATGGTGATAGGAATAGTTTGCCGAGCTGGGACGAGTTACGGCTGGAAGAACTTCCCTTCTTGTTGGTTTGTGGCCCTCCTCTCCTGGGAGAACGTCGACCTATACTGGCTTGTGCTGGGCAGCTGCATGCAGACAGGGTTTCTGCTTCCTGCCTGGCTGTTATGAAGTTTATCTCCGCTGTTGCTGTGTGTTTCGCCTTGTTTGGGCTGCTGCTCCAAAGTGGTGGCATCGTGTTGTAGGGGGAGCGGCTGGGAGGCTATTTATCTCCGTAAGGGGCCTCCAAGCTCCCTGCAGCCCAGGGGTTAGTGTGCCCAGATATCCCCAGATTCCCTACCTCTGGATTAAGTGTCCCGCCCTGCCTCTTTAAGACTTCCAAAAAGCACCCGCCAAAACAAAACAACGACCACAAAAAAAAAAATAATAATAATTTTTAAATAAAAAAAAAAAGTGGCCCCTCATTTTTCTTTATTCTCCAGCGCCAGCCTCAGGCATCTGCTCACCAGTCTTGCTGCCCTGTTTCCCTAGTATTAGGGTCCCTATCCCTTTAAGACTTCCAAAAAGCGGTCGCCAAAACAAAACAGCAAAAAAAAAAAAAATGGTCGTTCGCTTTTCTGGTGCCCTCCAGCGCCATGCCTCCATTGCCCGCTCACTGTTCTTGCTGCCCTGTATCCCTAGTATTGGGGTCCCTATCCCTTTAAGACTTCAAAAAAGCACTGGCCAAAAAAAAAACGGACGTTCGCTTTTCTGTTGTCCTCCGGCGCCCAGCCTCCGGTGCCCGCTCACTGTTCTTGCTGCCCTGTTTCCCTAATATCCAGGCCCCCCTGTGCATGCACTGTGTCTGCACCCTGGCCCGGATGGCTGGGGCTGGGTGTTCGGCAGTCCTGTGCTCGGTCTCCCTCCCGCTCTGCCTATTCTTCTCCCGCCGGGAGCTGGGGGGAGGGGCGCTCGGCTCTCACCAGGTCTGGGCTTGTATCTTACCCCCTTGGCGAGGCGCTGTGTTCTCTCAGGTGTGGATGTGGTCTGGATATTGTCCTGTGTCCTCTGGTCTTTATTCTAGGAAGAGTTGTCTTTGTTATATTTTCATAGATATATGTGGATTTGGGAGGAGATTTCCGCTGCTCTACTCACGCTGCCATCTTGGCTCCACCCCCTCTGATTACATTTTAAACTCATCTCTAGTTTTTGTGTTAATTTTTGAGAGGGTGATCCCCTCCAAAGCACGACTTGTAACTTACCTTTATATACCTTTCATGCTGTCTAGCAAGGACTAGTTTAATAAATGTTTGGTAAATTACAGAGGAAGAGAGGAAGGGAAGGAGGGAGGAAGGACTTACATTTTAAAACGTACAAGTTTGTAAAAGGCAGGATACATATCCTACTCTTTAATTGTTATCTTCCATACCTAGCACCCTGAATACATCAGACATTCAGTAACTACTTCACAAACATTCCTGATGTCAGTTAGGATCTGCACCATCTGCATTTGGGCTTAGAGTACTTAACAGCTGCTTCTTTTCGTTTTCTCCTTTCCCTCTGTGAATACTTTCTTTACCCTTTTACCTGCTCAAGGCTCTATTTCATTTCCTCCTTTTCTAAGAATAAATTAATTTATTGAACATATAGCCAGAGGCATAATAAATAACTTTCTATTTAAATTTTGCTTTGTTTTACATTCTTATGTCTTATAACTATAGCACTGAGATATTGTTGCAATATACTTATAGTGGGGAACTCTTCTCTCCCCACGTTCTGCATCACCCGTGAAGGAGAAATCTCCCTCTAGCCATACCACTTTCCCGGGAAGTGCTGCACCTTGTGTGTCTGTCAGCTCGGGCCGTGGGAACAAAATCCTGGAGACTGGGTGGCTCATGCAGCAGCAATGTATTTGCCTACAGGTCTAGAGGCTGAAGACCGTGCTGGAGGTGCCGGCCCAGGTGGTTCCTGGCGAGGACTCTCTCCCTCGCCCGCAGATGGCTGCCTGCTTGTTGCCTGTCCTCTGTCGTGTCTTGGGGAGACAGTGCGCTCTGGCGTCTCTACCTCTTCTTAAAAGGACATGCTTTCTATCAGATTAGGGCTCCACCTTTATATCTCACTTAATATTATCTCCATAAAGGCCCAGTCTCCAAATATAGTCCCGCTGGGGTTGGGGCCTCACCGCAGGCATGTCACGGGGACACAGATCAGGCCGAACACCTTGGCGGCTCTTTCTCCAAGTGGAGGAGGAGCTGACTGGGGAGCTGAGAGCCTGACACAGCCATCGGGCTGATTTTTAGGTGCTGGGTGAAGATGTGAAGATGTGGGCTCCTTCTGCCCCACCTCCTGCTCCCCTGGCCTTCTGGTTTCAGGCTCACAATACTCAGTGTTGTGCTTCTGGGCAGCACGCGGTGATCGGGACAGTGAGCAGACTCAGGCTGCCCCAGCCAGACCTCTGCTTAGCCTCTTCCTGCTTTCTGCCTGCTGTTGGGCAAAACAGGCTAGTGCTGCAGGGCAGACTGTCTGTCTGTTAGTCCAAGAAGGAGCAGGAATGCCGCCCTCAGCTTGGGTCTGCGCCACATCCTCTGATCAGATTTCATGCGAAAGCCCAGTCCTTGGGGCCTCTGAGCTGCCTGACCACTCCACTTAAATCCCCCCTCCCCCCCATCTTAGCCTTTCCCATCTCCTTTGCTGGTCTGCTTTTCTTTTCTCCGTAGCACTTTCCATCCTGTACCATTCCTCCAGTTCTTCTGTCAGAACCTTTTAATACACTTTCAAATTGCTTTCTGGAAACAACACATTAACTGAAGGTCTAAATATTATTCTGCTGAGGAGGGTGGAGGCATATTTAGTT
Source organism: Manis pentadactyla (assembly GCF_030020395.1). Classification (NCBI taxonomy): domain Eukaryota; kingdom Metazoa; phylum Chordata; class Mammalia; order Pholidota; family Manidae; genus Manis; species Manis pentadactyla. The sequence goes on from NC_080032.1 coordinate 66,987,610, forward strand.
TAGGGAAAAATGCTTGTTAGGCATAGCTGGTGGAGAGTATGTGAAATGCTACAAAATATCTAAAACATGATTTTAGAGAGGCATTACATACATATAGGCTCTGGAACTGCAGCTGATGAAAGCTCTGTAGGGAAATAGTGATGATGACAGTGTACACTTATTGAATCCTTCAATATGCTGGGCAGAATTCTGAGTGATTTACATGCATTTTCTCCTCTACGTATCTCTGTGATGTGCTGACACCATTCATCCCATTTTACAGCTGAGGAAAACTGAGGTCCAGTGAGATCAAGGGACTAGTCCTAGAGTTCATCTCAGATGGACCTTATTCCAAGGCAGTGTGCATTTTGCTCAGCCTAAGAAAAGAATATTCTAACAGTTAAGGCTGGCCAGTGATGGACTGGTAAGGATTATCATGTGGTCTCTGCTCTGCTCTGAGCCTGATCTAGTAGAAGCCAGGTGACCATCCGTTAGGACTGCTGCAGAAGGGAGATCGATTGGGACAACTTCTGAGTCTCTTTCCAACTGTGAGATCTTCTGCAAACTTGGGGGCAATCCTGTGGGAAAGCAGTTAGATTTGGCCTTTGTGGCTCTGTTCAGCAGATGAGCATTTCTCAGGCGTTCATATCCAGAAACGCCCAATGTCAAAGGCAGATGAATACGTATTCCTGGAAGGTCTGGGGCAGAGCTGCCAGAAGCAATATTTTCTGTCAAATCTGAAAACGAAACTATCTGAGCTTTATATTATACATGCAGTTATGCTTGTTTGTTCTCATAAAAAGTATTTTAACTTAGAAAATCTTTTAAAAAGCAAAGACGTTCAATGCAAAGCTTAAATCCTCCCCTCTGCCCTGATAAATCTTCACTTCAGTTTGGTTCATCAGGAAAAACACACCATTTTATTTTGTGAGTTTACAAATCCCCCACACATCACCAAGTCTCCCCTGGGGAGCGATCATCTCCGTAAGAGAAGTGAAGCAGTGTGTGGAGACCGGTGGGTGGCCTTTCCAGAGAGGCAGAGCAGATTGCATCCCAGGGCAAGGGGACTCTGAGCGCCTCAGAAGCCCCTTCGTGAGGGGGACCCTCTAAGAAAGTAGTGAAGAAGCAGAGGTGGGTCCCGGGCCTGGGAAGTGACCAGAGGATTCTGCTTTGTGTGCGCTGGTACCAGCGACAATTAACTGGCTGAGATGAAAGGAGAACTTGAGTCCCAGTCTGCGCACCACTCAAAGAATCTCGTAGAGAAGCCATCAGTGCATAGGGACAACGAACGTCCTTACCATGTACCAGGCCCAATTCCCACAGCTTCAGTGTAACATCTAGTTCTTAGAGTGGCCCCTGTCATTGTTTCCAGATATGGAAACAGAGGCACAGGGCAATTAAGTAAAGGGGCCCAAAGTCTCACAGGTACTAAGAGGAGCGGGATTTTGAATCCAGGCTGTGGGAGTTAGCGCCAGAGCCAGCTCTCCTGCTTACTGGCAAGTGCCTCTCTCCCTTGAATTTATCTGACTGGCAGTTGGAATCCGTCCCCCAGTGCCCTGGACTCTGTGGGGAGTGTGTCTTTCCCAAGTTCAGGGCATGTCTGATATTGGTGTCTGCCATGGCTCCCAGTAGCAACATGATAACTGGATTTTGCTGGTCTCCTCTTACTCACTGTGTATTTACAACTTCACAAAAATATGAGTAGATAGTGTGCAGATGGCTATCTGGTTTCCAGTTTAAATGGCAGCCTGACGTATTGATGTGGGACAGTGGCTTCAGCTGTGAGTCATCTCTGGGTTCCCAACATCTGTAGTGAGATGGTGAGGAATCCTTACCGTGGGCCCTCATGTTCCCCCCTCCAGAAGCAGTGGGGCAGGAGGGGCTCCTGATACGGAGCCACACAACCACCGAGAGCTTTTCCTGGTCATAGCCCAGGATGGCTGAGGCACATGCCACAGAATCCTTCCCAGGATGCTTTTTAAATAACAAGAGGCTCTCACAGATAAATTGGGTCACTAGAGGATTCTCACTCGTCATCTCATTTTATATTCCGAAGAGACTCACTTTTACATGAGAGTCAAATGCCCTCAGGCTTGGTGTTTTCAATCTGGAAAATTTGCATGAGTGGCCTGAGGGTCTTACACCCTTGGTGTTTGTAGGTGACAAGGAAAGAGACATCATCTGGTGTCCTTCCAGGTGGCCTAGCAAGCGTGGAACAGCTCAGAAGGAACAGTCTGCTCACCTGTTCAATTCCACATGCGTGTCTTGAGTACCTACCGGGGGGGATCTGTAGGTCAATATATGTAGTTGTCTATGTATAAATTGGTATCTCTCCATTGCTGTCTAGATAGATGTAGATACAGATCCCATGAACAAAAGTTGGCTAAAGCAGAGGGGGGTTCAGAAAGCCAAGGGGTGAAGGGCTGATTATTGTGAGTAGGACAAGAGGAGAAGGGCATTCCAGGAGAAGGTCACAAAGGAAGTAAGGACAGAGAAATGCCAAAGAATCACCACCCCCAAGGCCTGGGAATTGTTCAGGGTGGCCAGTGCAAAGGGCGAGTTTATAGAGTAAGGGAAGTATTTGGGGCCAGAAGGATAGATTGGGGCAGATTCAGAGGCCCTTGTTGACCTCACTCAGAGGTGGATTTGGGGCAGTGATGGGGTGGGAGGCCTAGGTGTGTGCAGAGTATTGGGGCCGCAGGTCATTAGAATGGAGGAAATGAATGTTGAGAAATTTGTGAAGAGAATATTAATAATAGTATCAACTAACATGTATTGAATATGGTCTGTGTGCCCGGCAAAGTGCTAGGTGTCTTCATTCACATTTAATACTCATAGCCAGCCAAGGAGATGGGTGCTGCAATTATCTTTTATTTTACATATAGTAACACTGAGGCTATGGAGGTAAAATAAATTGCCCAAAGTGTCAGTAAATGAGAGAGCTGAGATTCAAACCCCGGCTGTCTTATCTGAGTGAGAAGTAATTCAGAGAGGATGTTCACAGTGTCTGTTTTGTGTTTTCACAACATCTCCTGAGCAGGATGCCGGGACTTTTGGAACTCATGCATATCCACCCATATGTCAGTATAAACTGAGATGCAAAGTAAGTGAATAGGATCAAAAAAAGAAGGAAAGAAAAGCAAATGAATGAAATGACTTGTCACCACTGTGCATCTGACTTTTGCGTCTGTTGATTCATCAATACAGTCAGGTTTCTTGGTGTGTGTCTACTTTCTGCATGAGCGGGAGGAAAAGAAGGTTGTGTTAGGGTATGTATGTATGGGCAGTAAAGCTGTCCTTACACAGGTGAGAGGCTCTGAAGCAGTGTATCCTCCTTGCTCCTTCCTGAGCTCCAGATCCTCTCCCTAGTGGTGATCCGGGCGTTCCCTCATGGACCCTCACTGCAGACTCCAACAGAGCATGTTCTCAGAAGTGGAAGAGCTGGAAAGCAACTCTCCCTCCAGACTGCGGCACTTCCATCTCACTAGCAGCTTGGGGCTTCCACCTGCTGGCCGAGTGGAGCCCAACAGAGATCTGAGGATAGGGGTCCTGGAGAGAGGCCCTTGGTCCTTCTCTCGCATGACGGTGTTCACAAGGGAAGGAAACACTCAGCGAATATTTATGCGTCTCTGTAGAAGGAGTCAGAAAGAGCTTCTAGATCAGGCATCGTTATATACACAGCGTTCTTAAGACCATCACATAGCAGCCGAGACACCAGGCTTGCCATGACCTCTTGAGACAGGCCAGTCTGTGTCGGGGCTTGGCTCCAGATCCTAGAGTTCAGAACAGACAAGCCGAGGAAGGCGCTCTAAAGCAGGGCACCACAGAAACCACCGCCAGAAACTGAAACGTAGGGCTTCTCCTCGGCCACTCAGGGAGCAGTGCCGCCACTCCAGAGAGGAAGGATTGTGGCCCGTCATACCCAGGTATCTCTAGGGAGTCAAGGGGCTTCACTGATTCCAGGCTGAGAGAGTTTGAGGGAAAACCTAGCAGAGACAGCACTTTCAGGGAATTTTATCGCAAAAAATGGTGGAGGGAGCAAAGTCAGTGGAATTTCTTTTTTAAACAATGGAGAAATAATAGCAGCTGGGGTGCATACAGAGTTGCATGTGTCATAATGGACATATCTCTGAAACGTAATGTTGAGTGAAAAAAGCAAGTGCAGAATAGAACCTACAGTGTGGCATAATTTTATTAAAAATTTTAAATGCAAAAAAAAATCCCATTATGTCTTTATGAGTATATAGGTAGTGAATATTTTTAAAACTCCTCATGGAACTGATACTATTAGCCTCAGGCGAGTGGTTGCCTGCTGGAGTGGAGGTAAGTGTATGGGGTCAGGGAAGAACACCCACACAGCATTATGTATGTCTAAGTGCTTTGCTTTACTTTTTTTTTTTTTTTTGAAAAAAACTGAACCAAATATAGTCAGTTGTTAACAATGTTAAAGCTAGATGGTGGATACACAGATATTTGTTTTATTATAGTCTACACTTCTCTCTTTATGTTGACATACTTAGTAATGTAAAAGAATCAAACACAAAAATGTCATTGTCATCAACACAATGTAAAGGAATTCTCTCCCACTTGGGAGATCTAGAATATAGATCTACCAGAATACTGGGTGTGGGTTATGATTTCTTAAGGTCTCTTTTTTCCCCAGTGCCTCAGTGTTGTAAAAACAAAAGTTTGTTCAGTCCAAATGTGTTGAGTGAAAGGATTATTAATCAGTTCGTATTCTGCTCTTCCCACCACAGGGCAGTGTTCTGGTTCGTGTGGGTGATCATGAGAAGAGGGGATGATTTTCTGATGACTGTTTGTGGCAGTAGGATGTACCTGTATCTTTTATTTAGTGCGGTGTTGACATATGCACAAATAATTCTGGGGAGATGTTAAAGCTGTGGGCCAATGCCCGGATCGAGCCACATGATCCTACCATTGGAAAACATGAAGTTTATCGTTGTGGGTTTTATTTTGTCCCTTATAAACATAGAGAAGCAGTCACAACTGTCCTTATGTGGGCTTCTGCCTCAGTTTCTCTCTAGTGTGCATGTGGTTGGACAGGCAGTGACTGGAGAGTCATGTGATATCCAGGTGCGCAGATGAACCACAAGGAAGAGGTGCACTGCAAAAAGCTTGTTACCACTTATGAAGACGTGAATCAGAGTACCTGACTTTTTAGAGAAAACCAGAGAAAAAGCTAACACACCACTGTGGGGACAGATTTGGAGGAGGGTCTGGAAGGGAGAGCAGAGGCACCTCTTCCTCTTCTTTCTGTCTTTCATATTTTGTGAAGTTCTGACACAGCTGTCATATAGCTAATGGACCAATGGAAGAAAGTTCTAGAGAAGCTGGTTGGAAGGTTTTTCCCTCCAAATAATTGAATGTGTATCAGGGTACGGGCTGCCTCGGGCAGTGGACTCCAGGAGGTTTCAGCAGATCATGGCGGAAGGCTCCCTGTCACTGATGCCATAGGTGGTTCCAGGTTTGCCCTCGGGAGGAAGGTGTTCTGAGGTCTAACTCCAGCTTGCTCCCTGACTAGGGGCTGCTCTCCTGTTCTCACAGCACTGTCTCCTCACCCTACCATCCCACAGGCACCAAGATGGGAGCAGGGGAAATGTAAATATGATGATCTACCTATTGTGAGACTGTCGGGACGCTGTACGTATGCAGTGAGCCATCTACAAATGTTCTTGACCTTTCAGAGAAGACAGCAGATTTTATTAAACATTGCTGGACTTTCATCCCTGGATACCCATGGGCAAATGGCATAAGTCCCCCTTCAACCACTTGAGATAGCTAAGAAGGAAGGAACAGGTCAGTGAGGACAGTGTTTACACAGCACCCCAAACTGACCATGTAGGGTTTGGCTCGGTTTCTTTGTGATGGGTGTGAGAGTTTAGAGCAGGGCAAAGAAATTGGACCGCTCACCTGTCTCATTAATCTCACTGTTGAAAGGACTGAGATACCAGCCAGCTATTCGTGACCTACCACATGAGAGCTACCCTGGATGGATGGAGTACAAGAGACTTCTGGCCATGATCTGGAAATTTTGAGGGGAAAGAGTTGGAAAAAATGACACTTTTGGTTACTATGTGCAAGGGGATTCAGTGCCAAGAGCTGATGAGGGGCCGTGCATGGCCTCCAATGCTGGGTCTGCACCACGCACATGTCACTCACCTCAGTGTCGCTTGAAGAATAGGTTTTCATGTCTCTTAGTTGTCTGTGGACTCTCAGCACCTTGAACAAAGGTACCCAGCATATACCTGGCCAAGTTAATCTGTTGCACTTCATCTCTCCTAGCAGACTTATGAGGGAAAGGGACTTTGTTATGGTCGATGTCACCTCCCCAGGTGAACTATGAAGAGGAGAGTATAGTGCATGTTTCAGTGGCTTTTCAGTGATAAGTAAGGTTCAAATTCTGGCTCAATGCATTAGTGGCCTTGGGACTTTGGGCTAGTTGCCTACACCACTCTGAGCCATATTGCATCCTATGTAAAATTCGGGACAAATAGTGTTGTAACAATTAAAGGAAAAATGTATGGTGGATGCTCAGCCTTTATGCACTTAACACTTTTGGTTCCTAGCATGAAGTTGAATCATATGGACTACAGGGCTGGTCACTGCATAAAGGAAGATCAAGCCACAATCTCTACACTGTGTTGTCCTTATAAATTTGGGGAATCAGGGCATTCTTTGGATTTATCCTCAGACGTGGCAAAGTCCTATTGCACATGACATGCTCTGAAAAATAGTCCCTCCTGCCCATCGTCTATTTCCACTGTGTGACTCTTTATAGGTGGATGTATGAACTCTACAGGCATGCTGTCATAAAAATAGTAAATATTTAGTGCTTCTTCTTTTAAGTGGACTGCTGTGTTGACAAACCAAAGAAGGATAAAAAACTGTTTAACTAAAGGATATTTATTTACCTTGCACAATATATTTAAGTTGACCTCTAAGACATTCCATTTATTAATTTAATATCCAGCCCAAATGCCACAGACTTTCTTTTCCATTATTTCAGAATCCTAATTGACTGAACCTATCCCAACTATTACACTGTTTGGACTCAGTTACCTTTAATTCTGATTTTTGAATTATAATTACCTGCATTTGCAATTTGCCTTTGAAATTACCAGATACTCTCATCAGCACTACCTTGTTTAATCCTAAGGACAACACAATGATCAGGTAGTTGTATCCCCATTTGTAAATGCAGAAAGGGAGGTGTGTGGAGGTATAGTGAGTTTGCCAAAGGTCACAGCAAGAAGTAGCCACGCCGTTGAGCTAGAGTGTCCGGACTCCCGAGTTCAGCCCTGTGCCCATTGTGCTCCAGCTGTCCCCGCTCTGTCGCCAACAGTCATCCTCACTGGCTACAATGAAAGGACTTGCGTATAGCTGAGTTGTTATCTCTTTCTCTTTCTCTCCGGTTGCTTCCTGATTTTCAGTTCTAGTTTTCCTAGTATTTTAGCTGTCTGCGCGCCCCACGTCCTGCTCCAGCTGATTTATTGCATCCTGAAAGGGAATGTTAGGAAGAGACCTCAGTGTTGGGTCTGCTTCCCCGATAATTCTTCTGCAGCTGTTTGCCCAGACACTTTAACTGTAAGAGTGACTATTATTTCAGAAGTTGGAAGGAACTCTTTCATTACCTGCATCTCCCTTGGCACAGCTGACAGACCATCCGTGGGGGTAGAGTGCTTTTTGCCGCAATTGTAATAAAATTTTTAATTATTCTTCAGTACAGTAGCTGTTAGACAAATGCCCGATTATTATTCATCCATGGCTAAGTAACCTCCTGCTCTTCCTTGGTCCTGTGACGAGCACAGCCTCTCCAGAGCGGGCAGAGGGCTCAGATCAAAGAGCGCTTTGTGTCTTGCTTTAACTAGGAGAGGAAAACAAAGCTGGTGCTCCCAGCCTGTGCTGAGCCTCCTCCCTCACCTGTCTCCTGGTGCACCTCTGCCCTAAAGTCCCAGAGTTCGGACACCTGGGACCAGGGAAGCTGTGGCCGTCAGGGCAGCAGCTGTGAGGCATCTTGCACGGCCCCCAGTTCACCTGGCAGAGGCTCTCTGGGCAGCAGCTGTGCAGGGTCCTCTGCCGAAGGAGCAGCTGAATTGCAAATGAGGCTGTGGAGAGTGGCTCTTGATTAGATCTACTCTGGGGCTGCTTCTCCTCCACAGTCCATGGCTGCCTCTGCACACCCCCTGGCGGCCCAGGTCCCTGGGCGGGTGAGGCCCAGAGGAGGAAGGGACTCCCATTGCAGCCACTCACTTCCTCCTTTCCTGTCTCTGTTCAGCGCCTCTTTCCTGGCAAGCTCTTCCTCCCTGCTCCCAGTGTACAGACCTCCAGGGCCACCCAGGGTCCGTAGGCTGCGGTCCCCTCCCTCTCCTCCCACCTCTCCCACCTTCCCCTCCCTCCCCTTGGCTGGACAGCTTCCCAGGTTTCCATTTTTTCCAACTCTTTCCCCTCAAAATTTCCAGATCATGGCCAGAAATCTCTTGTACTCCTTCCATCCAGGGTGCCCATTCAGCACATTTTGGAGGTGTCCCAGCTTCCCCTTGCCCCCACCCCCCAACATCCCAAAGCCTTGTGGGAACTTGTGGTGCTTCCACATTTCAACCACAGCCCTTGCCCAGAACCAATCTCCACAGGTAGTGTGGATAAAATGAGAGTTCCTGTGGCCAGGATTCTCACCTGGCCCTGGTTGGCTAGCTCAGTACACACATGTGGGCAATGCATGGCTCCGTTGACTCTATATAAAGAGGCCCAGTGTTCTGCATGTGACATGGTGGCACTGCTAAAGGCCGGAGGGGGGCAGAGCAAAGGCTGGAGTGGTGGCAGCACCAAGGACAGAGGCCCAGAGGATGGCTGTGCAGGACAACTGTGCAGAGAGGCCCAGAGAATGGCTGTGTGGGATGGCTGTGCAGACAGAGGGGCCCAGAGGACAGCTGTGCAGACAGAGGGGCCCAGAGGATGGCTGTGTGGGATGGCTGTGCAGACAGAGAAGCCCAGAGGATGGCTGTGTGGGATGGCTCTGCAGACAGAGGGGCCCAGAGGCAGAGACTGGCTTGCTGCATGCAGACTCGCTCTGAGTGAACGGGATTCTAGTGACTGACCTGTCACGTGGAAATGAAGTTGGGTATAACCCTTTCACCCCAAGAATGTTTTGCTGTCAATTTCTTTGGTCACATTGAATCCATAGTGTACTTGCCCAGGGCTGAAACCCATTGGCAAGACAGGCAGTCTCTCCACCCTCCTCAGATGCTGGGGGCTCTCCCCGTACCTCTGACTCCTCACCCTGGCCTGCCTCCAAGCAGTGTGGTCTGGTGTTGCCTCTCGCTCCTTTGCTCTTGCATCTCCAAGACATGCCCCTCACACCCCGCCCCCGTCTGTCCTCCCTCGCTCTCCCTTGCTCCTGCTACTCTGCCCTTCCTCCTCCTGGGCCTCCCACTCATCCACCATACCCCTCCCATTTCAGTGCTCAATTTCTCAAACCTCTCTTCCTCCACTCCCTCTCTTCCTTGCAACCTGCCTTTCCCCTATGGAACACAACACTTGTAATTCTCTCTCCTTTCCTTTCACCCATTTCTGGATCTTGTCACTTCTCTCACTAACCTACAGTGGGTTCCAACCTTACTCAGAGCCAAAGCTGAAGTCCTTATAGGGTTCCTATGCAATTTACCCTATTTTACTCCAATTACCACAAATCTTACCACTTTCCTCCTTTTCCCTCCAATGTCACAGGTCACACCTGCCTCAGGACCTTTGCACTTGATGCTCTCAGCCTGTCTCCTTTCTTCCTGTTTCTCCCCCATGCCACTAACCTAACTTCCGCTAAGCTCGATGAGAATAAGAACTTGTGCTCACAAGTAGGAGAGGGCTATGGACTGAGTTATGTCACTCCATAAATTCAAATAATGAATTCCTAACCCCCAGTCTGATGGTACTTGGAGATGGGATTTTGAGAGGAGATTAGGGTTAGATGAGGTTATGAGGATGGGGCTCTCATGATGGGATTGGTGCCTTTATAAGAAGAGACTCTGGAGAACCCGCACTCTTTGCTGTGTGGTGATACGGAGAGAAAGCAGCCGTTTGCAAGCCACAAAGAATGCCTCCTTCAGAACCTGACCCATGCTGGCACCTCGATCCTGGGCTTCAGCCTCCAGAACTGTGAGAAGTAAATTTCTGTTGGCCAAGCCCCCCGTCTGTGGTATGTTGGTGTGGCAGCTGGAACTGACTGAGACAGGGAGGTTCACTAACCATTTGCTTGAGTGAGTGCATCAATGTCCATGAAGCAGGGGCTGGGAGAGGAAAACGGCGACGTTGAGGTTCTTAGTTCAGCTTGTGCTTCTGCCCTTGCGTAAAGCCCTTGCTGTCTTGAGGATATTGCTCCCCTCTCCTCCTGGTTGTGGTCACCCACTGTCTCCCTGTAGCTCTCTCACAGGGAACTTTGGATTCCAGCAACTTCTCCCGCTTTCTCCAACTCAATTTCTAATTTCCATGTAGGCCTGTCTCTGAACTGCTTCGTCCATGTCAGGATCTCCTGACTCACTGCACTTCACCCTCCCGTGGGCACTTGTAATTCCGACACTGAGAGCCCCACCCCCGGGAACACGGCGACTCCTGTGCTTTGAGCTGTGACCGTAATGCCTGTCCGTCTGCCGCCCCCCCATCTCCTTCTGCGATGGCACATGCTGACACACTCTGGGGACACTTCTTGGCCCTTGCTCCCTCTATGTCTTCCCGGTTAGTACTCCAGAGTAGTCACAAATGGTGTGTCCTTTGGGTACTCCCACATGTAGAGGTGGCTGGGGGTGAATACCACCTGCACTTTGCTGAGGGAACTATGTGCTGGGGCAGGGCAGTGTCCCCCTTAGAAGAAACACCCTTTCCTTATAAAGAGTGGACTTTGTCCAGCTGTGTGCCCACAGGATTGCAGTGCCTGGCTGAGCATTTTTGAAAATGTTCACAGAAACACCAGGTAGGTTCAGCAGTGCTGACTGATGTGCCCTACTGTGAACAGCTGTCCCACCCGCTTGAGCTCTTTCTCCCCTTCTTGAACACTTTCTCCACAGGGCAAATAGCAGCCTCCCAACTGACAGTGCCGAGGGGAAGGGAGACAGGGCACCCACGGTTCATTTCTCAGCCTCACCCGCACCCTGGCGGCCAGGGGCAGGTGCATGTTTTACGTCCCACCAACCTAATGCACCTACAAGAGACTTTGACTCAAAACCGGTTTATACAGGGAAGGCGGAGCAGGGGCGTCAGTTTTCCTGGGAGCAGGGCGGCCAGCGGGCTTTGGTTCTGTGGTTGGCAGCCATGGTGACCGGCCTCTGAGCCCGAGCTTCACGGTTATGCAGAGGCTTGTTCCTCCGAGGGGCCGGCCCCGCGGTGCGCCAGGGAATCGCTCCTGGACACCCAGCCAGAGTCGGTTTCTTTGCACCTCCAGTGATTTTCGTGCTATCACTATTCCGCTCTGCTTAAGCGAGCTGGAGTGGGCTGGGATCCACCTAGAACACCGACCACCGTAAGCACCCCTTTTACATCCCCCCCTTCCTGTCCCAGCCAAAGTGCTATGATCATCTGAACCATTGGCCTCTCCCACCCACCCAACAAAACACCGGTGTCCACTTTCCCTCTGCACCCGGGTAGGTCAGTCGTGTGGGAGTGGGAGGAATCACACGGCCGCACAGACTGCGGTCGTGTCTCAGCCCCAGCCAGTCAGTGGTTCACCGTGGACGCCAGGCCGTCACGTCCTTTCCCTCGTCATGCCGTCTCCCTTTCTCTCCACCAGATTAAAACTTGCACCCTTCCCCACGTAGACAGCCTCTTCCCCCCTCAGACACCTTCTGACTTCCTACTCTATTCACCCCTCATCCCCTCTACACCCCCTTGCTCCCCAGCCTCCCTAAGATTCCTCCAGGGTCAGAGCGTGGGGACCCCTTCTCCCACTTAAAAGCAACTTCATCATGGAACCTCCGACTATGTCCTGCCAACTTCTCTGGGCCTGACTTCGTCAGTCACTGCCATCTGTTCCTGCATCCCTTGCCTTTCTTTTGTAAAAAAAAAACAAAACTCAAAAAGCATTTAGTTTATATGTTGATGAATTATTTTGTATGCAAGTTGTTTCATGGTATGTGAAGGAACAAGTTCTTAAGCTGAGGTAAGGATTTATACGTAAGAGTGGGGGGCACGAAAACACCACAGTCAGTCTGTGCACAGTGTTCACACTTTATGGAGGGAAAACGGATCAGGTGGCAGCCAGGAAAGATAGCCGGCCTGGTCTTCCTGTCCTTGAGTAGGTCAACAGGGAGCGTGAAGAGTACAATTTCAGCTGTTTACAGATGGATTCCTTGGAAAGCCCCGAGGCTGGGGAGCATACGCTGTGGGCCCCCTCTGTGTGAAGTCTGTGGGCATCCTTCCATCAGCTCGCCCTCCCCTGTTGGGGCCTCTCCTTCCCACTGGATCTTTCCCCCCGACCCTCTCATCACGCTCAAGTGATTATTCGTCTTGGCCATTCCCTGGTGGCCTATTCAAACTTGTCTGACGGAAAACACCTCAGCACTTGGTTTCTGCTTCCTCGTGCCCCCTCGCCCCTCATGCCCCGGGGGTCCGCCTTCTGCTCCATCGAGACTCTCATGCTCAGGTCAGTCACGACCTCCACACCAAACACAAGGGCCATTTTGTAACTGCCTTTTTCTGGGTTTCCCTGCTGCCCTTTGGACTCCCAGGATAGCTTTCAGTCCTGATTCTGTGTGGACATCCATGATTACGTAGTATTCTTGGGCTCCTCTCCTTCATATCACAGCCTGAGATGTTGGCACTCCCAGGGTTTTCTTGGCCAGTTCTCTTTACTCTGCACTCGAAGTATCGTCCACTGTCATTTTTACAGCTAATAACTATGTGCTGGTGACTCCCCAACCTGCCAAGGATGGCTAGTAAATTACACAGAAGGAAATTACAGTGGGGGGAACTGAGAGGATTTGTTTTATCGTAAGAAATGCTATTGCATCAGCAAACTCTCGCCATTAGCCACCCTTCAGTGGGTAGTTCCTCACATGTTTGAGGGGCGGTAACTGAGTTTGCTAAGATGAGCGCAGAGCACCACTTGCCATGAGGGAACCCACTTTGCTAGAGCAGAGACCTCAGGTCCATCCATTTGTTGTCCCTTGAGTTCCTCTGTGAATACTGACACTAGTTAGGTCTGTTTCAGGCATGGGGAACATTCTCTGTCACTGGAGGCTGCCATCACTCAGATGGGCCTTGGGAAGGGCAGCCACCTCTGTGTCCACAGTCTAACTAGCCCAGTCAGGCCACCCACAGGCCTGCTGTTGAAGCATAACCAGGGTGCCTCACTGTGCAGCATCAGATAAAGAGACTCTGAGGGCTGTTGCTGCAGTTGACAATTTTTGTACTGGAATTTGGGAGTGTTGGTAGAGTTCCATGGAGGCAGCAAGGGGCACATGATGCTCTTGACGAAGGGCATCCTGTCCCCACGGCACCATTGCCTCCCTCCCCAGAATGAATTATCTCTGCCTTACATTTGGGCACTCAGGCATCCTTTGGGTTGGCCCTTTCTTGTCCCCACTATCTTGTGCACGTAACTTTTTCTTTGACGCCTCGGCCATGGAGGTTACACACGACAAAAATGACATGTTTCTAGTATGGAAAGATGCAGAAGAGTGAGCCCAGCTATGAAGAAAAGAGTGTGAACTCTGAGTCAGACCAACCCACAAGTGAGTTCTGCTCAGTGGTTGACATTGTGTGACCGTGGAGTAACCATTTTCTGGAGACTGTATACTTGGTTAGCTGTAACACTGTCACATGGGGTTGCAAAAATGAGGAGGCACAGTTAAGAACGTGGCATTTATTAAACGCATCCAAATGGAAGCTGTTAGTAGAATCATCAGTAGACGCTTAATAAATATTTCTTGCTCCTGTAGCTTTCTCCTTTCTCCCTGGAGAATCCACTCAGTTCTCTGATTCATCTATCACAGCTGCGCAGTGGAGCTCCTGGCTGCTTCACACCCTCAGGCATTAGTTGCTGTTGAATATTGATGCATATGTATTTATGTTTATGGTTTGTATCATAAACTCTAGTGGAAGGTTCCTGAGGCAGGGATCCTATATTATAGCTCTGAAACTCTTTTGCACTATGTTCTAATTACAGTAGAGGCTCAGCAAATATTTGGTGACACAGATGAGTATCGTGTCACTTCAGAATTTAATCAGACATGTACAGGGGGGAAATTATCCCTCACCTTTCAGTCTGTATTCTACCCCTGCTCCTGCCCTCCACATTCCCTTGTACAGCCCTGATCCCACCGAGACTGGGGCCTACTGTGGTAGCTGATGTGGGAACAGATTGCCATGCAAATACTTAGCAGAGTAATAGGCAGTGGATAAGCAGAAATGGGCTGTATTCTCAGTAGAGTTATGAATTGTCACTATGAACACCCGTGAGTCACCAGCAACACTGTGGGTATCTGCAGGCTTATAGGACATTATGACACTAAAAATGCCATTGTCCATCTAATTGATGTCTGTTCCTCCAGTGTCCCAGATATTTAAATGAACTTCTTTCTTCATTACCACATGCACAGGAGCTTTATGCAATCCCCAGGCCCCACGCGTGGGTGAGGCTGAGGTATCTGATCGTAGTTGTGTCTTTCTTTCCCTAGTTTCCAGGACAAGCTATCAGTGTGCTGAGAGAAGTTAAGGAGGAAAATAAGAAAACAAACTAATCCTGTGCTTTTACCTGCCAAGCCAGATCATTGGCCCCATGTCCTAGAAGAGGAAGTGGTGAGGACTGGATGGAGGAGCAGGTAAATCTGTCTCCACATCAAGCACCGTGCTGGTGACATAGTGAGAGCTAAGTGAATGTTTGCTTAATGAGCAAATAAATGATGAGAAGGATTTCATCCCTCCTGGTTTCTGCTGATATAAAATTCGATGTTTTTCTGGGATGTTAATGTACAGTATGAGCAGCTCAGTCAGTAGGACCAGGCTCCAGAGAGGTTCACAGCTTACCATCACCCAGTCTGCTTATCCAGGTGCCTTCAGCAGATAAAGAGCCCGCCAATTATTGAATCTTAGACCTGGAAAGGGTGCTGAGGAATCATTTGATCCTTCCTTCTCCTCAAAGAGGGACTTGAACTTCTGCTCCATGGTAAGGAGGAGAGAAGATTGTGTGATTTAAGATTTCAGCATCAGCAGAATGCACACCTTTCCTTTCAAATATGTGTCTAACAGTGCTTGAGATTGAGTCACCATGATTTTGGACAAGATGGGTTTGGGGATGACATGGGTTGAATTTGAAGGTAACAAAGTAGATACTTCTTTCTAGGACAAACACTGCAAACACCTTGTCACCAGTACTGTCTTAACATCTTTTTGATGAAGAGATGATTCAGGTATAACTAAAATGTTTGGAGAACATGGTTGAGGGTATTTTAGCTGCCTATCCTGTTTTGTTATTAGATTTTACACTCTCTCGTATTGTTGCAATTTTAATAGTCATCATAGCTTTTCAGTTCTAAGTTGTTATGTCACTCATTCTAATGTGATTCAAATGAAAACTGGCATTGAACTCCCACTCCCCAAAGTCCATCAAGATAGGGCTTTGACCTTATTATCTAAGGATGATTTATTGAGCCATTTGAAAAATAACACTCCCCCAACCCCACGATCAATTTGTATGTGAGTTTTTCCTGTTCTCTGCTCCCTCCAATACAAATAGATAAACCGTTCATTACACAAGCCCCAGAAGGGAGACGTCTTAGCAGCGTGGAGTGGGGCTGATGTCATGTCACATGTTAGGGAGCATCTGTTGTCATACATGTTTGATCTTGAACCAAGTTGGTTGTTCTCATTCTGAAGAATAGTACAACCTGGGAAACTGCCCAGACAGATGCCAGTTGAGATTTACACTCAGTTTGGGATGTAATTTATTCAGAGAAGTACTGTGTGCAGTTCCACAACCAAGGCAAGTTCCTTCCCTGCATTGAGCTTATTTTCTACCTGGGCTGTAGAAAAGTACAGCAAATGAACAAATAAGGAATAAGAACAATTTTTTAATGTTATGAAGGAAGCAAATAAGAGGACAAAAGAGAGAATTATTGGTGTGACTTTTGATAGGCTGTTGGGGAAGGCTCCCTTTGGGGAGGTGATATTTATGCTGAAACGTGAACGGACCAGCCAGATGAGGAGCAGGGCAAAGACTTTATAGGTATGGAAGAGCAAACTTAAACACCTAGGACAGCAAAGGCCTTGACTTTTTGGCAGGAAGTGAGGGAAAGGAGAACAGCGAGGCTGGAGTCTACTGATCAAGGAAGGGAGTGAGCAAAGCAAGATGTGGTTGGAGAGGCAGTGGCCGGATCTGGCAGGACCTTGGCGCGACCGCGGGAACGTGTGTTCCTCTCTGAGGGTAACAAGAAGACATTGGAGGGTGTCACGTGACTTTATTGATGTTCTTGGAAGATCACCTTTAGTGCCCTGAGGAGAGTGACTTGGAGGAGGGTAGGGGTGGAAAGGAGACCAGTGAGTGGCTCTGTGTAACCGGAAAGCCGTGCTGGTGGCTTGAGGATGGTGGTAGCAAAGTGGAAAGAAATGGGTGGATCAAAACCATTTTGGATGGGAAGCTGACTTGCCTGAGAGAGAGAATAGATACTGTGGGATGAGCAAAAAGGAGGAAGCAGAGGTAATTTCCAAATTTCTTCAGCCTTGAGCAACTACATTGATGGTGGTGCTCATATTTGCTCTTTTAAAATGCTTTTTACATACATGCACACACACATTTTAAATATTGTAACATTAAAAAAAGGTATAACTAAAGATACCAGTCCCCTACTATCTGTACAGTTTTTCTCCCCAAAGGAAACCATCTTCAGCTCTTTCAGCTGTTTTCTTGGTATTTATCTCTAAGTTTATAGATAATATGGACACCTTACTACTTTCCTGAAATGCCTGTTGGTCCTTGGCTGTTTTTTGACATTCAAGGCAGAGACCCTAGTGCATGGGTTGAAGCTGTGTGTGTGTGGCTGGATTTCTATTTTGGGAACTAGGAGGCCTTTCAGGAGAGGAACAGGCAGTGAACTAGCCAAATACCCGTGTACGAAGGTCCTTTCAGTGGGGCCACTCAGTTTCTCCAGATAAGAAAACTCCAATATCCTGCCTAGGAGCTTACCTTTGACTCCTTCTGTTCTGGGAGCATGGCAGGCACAGGGCGCTGCTTCCTACCAAGGAGCATACAGACTTTCTATTAGTTCCCTTATTTTCTGCTCTGTGTATCACTCTCACCCTCCTCTGAGGCTGGTGTCCAGAGATGGAGGGAAAGCTTCAGTTTCTCCATAGATTAAACCTCTAGTCTCCTGGCTAGTTTTGGGAAGGGTTCTGGTCTCTTTTATGTTGAAGGTGGAAGGGTGGAGAAAAAATTCTAGAAATCTGGTTTTGAACAAGGTATTAACTGTTCGTAAGTAGAGCTGAGAAGTGTGTAGGTGTGTGTGAGATTTGGGGTTGTGAGCAGAAGTCTTGCTGTAAGCCTGGAGCCATCATCCCTGGGGGGTAGTGAAGGCCATGAAGTAGGTGCCGTTACTCGGGAGAGTGTGGGTAGAGGTGTGATGAGAGCGCAGGACCCGACCGTGAGGCACTCCGGCAGCGGAGCAGCGAGCCTGCAGGATGGAAATAACTGTGGGAGGGGAGGGAAGGGCCCACCTCGCTTTGTTCCACAGGAAAAACTGAGAGCAGAGAACGCACGTCCAGTGACGAGATGAATGGTTAAACCACATGCAGTATGCACAAACAATGGAATATCCTTCCGTCTTGAAATGGAAAGAAATTCTGATGCACGTGGCACCATGGATGAACTTGAAGATGTTGTGCTAGATAAAATAAGCCTTCTCAAAGAGAATTACTGTATGATTCCAGATACATGAAACACTCAAACTCATGGAATAGTCAAACTCATGGGTGCTGAAAGTACAGGTGGTAGTTGCCAGGGGCCACGAGGTTCAGTTTTGGGACACAGTTTCAGTTTGGGGACAAGAAAGTTCTGCGGATGGGTGGTGGGGATGGCTGCACAGCGGTGCGAATGTCCCTGATGCCACTGAACTGTGCACTTTAAAATGGTGGAAATGAGGAATTTCACTTCATGAGTAGTTGACCACAGTAAGAAAGAGAGAAGTCAGAAAGTGTCAGGTGATGCTAAGGCCAATAATGAAGTAAAACAAAGCGGCATGAAAACCCCCAAACTGGGAGCTGAGCAAAGGCAACGGGGCCTTGTACGCCTGTTTTGCTGACTTAGGGTGGCTCTTCCGCCCTCTCATAATTTGTTCTTGTTGAGTCCTTGTGGCAGTGGGTGTGCTATAGCGAGAAAATAAAAGGTGCAAGTAGTGAGAGCTAGAGGATTGGTTAAAGAAGAAACATCTGGGGAGGGTGAAGGTGCTGGGGAGACGGAAGAATCAAGGTAGAAGGAGGGACAAAGAATAGAGGGAGAAAAGCTTCTTTTAAAGGTGTCACAGCCAGGCGAAAGGACACAGGCAGGCCAGCCCCTCACTGTCTCAGACTTGCTTCACACCCTGTGACAAAGACTTGGGATGTAGGGTCCGCAGAGCTATGCCACGCAGCTGGACCCAGTCAGGGACAGCCACTTGGGGCACTATTTCTCTGCCTGCAGAGCCCGATCCTGCGAAATAGTGAGGTGTGCTGCCGCTCAGGTGGCCGCGTGTGCGACCATAACGCTCCCGCTATGATGCATCCTTGTGTAGAGAGAGTTTATGAAAAATATATATGGTTTTATCCCTGAACTCTGTGACTATTTCAAACCCACAAGAAAAATGCATGGGAAACATGGTTTTACTTTCACTCCACAAAGATGGTCTTAAAAGAGATCCATTATTTTTCTAAAATACTTATTTTATAAAACAGGATGTACTTGCTTATTTAAAGAAATTAGGAAATGAAGGTAGGCAAAAAGAGGAAAATTAAAATCTCCCCAAATCCCACACTGTACAGATAACCTGGAGATAACCACTGTACCAAACTGATGGACTTGAGTTTGATTTCCTTGTTCCTTGGATCCGAGCAGGCTGTGACTGTTTCAGCGATTAGGCTGTGGTGGAAGTGATGCCATGTGATTTCTGGAACTGGTCATACAAGGCCATGCGTGTCTGCCTTGCTCGTTGGAATACTTGCTCTTGGAGCCCTGGGTTGCCTCTTGAAGTCTGGCTACTCTGAGACTGCGGTGCTGTGGGAAAGCCCAGCCACACGGAGAGGGTGCTTGTAGACACTATTTAACAATGGCAGCTGAGTCAACCCAGCCTAAGGGCCAGACTGGAGAGTGAAGAAGCCTTCAGATGTCTTGCACAACTCCAACCCTGCACATCTCCAGGAGTTGTTTTGAACTAAGTGTGATGCTGTGAGGGTTCTTGACTCTCCCTTCCACCATTATGAGCTAAATTGGTATTGAAGGGAGGGCTTTATCTTTCCATGTCATTCATCCTCTGTCTCTGACAGACAGATAGCAATCATTAAGTGAATTCATTTCCTACTCTGCAAACAAATGTACAGAATTTTGTATGGTAAATAAAATGTTGGTGCTACTAAAGAGATAGAAGCCAGAGAATAAACCTGCAAAATTAATAGTGCATGTTTATTTAGCTCTGAGCTACAGACCCTCAGAGACTTGGGAGCGAGGGGGATCTTAGGGCTTGAAAAGAAAAGTGCTGTGATGTGGCTTGTTGGAAAACAGCTAAGGGGATGTTCAGGAAGGGGAAATAATGTGAGCAAAACCATGGATGATGGATAGACCCACAAATGCCAGTGAGATGTGAGGTGCTATCCAGACTGAAATGGAGAGAGAATATGAAGAATTTGATGGAAATTAAGAAATTTCAAAGAACCAGGGTGACAAGTTTGAATTATCAAATACCTATGCAGATATTTGAGTTTCTTGTAATGCAGCATCAGCATCCCAGGGACCTGTTCCTCATGCATATTCATTCTTTCTTCAGTAAATATGCAAATTATGATAGAGCTAGTTGTACAATCTTGGAAACTGGGAGATAAGTCATAATGATCATATTCTTGACAAAGTGTGTCCCCTTTGCCCAGCATTTTTTTCTGTAAGAGCTAGTTTTCAAAAACAAAGTTCACTAATTGATGATTGCCTTATATTACCATTTTTAAAAGGATGTGTTGATACTGGCTGTTCTTTAGGTTATCATTGTCGCTGTAACAGTAAATCCTAGTAGAGCTTCTGCCCTTCATCCAGGCATTCATTTTCGATATGAGTGGATGAACTTAAGATAAGTCTAGCTTAAGAAATTGATTTTGATGCCTAAAATAGCAACACTCCTGAGTAAGGAATAACCTGCTTTTGTAAGCTCATTACCATCTTTCCCAGCACAGATTCAGACTATAGCTTTGTCATCGGCCTCAGGCTCATTGCGTTAACCTTGTTCCAACAGATCAGAGTGTGTTTCCACCCCAGCCCCTCCCCCATGGTAACCACCAGTCCCTTCCCAGTGTCTATGAGTCTATTGCTGTTTTGTTCATTTTGTTTAGTTTTGTGTTTAGATTCCATAAATAAGTGAAATCATGTGGTATATTTTTTCTCTGCCTTGCTTGTTTCACTTAACATAATATCTTCTAGGTCCATCCATATTGTCACAATGGCAAGATTTCTTTCATTTTTATAGCTGAATAATATTCCATTGTTTATATGTACCACCTCTTCTTTATCCATTCATCTGTTGATGGACATTTTTGTTGCTTCCATATCTTGGCTATTGTAAGTAATGCAGCAATAAAATAGGTGTGCATATATCTTTTCAAATCAGATGTTTTGTTTTTTTTGGGTAAGTTCCTAGAAGTGGAGTGACTGGGTCAATGGTATTTCTATTTTAATTTTTTGAGGAACCTCCATACTGCTTTACACAATGGCTGCACCAGTTTACATTCCCACAAAGAGTGTAGGAGTGTTCCTATTTCCCCACATGCTCACCAACACTTGCTATTTCTTGTCTTTTGAATAGTGGCCATCCTAACTGGTGTGAGCTGATATCTCATTGTGGTTGTGACTTGCATTCCCCCGATCATTAACAGTGTGGAGCATCATTTCATGTACCTGTTGGCCATCTGTACTTCTTCATTGGAAAATTGTCTGTTCAAGTCCTCTGCCTATCTTTGAATTTTTTTTTCCCTTTTGTTGAGTCATACAGGTCCTTTATATATTTTGGATGTTAACCCCTTATCAGATAAGTCATTTATGAATATATTCTCCCCTCCTGTAGGTTGGCTTTTTGTTCTGTAGATGGTGCCTTTGCTGTACAGAAGATTTTCAGTTTGATGCAATCCCACTTGTTTATTTTTGATTTTGTGTCCCTTTCCTGGAAAGACATGTTCAGAAAAAGTTTGCTCATGCTTATGTTCTAAGATTTTTGCATGTGTTTTCTTTTAAACATTTTATGGTTTCATGTTTTACATTTAGGTCTTTGATCCATTTCGAGTTTACTTTTGTGTATAGAGTTAAGACCATGATCCAGTTTCATTCTTCTGCATGTAGCCATCCAGTTTCCGCAATGCCATTTATTGAAGTGACTGTTTTTCCCCATGGTGTATTCATGGCTCCTTTATCATATGTTAACATTAACCATCAATGTATGTGTTTATTTCTGGGCTCTCTATTCTGCTCTGCTGATCTATGGGTCTGTTCTTGTGCCATTACCACATTGTTTTGATAATTTGCGCTTTGTAGTATAGCTTGAAGTTAGGGACTTGGATCATAGAATGTCCTGGGGAGCTTAGGTGATACTCATTTCCTCTGAGACAAACGAGCTTTTTCCTGACAAAGCAGTGAGAAGAAAAGCAAACATTTTGGCTGATCTTGAACTAATGCCATGCACCATTTGGGAAAAGTCCTCTATACATCACATGCTGACTGCACGCTCTGGGCCATCCAACACATTTAGTTAATCCTCGCACAGTTCTCACTAGGGCTACAGTTTCCAAGACTGTGGAGGAACAGTCTCCATCAGTGAAAGGGCTTTGAGGGGTGTGAGTAAAATTGAAGGATTTCCAGAATCTCTCACCTAGCTTTAGTGCATCTCCATATCAACAGAAGTTCCTACTGGATGGAGAGAAGTAGTTCATCTCCAAATCAATAGGTAATTACCTGGGGCTTATCTGAACGTAAGAGGTTGGTGGGAGGTCTTAGTTGTTTCTGCCAGAGCAGGAGAGAGAAATGGCCCTGGACCACAGTTTGGAAGCAATAAACGGGTTTTAAACTTTATTTCTACCTTTGACTGATTTTGGTTTTAGAGGTATTTTGCCCCAGGATTTCCTCTCAGAGTTACAAGTGGCAGTAGTCGACAGGACCACTGAAACCAAAATCTGTCCAAATGGGTGTGACTTTTGGGAGGGCTGCTCCTGGAGATGGTGGGGAGATGCCTGGAACCCCCTGTGGATGGTGGGGAGGCCCCAATGGATGCAGCAGCAGAGGATGCAGCTTCACCTGTTACTGTCCCCCCATCTGTGGTGGGACTTGGTCTAGGGTACAGTACCTCCTAGAGGGGTGGGGCCTTCCTCAGAACTGGGGAAGGGTGGAGACTCCAGAACCTGCAGAATTAGCCCTTTGTGAGTTAGAAGGCTGCTTACATACCCTAAGTGGCCATGTAGCAGCTGGCATTATAGGGACTCTTTTCATCAAGATATTGAAAATATTATTGAGGAGAAAGATGGGATTATCCAGAGGGTTAGTGAGGAGAGAGATTGACTTAGGCTGGAGAGAGACACCCTTCAGCATCCCTTGGGGGAGCTGAGCAATAACCTATGGGATGCCTTTAAGGAAGAGAGACAGTTGCCCCACAGGCAGTCACATATACATGACACAGAGTTAATTTCCTTATGTATAAAGCCATTTTACACATCAGTGGATAAAGATAAAAAGTGTACAGATTGAAAGATATTAATAAGCAGTTTGCACAAAGAAAAGATGGCTTATAAATAAATGAAATAATGTTCAACCTCATGCAAGTTGAAGAGAGGAAAGTTGAAACAGCAGAGGGTACTACTTAGCCCATTAGATAGGAACAGAGTTAAGTATTTGGTAAAAGTGCTCCATTGTTTAGGACAATACTTTGCAAACTATATCATAGTAAAAACTTACATTCTTTTCCTTTCACAGTTATGTATTAAATTTAAACTCT
The DNA here is from genome assembly GCF_030020395.1 of Manis pentadactyla. Taxonomy (NCBI): domain Eukaryota; kingdom Metazoa; phylum Chordata; class Mammalia; order Pholidota; family Manidae; genus Manis; species Manis pentadactyla. The sequence continues at coordinate 67,010,793 of NC_080032.1, forward strand.
CTTAAAATAATTAGTACACCACACCTATGATACCATAGATGTTCTTGCTTAGCATTAGACTCGGGTTTAAAAAAAATCAGTTTAAAGAAATTAAGTATGAATTGTTCATTACATATCCTGAGTGGTTAGTGTGTGGCAGACAGAATTCTTTGTGCTTTGTGTGTGTTTACATCCTCACAAAGCTTTACAGGAGGTAATGATATTCCACTCAAATAATAAGAAAACAAGCAAAAAAAACACAGGTGTTATTTGCTCACATCAGAGAGCTGGTTAGTGCTGACACAAGGATTTGAACCCAAGCAGCCTGGCTGCACACCTCACAACCCTCACCTGTTGTAGGTCTGTAATAAGCAGTTTGCGTGAAGCAGATAGACAAACTGCTTATGTCTGCAGATGAACTGAAAAGGTAGAGTCCAAATGATTCAACCTCATTTAACACTGCCTTAGGTGCTCGGTGGGATATACACTGACATGATTCCTAGGAGGGCAATTTGGTACTAGCTAGACAACAACAAGTTTACAAAAAAGATACAAGAAGAGTGATGCTTTTTGGTCTTCACAGTGTACAATTTAGTAGGTAGCAATTGTACTTCTTGAAATCTACCCCGTAGTTATAGTCTAATACAGGCATATGTAAATGTGCATAAAAAGATCAGCTGTACTATTTTTTATAGTAAGGTAATATATTGACACAGTTCTCTATCAGTTGGTGCCTGGCAAATGAACTTTATACTGTGGAATTGCACACAGCCTTTAGAAAGAATGAAGTAATAGTATTTGATTATAATGAACGTCAGGAGTTTTTTACAGGCAATCAATTGATAAACATAATATTTTCTCATTTGAGATTCTCAAAAGGAATAATACCTATATGTGCAAGTAAAATATATAATATATATTTAGAAGGATACAACAGAAAAACCATTATAGCAGTTTCCCCCTCTGGGTAAGGTACCCAGGAGTAAAAATTTAAGAGGAATGGTTTAAATTACATGAATGTATAGCTTTTCACTTAAATACTAAGTAGTTGAAAGATTTTTTAAAACAATAAATAGTGTTTTTTATTTTTTGTATCCTTAATCTACAATTACATGGGGAACATTATGTTTACTAGATTACCCCCTTCACCAAGTCCTCCCAACAAACCCCACTACAGTCACTGTCCGTCAGAGTAGTAAGATGCTGTAGAATCACTACTTGTCTTCTCAGTGTTGCACAGCCCTCCCTGTGCCTCCCCCCATATTATACATGCTAATCGTAAGGCCCCCTTTCTTCTCCCACCACCCATCCCTCCCTTCCCACCGATCATCCCCAGTCCTTTTCCCTTTGGTAACTGTTAGTCCATTCTTGGGTTCTGTGATTCTGCTGCTGTTTGTTCCTTCCGTTTTTTAATAAAGAGTGATTTTAACTTCATTCCTTTTATCTATTGAAATCTCTTCTGTTTGAAAGCCAGTTGGTAGAGCTCAGTTAGCATGTCCTCCACATCCTCATCAACGTCTCCTGTGATGCACTTTCCAAAGTTATAGACGATCCATCTGAAAGGGAAAGGAATGCCTAGACAGAAGTTTGTCTTCATTTGGCTGGGTCTGCCGCAGAGACCGTGAGAACAGAGGCAGCACAGTGCTGTGTCCTGGTAGCAGTGCATGGCTTGGCTGCTGGAGCGGAGGCTCTGTCCACCATGTTAATCCTGGCACGCTGGAAGATGGCTTCCTTTGACATCAGCTCCTGACTCGGTTTCTCAGTTTCTGCTCCAGTCAGTTGCTAGGGTTATGCATCTTTACCCCCAGGACTACTTCTCCATGACTTGCTCTCCTTTGGTCTTAAACCAATGTTTTTCATCTGATCACCTCTGAATTGGGTCCTTTGGCCAATAGTAGAAGCCATGGGTTTCTCAAGTGGCCTCCTTGACCTCAAAACTATTCACTAAATCATTTCTCCTGAGTTGTGTAAATGGCTTCTGACATAGTTCCACTTCTAGATGCCATTTCTGAGTTACCCCAAACTACCACAGTCTGCCCAGTCCTTCCCTGACAGTATTTGAAGCTCATTTATTTTTCATTCTATTTCACAATATTTCTATGCTGACTTTTCCCCACAGATTATACCTTTGATGTAACTTAATGCCGATCTAATATAAGCTATTGACTAAAAGATACATTATTTATGTTATCATTTTATTAAACATATTCATGCTTATTTAGGATTGTGAATTCCTAAGAGATGGGTTTGTTGTCATAAGATTTGTTTGTATGGATAGAATTTGAATCATTTCCACAGTGCATATTTTCCTAACATGTCCTTTTTGATGACATGGATAGGAGTAAATATTGATACTACTCTATTCTTGGTGACCACAGATAAAACAGAATATTATAACTAGTCATGTCATTCCTCGATTACATTACTGGGGTTTCAGTTTATAAAGCAACACGTCTTTCCCCACAACATTTTGTATATTTACAAGAAAATCTATTCTTTATAAGTAGCAGGACCTGAATCATGCAAACTGCACCTTCATGCATATTTCTGATTCTCTGTGCTCCCTCGAAGTCGGCCTCATGGAAAACCCTCTGTTTACGCCAGCATATAGGTCAGTGGTCCTTTCATAAATGTCCTTGGGGAGGAACCTTTGGGTACTACAGCAAACCATACTTTAGAAAAGATCCAAGTGTCAGGACACTAGTTCTGAAGTAACGGTGAGCATGAGAAAAAACAGAAATAATTCAGGAAAAATCAGATTTGATCTGCATTCTGCAATGGAAATGTTTTCTAAAATGTGAACTCCATCTCTTATTTTGTATTCCTTAATGTGCTAGTTAATTATTAAAATCAAATGACTTGTCTTTCTTTCAGAGTCCTAACATTTTGAAGACATAATGTCATTCTTTTTATAGGAAGGAGAAAAATTACTTGAGCATTGGAAAGAGAGCCGTAGGGAGCTATTGTGCTACACTCCAGCGAGAGCTTTATTAACCAAACTTCTGAATGAACAGGAAGAAAAATTCAGATTCAGAAAATATTTGTATTTATTGTAAGAAGTTTGCAAAGATCGCTGGAAAATGTCCCAAGAATTCAATGCAAAATTACTATGGAAGTATTTTTGCCACATTTCCTTCCCAAAATAATAAAAAGCAATACTCTTGAATCAGAATAAATTAATGAATTGTCTAATTAAGCACACATGAAAGGCAGGCTTTTTTTTTAAGTAAGTACATAAATGGATCTTATGTATATCCATTTTCTTTTCTTTTCTCAGGTGGATAAGGCACTCTGATGTTCTCAGCAATTATGTCTTTTTTTCTTTTCTTATTAAGGTATCATTGAAATACACTCTTATGAAGGTTTCGCAAGAAAAACAATCTGGTTACTATGTTCACCCATATGATCGAGTCCCCACCCCATACCCAATTGCAGTCAGTGTCATTCAGCGTAGTAAGATGCCACAGAGTCCCTGCTTGTCTTCTCTGTGCTAAACTCTCTTCCCTGTGACCCCCACACACTATGTGCACTAATCATAATACCCCCAATCCCCTTCTCCCTCCCTCCATACCCAATCTCCCACACCCCTCTCATTTGTTTACCGCTAGTCCCTTTTTGGAGTCTGTGAGTCTGCTGCTATTTTGTTCCTTCAGTTTGCTTTGTTGTTATACTCCACAAATGAGGGATATCATTTGGTATTTGTCTTTCTCTGCCTGACTTATTTCACTGAGCATAGCACCCTGTAGCTCCATCCATGTTGTTGCAAGTGGTACAATTTGTTTCTTTCTTATGTTTGAATAGTATTCCATTGTATATATGTACCACCTCTTCTTTATCCATTCATCTACTGATGGACACTTAGGTTGCTTCCATAGCTTGGCTGTTGTAAATAGTGCTGCGATAAACATAGGGGTGCATATGTCTTTTTGAATTTAAGAAGTTGTTTTCTTTGGGTAAATTCTAGGAGTAGAATTCCTGGGTGAAATGATGTTTCTATTTTTAGTTTTTTGAGGAACCTCCATACTGCTTCCTATAGTGGTTTAACAAGTTTACATTCCCACCAGCAATGCAGGAGGGTTCCCCTTTCCCCGCATCCTCGCCAGCATTTGTTGTTCCTAGTGTTTTTGATGTTGGCCATCCTAACTGGTGTGAGGTGATATCTCATTGTGGTTTTAATTTGAGTTTCCCTGACAATTAGCAATGTGGAGCATCTTTTCAAGTGCCTGTTGGCCATATGAATTTCTTCTTCAGAGAAGTGTCTGTTCATATCCTCCACCCATTTGTTAATTGGGTCATTTGCTTTTTGGGTGTTGAGGCATGTGAGTTCTTTATATATTTTGGATGTTAACCGCTTGTCACATATGTCATTTAAAAATATATTCTCCCATAGTGTAGGACGCTTTTTTTTTTTTTGCCTGAGTGGTGTCCTTTGCTGTACAGAAGCTTTTTAGCTTGATGTAGTCCCACTTGTTCATTTTTTATTTTGTTTCCCATGCCCAAGGAGATGCTTTCAGGGAAAAGTTGCTCATGTTTATATTCAAGAGATTTTTGCCTATGTTTTCTTCTAAGAGTTTTATGGTTTCATGACTTAAATTCAGGTCTTTGATCCATTTCAATTTTACTTGCATATATGGGGTTAGACAATAATCTGGTTTCATTCTCTTGCATGTAGCTGTCCAGTTTCTGCCAACACTAATTGTTGAAGAGGCTGTCATTTCCCCATTGTATATCCATGGCTCCTTTATCGTATATTAACTGACCATATATATATATATTCTTGGGTTTATATCTGGGATCTCTAGTCTGTTCCATTGGTCTGTGGGTCTGTTCTTGTGCCAGTACCAAATTGTCTTGATTACCTTGGCTTTGTAGTAGAGCTTGAAGTCGGGGAAGATAATCCCCCCTACTGTATCCTTCCTCCTCAGGATTGCTTAGGCTATTTGGGGTCTTTTGTCGCTCCATATGAATTTTAGAACTATTTGCTTTAGCTTGCTGAAGAATGTTGTTGATATTTTGGTAGGGATTGCATTGAATCTGTAGATTGCTTTAGGCAGGATGGCCATTTTGACAATATTAATTCTTCCTATCCATGAGCATGGGATGTGTTTCCATTTATTGGTATCTTCTTTAACTACTCTCATGTGTGTCTTGTAGTTTTCAGGGTATATATAGGTCTTTCACTTCCTTGGTTAGGCTTATTCCTAGGGATTTTATTCTTTTGATGCAATTGTGAATGGAATTGTTTTCCAGATTTCTCTTTCTGCTAGTTCATCATTAGAGTATAGGAATGCAACAGATTTCTGTGTATTAATTGTATATCCTACAACTTTGCTAAATTCAGATATTAGACCTAGTAGTTTTGGAGTGGGCTCTTTAGGGTTTATCATGTACAATATCATATGTGCACTCCTTTGGTTCTTAACTATCACAAGGACATATGTTTTATTGTGTTCTTCTATAAGAAAATGTAGCCCACTGCTTCTGGTCCCATAGGCTACACGTTGCCCTAATGTATTTATGACTCTTATGTGGGCTCACTGTGCTTCCTTTTGGGGTTTGCTGAGATGGCAGGATACAGGCTGTGTTAGCATGGGCTGGTGAGGAATCAGAACAGGTTCCTCTAGGAAGATATAAAGCACTGCCAATTCCTTTGACTTTTAAGCTGTTGGTAGTTGTACTCTGGTGAATAATTTTGTTATACAGAATCATTTAGGTTTAGGGCTAATCACAGTGGGGCATCTAATCCCAGTTTGATCTTTGCTACCTTGTATCAGTTTACTAAGGGTACTTTTGTTGTGAATTTTTACCTTGGTTATGCCTTTTTAGTGCTTAACCTTATTTAAATAAATTCACTTTAACAGTCTTTATGCCGCTTTTCTATAAACTTGGGTTAATCATATGACTGTGGTGGTTGGCATGAAATTTATGAAACCTTGGTAACTAAGTCGAACAATTGTTGATGGCTTAAATTTTCTCAGTGCTGTTTCCCATAGGAGGGTGTTAAGCAAGGTGTCGTGAGCTGCCTTAGAAAGCGTATTGGCTACCCACTCCTTTCAATCTTCAGGCTAGTTGATTTAGAGTCCTTTCTCACCAGAGGGCAGATACTTGGAAGTGTAATTTTGTTAAAAACTAATAGAAAAGCTGGGACTAAATCTATTTGTTCATGGAGCAGGTCTGCTAGTCTAGGCATTTTCTGTGGCTTGCTTTGTTGGAAAACTACATGAACCTGAGTTTTGTGGGGCATATGGGGGGAACCAGTTTATATTAAGAATCTATATAAAAGTTAAACCATAGTGATTTGATCTAACAGTCTTATTCACTTTAATCACACCATTCCAGTTGAATTTCATAAAGTGCAGCTTGTTATAAAGGCCCTTCCTTACTCATATGTATCTGGATCCCTAAGCATTTTGCCGATAGGCAGAGAGTAGGCCTGGAATTGAATCTCAGGGTTTTCGGGCTTGATACTGGTTACTAAGAGCATGTTTAGTGCTTCCATGTGCTCATCCTTGTTTGGGGGGTTTGACAAGATATTTAATAGATGTGGGGTGTATTTGGGGGGTAGGAGGGTTCAAGCTAACTATATTGGAGTTTATTAGGTTAACTAAGTTAATGAGCACAGCTATAGCTATTAGAATAAGTATTACAACGGTATGGTGGCTACCACGATTAACAGTACATGTATGTCTACATCTATTCTTATGCTTTCTCATATACATACAACTACATTTATGTCTATGTCTAGAATATCCATATTTTTTAAATAAATTCTGTCTGTCCTGTAGACATTGACTGAATAACACCTGAAGGTTTATATGTACAATTCACAGTTCAATTAAAGTTTAGCTACAAGTTATGTGCTTGTGCTTGAGTTTGAGCCTCAGACAGACGTGAGTCCAAGCATCCCTCAAACTAAAAAATACCAGAGAAATGACAGCATGGTTTTGTGTGAGCCTGGGTTGATTAGTCACTAATCCACTGAGATATCTTACTTAAAAGGAACAAATGAGTGATTCTGAAAGAGATGGTCCTGAAGTGAGAACTGGGTGCCAGATATAATTCGGTTTAGCTTCCCCACTGTCAGTGGGCCCACAGTGAGAAGAGGGACATGATTGTGGAAGGAATTTCATCTGAGTTCAGTGTGATTCCTGTTGGATTGTTGGATCTGGTTTCATGTAGAAATACAAGGAATGTTACTATGCCCAGAATGGTAAAGGGAAGGATAAAATGAAGGCCAAGGTTCAGGTGAGGGCAGCCTTGTCTGCTGCAAAGCTGCCCCAGAGCCGTTCTAGTAGATTTGTGCCAACATGCGAGACAGCTGAAAGGATGCTGGTAATGGCTGTTGGCCCTCAGAAAGACTTGTGTTCTCACCGTATGCTGTTGATCAGGTGTGACATTTATTCTCAGGAATGCTGTTCCTATTACTGTAAATAATAAGATGCTCCCAATGTTTGAAGTGCTATTATGTGCTTAGGATCCATAATCTAAGCCTCGCCTAATGTGCATAAATAAGCAGATGAAAACTACGTGTGCCCCGTAATCATGCATGTATCGAGCGATTCACCCATTACTGGACACCCCGGCTGATGTGTGTTACCGACGAGAATGCATTTAGTGTATCTGGTGTTTAGGGCATTTGCCAGAAAGAGGCCTGGTAAGATTTGTGGAATGAAGCAGATCCCTCAGAGTGAGCCGAAGTTTCATCATGCTGAGGTAGTAGATGGGGAGGGTAGGTCAGTGAATGAGTTGTTAATAGTTTGGACTAGGGGTGAAATTTTCACATGTTGGTCATGAAGTTCTTAGAGTTGAATTACAATGATAATTTTTTATGCTGTTGTCTGTGGATCAACATGATGTGGGAATCATGATGGTATACATTGTGTTTATTTCAAGCACGATCTTTGAAATGAGTTTTTCAGATTTTTCTTCAAAACCTTCTCCTGTTAATGGTAGGCTTGGGTTGATTTTAAGCGGCAGGGTTGTCTACAGATTTGTAATTAATTTAGTGGCTCTTTCTTAGCTTTAATAGTATTTCTTAATTATCTTGCAGTGATGTTGGCTGGTTTTGAATACACGGCAGACCTAGCTGCTGAGGAGTACCCTGAGGTTTGCATGGCTGATATGGCTCTACTGGGGACACTTCTGTGGCATTGTTGAAGGAGATTCTATTGGTATATTTTGTGTTGAAAAATTAGGAATGAAAGGTTGTGTTTGAGTTTCATGGTCTGGGGCATGGGGTTATGTATTAGATACTAGGGATTCTGGGTTTTCCAGTGAGGAGGCCATGGGGACTGCTGATTTGTGTTGTGGTAATCATGTAGGTTACTAGAGGGAATTCAGTATTATTGGGGCTGGAATAATTGTTACTGGAAGGATAACGCAGTGTAGTTAGCTAAGGCCTTTCTGGTTTGATACCAGCTGTGAGACTTTTAGGTGAAATTGTGAATGGACTTTGATGCCTTCTTGTGAAGTGAAGTCTAGTAGTAGGGATGCTGAGTTTTGGCTTATTGTTAGAGTGGTAAGTGGTCATGCGCGGTGTACAATTGTAGAGGAATAGCCCAGTAGCTGAGAAAATTTGAAGAGATGTGAAGGGGGTTGAATTTTAGTCTTTGTGTTAGAGCACAGAGTTGTAACACTGGTATGAATCCTAGGACTGTGGCGGGCAATTAGGGCTGTGAGTTTTAGGAGCGGGAATATTTGCACTGCACCTCTGGGGTCTTTAGGGCCCTCCACGGCCTTTGTGCCGAGGTCGTGCTCTCCCCAGGCCACTCGCAGCCAGTGATGGGCTGACTGACAAGCAGGGCTCTCCCTACCCAGTGTGCGGATCCCCTTGCTTGCAGCCTGTGCTCGGCACTCCCCATAGGACTGGCTGAGACTTTGTCAGATTTGCCCTGAAGTCTGCGTCCCATATTCCACCATCCTCATTCTTCCCTGTTCTCCTTTCGGGTGTCAGGCCTGCGCTGAGTCAGAATGCTTCCGCACCTGCTCCTGCGCCTTCATTTCTTTCTCCTCCACAGGTGTTTCCCTCGCAAATCACTCACGTGTCTGATTCCACATTGGCCTCTGTTTCCGAGAGAACCCAAAGTGGTCCCCTAAGAAATCAAGAAAATTCCACTTGAGCTACACTAGACTCCACTGATCTTGTTATCAGGCATAATGGTGACACTCAAGCTAGAGTAATATTCAAGGTAGGGAAGGAAGAATGACCTTCATCTCCCAATAATGAATGACCTACTGGAGTGTATAAATTAAACCTTGGGGAATATTAGAGTGTCACTGAGGGTCTGGGTGGGAGTGTGAGTGCTGTGTGAGCATGTCTGTGTGGGTCTCTGAGGGTCAGTGAGGGACCCAGGGATGGTCCAGGAGGGTCTCTGGGAGGGTCCCCCTGAGGGTCTGGGAGAGTCATGGGGGTCTGGAGTATCTGAGGAATGCAGAGTGAGGCAGTGTGAGGGACCCAGGGGAGGTCCGAGGTGCTGGGAGGCTAAGTTTGGATGCCGCTGAGGGGCTGCGCGTGTCTGTGAGGGTCTGTTAGATATGGTCTCACATACTCTGTGAGGGTTGTTGAGGGTTGTGAGGATCTGTCATGGTCTCTGTGAGGGTCCCTGTGAGGGTCTGTCTTGGTCCCAGTTAGTGTCCCTCAGGGTCTTTCAGGGTGTGTTTGCGGGTATGTGAGTGTCTCTGTGAGGTTCTGGGAAGGTGTGTGAGAGCCGCTTTGACAGACCCTGTGAGGGTTTCTGAAGGTCTCAGAGTTTCCCTGTGAGGTTCCATAAGGTTCCCTGTGAGGGTCCGTGTGAGGTGCTATGTGGCTCTGTGAGAGTCTGTCTTGGGGCTTGTGTGGGTACGTCAGGACCCACATGAGAGTGTTTGAGGGTCTCTTAGTATCACTGTGAGTGTCTTTTTGAGGGTGAGAATCCATGAGTAACCCTGTGTGTGTGTCTGTTATGGTCTTTGTAGGTCCCTGTGAGGGTCTTTCAGGGTCTCTGTGAGGGTCTTTCAGGGTGTCAATGAGGGCCTTTGAGAGTCTCTTTGAGGGTTTTGGAGTTTTGGTGAGGGTCTCTCAGTGACTATAAAAGTCCCTATATGTGTCTGTGACAGTCTGCGGAGGTCCCCATGCGGGTTTTCTGTGTGTCCATGTACATGTCTGTAATGGTCTGTGAGGGTCACAGTGAGTGTGTGTGAGGGTCTGTGTGAGTCTGTGTTTGGGTCTGTGAGGGTTTCTGTGAGGACCTGTGTGAGTCTGGGGTTCTGTTAGTGTCACTGTGTGGGTTTCTCTGAAAGTCTATGAGGATCTGTGCTGGTGTTTGTGTGTCTTGAGGGCCTGCAAGCATCCCTGTGCGTGTCTGCATGGTTCTCTGTCGGACTGTACAGGTCTGTGTTAGTCTGTGAGGGTCTTTGCGTATCTGGGATGGCCTGGGATAGAAGATGTGAGGTTGTGGGAGGGTCCCTGTGAGGGTGATTAAGTCTGTGAGGGCCTCTGTGTGGGACTCTGATGGTCCCATAGAAGTCCTCTGTGAGGGTCTGTCAGGGTTACTGAGAGGGTGTGTGTTGGTGTTTGTGGTTTCTGAGGGTGTGTGGTGGTTCCTGGGATGGTCTGGGTGGGTCTGTAAGTGCCTGTGTGTGTCTGTGAGTGTCTGTGAGGGTGCCTGAGGGTATTGAGGGTTCCAGGGTGTGTTTGTGTGGGTCTGTCAGGGTCTCTGAGGTTGTGTGAAGGTCTGTGAGGGTCTGTCTGGGTCTCTATGTGGGTCCATGAGGGACTGTGGGGGTTGTGGAGGTCTGTAGGAGGGTCTGTGATGTTCTGCGAGGGTCTGTGAGCCTCCCTGTGAGTTTCTCAAGGGGCACTGTGACGGTGAGTGAGGGTCTCTGTGAGGGTCCGTGCTGTTGGGTAAGGGTCCCTGTGGGGTTGTGTGGGGGTCATTGTGAAGGTGTGTGAGGGTCTCTTTGAAGGCCATTTTGAGGTCTGGGATGGTCTGGGAGGTTCCCTGTGTGTGTCAGAGAGGCTCTTTGTAACTCGCTGTGAGTAGCGTGCCTGTGAGCATCTCCGAAGGTCTGTGGAGGGTGTGTGAGGGTCTCTGAGGTTCTGTGAGGCTGTGTGGGGGCCTGTGAAGGTATGTGGAGCTCAGTCAGAATCTCTGTGAGGCTGTGTGAGGGTTCCCGTGAGGGTGTGTCAGGTTCGGGGAGGGTACGTTTGGATCCCGCTGAGAGTCTGAGCATGTGTGTGACGGACTTTGTGAGGGACTTTAAGGTTCCTTGGAAGGGTGCACGAGTCTCTGAGGATCTCTACTGGTCGCTCTGAGGTTCAGTTAGTGTCACTTAGGGTCTCTGTGAGGGACTGTGGGGGTATTTGAGGTTTCCTCAGTGAGTGTGACAGTCTTTGATGGTCTGTGTGGGTCCTTGAGTGTCTGGTCTGAGAGGTCTTTGCGTGTCCATATGAATGTGTGTTTGGTTCTGTGAGGATCTGTGTGGGTCTGTGACTGTCCCTGTGAAGGTCTGTGAGGGCCAATGTATGGGTGGGTGTGTCTTGGTGTCTGTGAAGGGCTTGATGTTCTGTGAGGGTCTCTGAGAGTGTCCCAGTGAGGGTCTCTGAGGTTCTGTGAGGGTCTGTGCGGCTCAGTTGGTGTCACTGTGAGGGTCCCTATAAGGGTCTTTGATGGTCACGGAGAAGGTCTGTGTTGTTCTTTTATGGTCTTTCAGGGTTTGTGAAGGTCTCTGAGGGTACCTGTGAGTGCCTTGGGGGTCTCTGTGAGGTTCTGTTTGGGTCTGTGAGTGTCTCTGTGAAGGCCTGTGTGGTTCTGGGAGGGATTATTAGGGTCTGGGAGGGCACACAGGGATCTGTGATTATTCCTTAGAGGTTCTGTGTGTAGGACTGTGAAGTAAGTTCACTTTGATGTCATGTGAGGGGCTGGACGGCACCCTGTGTGCGTCTGGAAAAGAGGGTCTCTGATGATCTGGGAGTGTCTGGGAGGGCTGGAAATGGTGTCTGTGGGGGTCTCCATTGCTGACCTTACCGCAGTCATGACAGGAGAAGAGCACAGGGGCTTGTCTACCCTGTTTCCTGCTGTTCCTTCAGCCCCATCTTTGGCACTTAACCTGCAAGGGTGTTGGTCCCCTATACCCCATTCCCAGAACGCACCTCTAGGGGCCCGTGAGAGGGCCCAGCTGTCCCGAGCCTTGGGGTCCCCTCTGTGCCCCTCCCCTGTCCCGAGGTGGGGTCTCTCTGCCCGGGATCCCAGTCCCACAGGCCCTGGCTGGGCTCTCACAGGGGCCCCTGGAGGAGCCGGGGAGCTGCGCGCAGAGGCAGATGTGGATCCAGGGGACAATGCGGCACAAGCGTCTGCACCCATTTGACTCCTCCACTCCGGCCCAAATGGGGGTGTGGTGTCCTGACAGGCACGGGGCAGGGCCGTCCATGGTCCCTGCATCAGGGCTCCCGGAGCAGGACTCACCCCCAGAAGTGGCCCTGTAGCTGGCCTACTGTGTGCGCTGCATGTGGCGGAAAGTTCACATCGCTCCCGCTTTCCCATGGGGACCGGCCAGGGTGGAGGGGTGTAGGCTGGAGCACAGCGCACAGTGGGCCATCCTGGACTGCGCCCTCATTCTGGACAGGTCACTTCCAGCCCGTTGTGTGACAGATCCTGTGTGTTGGCCTCTTCCCCCTCCGAGCCCTGGGCTGGGCAGCGCTGGGAGCCAGGCGAGTGTTGCTGTGGGACCCCAGGCCCGTCCCTTACTCTTTAAAATCCCCCTGGGAGCCTTCTTTATGGCCACGTGTGGACGTAAATGTCAGAGACCCTGAGTCAGTCTCAAGGAGCCCAGCCCTGTGCAGGTTTATTCAGTATATTGTGGGAAAGTCAAGCTTCCCTGCCTGTGTGAGCCTGGTCCTCTGTCATAGGTCCCCGAGGCAGCTCCTGGGCTCTGTGAGCTGGTGTGGGTGGAGACCCCAGGGCGGGCCACCATGCGGGAGCCATGGGCCCTGAGCTGCTCCTCCCCTCTGGGCTTGTGATGGCGGTGGGTCTCCAGGGCTCCTCGGTCCCTGCACCGTTGTGGGGTGCAGCGTGCCATTTTGCTACCATCCTCCCCTGTCCCCGAAAGGTTCAGGGTCCACCTTCTGATGGTGACTGTGCACAAGCCACAACAGCCTTGATCCCTGATTCCCCAGAAGGGAAGGTGTGGCCCATCCCTCAGGACCTCTGTGCACCCCACCCGCACACCCTCAGAGCCGGGACTGCATCCTCTTCCTGCTGCTCCTGAGTGGGAGAAGGGTGGAGGGAGGGGATGCTGAGCTAGAGGGACCCGAGCCCACCGCAACCCCGGCTTCATCAGGACAGAAGGGGCTGCCCGGCAGGTGTCAGCTACTCCCCACCCGGAGCTCCGGGTGGGGGAGGTCTCCTGCGCCTCTGCTCTCAGGCAAGCACTGCCCCGGACACCCCTGCGCCTGCGGGGAACTTTTCAGATACTTTCTGGAGCCTGAGGGGAATTTCAGCCTCTGTAAATATCTCCCTCACAGCTGCCCAAGAGCAAGCAGCAGGGCCGGCTGAGCCAGATCCTGGGGTTGGGGGGCGTCTTACAAGTTTTCGTCATCTTGTCATGTCCAGATGCTTTTGATTTGTAATGGGGCTCTCATGGAAACCTAAGGTGCATCGAGGGCAAGGGGTGCAGGTGGGCATGCCACACCACAGGCATCCTCAACCTCCCTTTCCACCTCTCGGGAAGCCACGGTGGCTGCGTGTGAAGAGCGGACCCTGACTCCTTCCCTTCCCCCAGCAGGGCACAGACAGAAGCCACCACCTCTCCTGAGAGAAAGGCATGTATTTTGGGAAATGATGGAAGTTGTGGTAGGAAGAATCCATCAGCACTAAGGGGATGTGCTGACGTAAGGAAAACCAAGTTTTCTTCACACTATATGGATCTTTTCTTGAAGAAAAGTTGTCCCAGGAAACACATGAAACCCCGCTCCCGCTGAACAGATGGCACATCTCTCTGAATCATAGGATGCCTTGGGCAGTGGAGGGTGCAGGCTGAGGCACCTGCCGCCCTTGGCCCGTGCTGGCGGGGCCTGGCTGGGCACCATAGCTAATGGGGTGAGAAGGCCCTGTTGCCGTCCTTGTCTCTGGCCAGCCTGCTCTTGCCAGCACTGCTGTGGCCCTTCAGGGTGGCCTGGAGATTGCAGGCTTTCTCTCTTGTCGCCCTCCCTTGCTCTTCATAGGAGAGAAGCCTGTGGTACCAGAAGTCTGTGGCACCATGTTCTCCTGCGGGAGCCTGGAATTGCCCTTTGTGCCAATTTAAGTCCGAGGGAGGACGTCCATGTTGAAGTTTGATTTTCTCGCCTAGGACACATCCCACAGGGGACGAGGCTGTCGCGATCCCCTGAGCCTCGGCAGCCCCGCTGTCTGGAGCAGATCTGCTATTGTCTTGTCCCTGGCTCTGGGCAGTCACTGATGGAGGCCTGCCTTTTTGCTGGGGAAGTTCACTGGAGAAAATCCCCCGCGGAAAGTGCTGTCTCTTTTTTGTGAGGTGGCTTTCTGGAGGAGCCTGTTCCTCCTTCTGTCCCAGCTGGCAGGACTTGCTTCTTAAGGATTCTACTGTTTCCTTATCCTTATTTATCATCCCATTGTCCTGGGAGGCCCACGGTTATGCTAATCTTTTTTCATGCTCTTCTTGGCTGGACCTCCTCACCAGCAGGGACAGCCATCTTGCTCTGGCTCTGATCTGGCTCCTCTGGTTTCCAGGACCCCTTCAGCCCCTGGCTGCTCTGATGTGAGGCCCATCTACTCAACATCATGTCACCTGACACATGCGCAGCTGATGTGTCCCCAGTTGATGTGCTCTGCAAGCTGCACAGAGAGCACTGAGAATCTGAACCATCTGCGGCAAGAAACGCCCGGGAGTGCTGCGGGAGCACAGGAGCGTCGCAGCTCTGAAGAGGCTCAGCAGGGCCACTGTCCGCAGGCTGCTTCGCGGACTCTACCTTCTCATGGAGCTCAGAGTCACTGTGCTGTGCATCAGGCCGTGGCTCTTCCGGATCCTGAATCACACCCTTTACACTTTGCAGTGTTGGGATTTTATTTGTCCCTGGAGTCCCTGATCTCCTCAGATCCACATTAGTAATTTGGGAGTTGGCCAGCGCACTGGATTTCAAGGTGACTTTCCAAGCAGAGGCCTCCTCAGCCACCACCAACCCCTGGTCTTCATCAGCACTTGAAGAAGGGGACCCAGTGCTGCCCTCCAACACTGTGATCCTGCAGTGGGGGACTCCTGCGGCCCAGCCTCCACTCTCCCCACCTGACTCACTGCTGGCCATGGCTGCACCTGGGCCCAGCTCCAGGCTGGCTCTGTTGGCCCTCACGGCCATCTCGCTGTGCCACATTCTGCCCACAGACACGCACGTGGAGGTCTGAGAAGGCATCCTGCTCGCCTGTGTGGTCAGAGGTGCCTCTGAGGACGCATGGCCATCATCAGGTAGTGTCTCTTCCACGGAGTTCTAGATTTCCTCATACGTAGGTGAGGGGGCTGGGACTGGACTCACTGGGCTGAAGACTTGAGCTTTTTTAACCATAGGAGGTAAGGTCTTCTGCTCACTTTCTCACTGCTTCTCCACAGAATGACATTCCAGATTGTGCTGGGATGGGGCCACAGGCTGAGGCAGGACCTGGGATGGGGTCACAGGCTGATACAAGGACTGGGATGGGGCAACAGGCTGATACAAGGGCTGGGATGGGGCCACAGGCTAGGGCAGGACCTGGGATGGGGCCTCAATCTGATACAAGGGCTTGGATGGGGCCACAGGCTGAGGCAGGACCTGGGATGGGGCCGCAGGCTGAGGCAGGACCTGGGATGGGGCCGCAGTCTGATACAAGGGCTGGGATGGGGCCACAGGCTGAGGCAGGACCTGGGATGGGGCCACAGGCTGAGGCAGGACCTGGGATGGGGCCGCAGGCTGAGGCAGGACCTGGGATGGGGCCGCAGGCTGAGGCAGGACATGGGATGGGGTCGCAGGCTGAGGCAGGACCTGGGATGGGGCCACAAGCTGATACAAGGGCTGGGATGGGGCCACAGGCTGAGGCAGGGGTTGAGTTGGTGAAATGTGTGGCCCTACTGTAGCCTGAAATCGGAATGGTAAGGCAGGAGAGTGTCCATTGAAAGAGAGCAAATCTCTTGCTGGGAACCAGATTCCCTGGCATTAGCCTCCAGCGACTCACTGTGTAGAAAGGGGATACCCCAGAAGAACTGTTTGTATTTCTGCTGTAAATGGTCCCCCAAATCCTTAGTATCTGGGGGCTTTCCAGGACTCGCCAGCTGCTCTGGTTTGCCTTTTGTGCTCTCACCCTTGGACTTCACAGTCCCCAAACAATTCAGGCGGTGGTCTGACCCATCTCCCTTTTCGTTCTCCTTCCTCATCTTCTGCTCTGTTCTCCTGCTGATTAGTGTGTCCCGCAGCTTCTGGGTGTCAGGGTTGACAAATGAGGGGCTACAAGCCTCTACCTGTTTGTCTGTGGGGTGTCCCCAGAATGAGACCTCTGGTGGGTGTTGGGGCAGGTGTTCTTGCTGTGACATGCATCGTGAGGAGGTCGAGTGGCTCCAGGTTTTGGCATCTGCCTGACACCTGGAAGGGGCTGGCACGGGCGAGGTTGCGTGTCCAACGCCTGAGATGACTCGGGTGTGAGAAGCCAGCCAGTGGGCATATGGGGCCGAACTCCATGGGAGGGTGCCTAGGCGGAGTGCCATTGAGTCACGCTCAGTGTGAGTCAGAGTGGAGCTTGGTGGTGGGAAAAAGGAGGTCATCGGAGGTGGAGGGCAAGGCTCTGAATCCGTGGAATTTGGTGGGGAAGGGGAAGGAGTACGTGGGAGAGGCTCTGGTGGCTGAGAGTCACTCTGGGACGAGTCTGAATGGACACCAACTTTGGACGTTAGCAGGCCTGGTGATCAGCTGGAGGCCAGAGGTGGAGAGCGTGTGGCCGGAGGAGCCAAGTTAGCCGAAGGGCCCACGGCAGGAGCAGTGCTGTCCTCAGGCTCCCTGCACGGCCACTGGGCTCCCTCAGGCTCTGCTTCGGACCCCTCACTGGGCTGCTCTTGCGATGACATCTGAGAGTCACCGTTGTCAGGGAGCCTCCTCACACGGCTGCAGAAGACAGGAGGCAAGAGCTGCAGCCAGGAGCAGCCAGGGCCAGGAGGGGCCGAGCAGGCCAGGCAGGGCTGAGCGCCTGAAGCCCATGGTCCTGCAGGTCCCCATGCTGGCTGCACAGTGCTCCTGCTGTCCCCCAGGTCTGCAGTCACACCTGTCCCCATGTCTCCCCCACCACGTCAGTCCCAGGCTGCCTGCAGCCCTGGAGTCCCGTCATAAGGCTCTGGGAGGAAGGAGGACCCAGAGGAGAAAGGAAGATTCTTTACCTTCTCAGAAGAAGTAACAGGTCCTTAATCTCTCCCAGGTCACGAAGGAATTCTCTGCAAGCTGGAAAGTGGAAGACGGGGTCATCGTGGGGAAGGCAGGGACCTAGGTGTCTTATAGGAGACTGAGGGCTACATCCCTTTAGGGGAGACATTGGGGAGGTTAGAGCCTGGAGCCCAAGCCTCAGAGTCCAAGGCCATAGGATCCCTGATGGCGATGGCAAGACTCGTGACTGGGAACGCTTTGCCATTTGCAAAGTGCTTCGACATTCATTGCCTGCTGCGGCCCTCACAGCCATTTTCTGGGGGAGACATGGCAAGGGCCACCTCACAGAGGCACCTGAGGGCAGGTAAACGCCCACACGTGGACCTGGAGTCCCCCCTTCCCAATCCGGACACTCTTGGTCCACTCCAGCCCACCGCGTCCATGCTGGGCAACACCATCCTCAGGGGCGTCGTGTAGCTGGGCCCTCCAGCGGGAGAGACAGGCTGACTCGGGTGGGCAGGGCCGGCTGACAGAAGCTCACCTTTCAGAGATCCACTGCTTTTTTTATACTTTTTCTTTTCTTTGGCTCCAAGTGATGCTAAGGGACCAAAAACATGACAGGCTTGGACCAAGTCTCACTCACCTCCATAGACAAGCTGCAGAGGCTTGGTGTCTATACACAGGACTTCCTACATTTACCTAACAGGCCCCGAGGTGTCCTGTCCTTGTACTCATTTTTAACATAGATAAGAACATTTTCCCTTTTCCTTCTTTGAAAAATGTAAAGAAGGATTTTCTGTGTGGGACCCGCCCTGGCTTTCTTGTGTCAGTGTATTTCTCTGCTCAAGAAACACACATGTGCTCAGACCTACAGGCCCCTCTGAGCTCTGTCAGGCCGCACTGTGCCTCCCGAGGCCAACGCCCCACTGCAGCCTCTTCTCAGAGGCACTGCGGGCTCAGCACTGCCCTCGGGTCAGCCTGGACAAAGCCTCGCCCTAGACCCTTGCCCCAGGAAGGCAGCTGGTAAATCAGTGCTCAGGGGCCTGTCCTCCTGCAGACATCAGATTCTTAGAATCTGGGCCCCAGCTGCCGGCCACTGGGTATGGGATTTTCCTGGAGCCCTTTAGCCACCTGGCCCCTGTCTAGGATCTTTGGCTAGATCCTCCTGCCGGAACTCGTGCCTGGCCTGGCTTATGCCTAGAAGGAGGATCTTGTATTCTTTCCTGAGAAGAGATGAAGAGATGATCTCTTCTTTCCCATCCCAGGAGCCTCTACAGCTGACTCCAAAAAGCAGAAGTAAAGAGAGAAAAGAGAGAACCACATTCTGTTGGGTCTGGGCCAAGGTTTCCTTACCTTCCTGATGTTTCCATATTTTTTAGATGGTGTTGGTGAGGATGGATCACTTGCGAAGAAGGGGAGTAATAGAAGGAAGAGCTCAAAGGAGTAAAGTTAGACCCCAGGAATTTTGAATTCATAATTTAATCATAGCCCTTTTTTGTTGTTTTGACATAGCATTACTAAAATGATTTTTAAAATGTACTTCTGTTTACAAAATTAGACTTGGATATCTATTCGATGCAATGAAAGAGAAACTTCCTCTAGGAACTCACTGTCATTCTCGTCCAAAGTGTTGGGCTTGATCAGTATTTTGTCTTCGTGATATAGGACTTCTTCTGGCAGCTCTTTTTCTGGGCACATCTCTGCGTGTGATCGTGTCATCTCCACCATCTTCATGGATTTCAACCCGTTGTTTTTGTTTCCTGCATACTGATATTTGCCTTGGTTTGGTAGAGGACAAAAATCTCAACATTCTGGGTATCTGCACGATTTGAATCTTGTGTGAGAACCAGGTCTTAGGAGCAGCAAGTGACGGTGAGAATCGGGAAGTAGAGCAGAAGGTGGAGGAAGGCGAGAAGAGAATGAAAGCAGCCACGTGAGTTTAGAACCCGTGAAAGGTCTCCAGTCAGCAAAGGGTTCCACAGAAGGAGCAGAACAAGGTAACAGCACCTAGCAGCAAAGGCAGGGTGTTGACGCAAGTATTTGTTGTTCCTTCTGTAACTGACCTTGTACTTTTCTGATAAGCTTGGATGGTCTTATGTTAGAAAATTATATTTAAATTAACTGAACACAGATCGAGTTTCTGGAAACAGAGGAGTGCTGTTCAACTTTATTCTCAAGAATTTCCTGTGGTGCCTACTCAAGATTCAGATTATGCTCTCTCACAGAAATTGCCAACAAATAAGTCTGGGACTTGTTGAAGCAAGTACAGTAGGTGACACTGAGGTACACGCTCTACGGATCACTTTTTAAGAAGGATTGGAACAAAGAGAAGGGAACTGTCCACAGTTTCATATAGAATTGTTAATCTCATTATTGTTCCACTGGTGACTCCTATGGTGCATAAATCTTTGTCATATATTCAGAAAATGTTGTATAACCTTAGTGTAGTGACATAGTTTACAGTCATTAAGACATTTTTGTGCTGAAGAACATAGTTCTCTAAGCACCACCTTAGTTCTATCAAAGGTACTTAAAATCCAGATCACCAGAAATTCTGCCAAGCACTCCTTAGCTACAGCCCAGGTCCTTTAGCTTTAGCAGAAATGTAGTTTGAGTTATGAAAAATATGCTTTATTAAAATATTCAGTTCTATGCTTTTAGATTTTTCACACTCACTTCTATGTCTCTGCTTCCATTTCTTCTTTTATTTTTTTTTAAAAATAATTTGTACCACTTGAAAGTATTTTCTGCTAAATTTATAATACTAATTTAAGCAAATTTCTTTCTATTCTAATATAACACCAAACCAAATCAAAAGAAAAATTTTAAAGATATGTGAAATAGTACAAAAACTCCCATACATGTGCATAACCAGAGCAAATGCCTACTTGTTGAGGATTCCTGCATGAATCTGAACATAAATATTCAAATATTCAGAGTTCGTTTAAAATCAGTGGCTATAGTTTGATAGAGATTTAGCAAATATCTGTGCCCCACTAAAAAAAAAAGAAATTCTTTATAAAATTGTCTAACATAGAAACCAAATAGAATATTCTCTTTTGTTATAAATTATTGCCTATCACATCATATGTAATAAGGCTCTGTTTGATACAGTTACCCTTGTTTTCATTAAACCGAATCTCATGGATTCTAGACTCAGCTGTTGGATTTGGCAAGGTTCAGAGTGGGAAAGCAATGTGAACAAGATCTTTTGGGCCAATTCAATGTACTGCTTTTATTGCTTCTACATTTGAAAGTATAGTAGGACTTGATGTATTATAGGCTTGTCCTTGTCCATCCCATCAGTGCCGGAAGGACTGCTTTGATTGGAAGAGAGCAGTGCTAGAGGGAGAAACTCCCTGGCATTTGCCACTGGACAGTGTGTGTGGGATGATCAGGTTTTAGAGGGAATATCTCCACCCACCACCGTCTGAAGAATTCCCTATATAGAAGATGGATGCTCTGTTGGTTGGAAAGTCAGAAGCTTTGGCCTCAGTGGGGCTGGCTGCCGTGTTACTGTACCTCTACCAATGTGTGTGTGTGTGTGTGTGTGTGTGTGTGTGTATGTGTGTGTGTGTGTGTGTGTGTGTCAGGGATGCTTATAAACATCCACAAAACCCAGGAATCTGCTCTCCGAGTAAAGTTTCTTGGGACAACATGGTATGATTCATGATACTTAATCGAGACATCAAAGAAACACTGCCCTCTCTTCCCACCTCCCACAAGGAGGCCCAACATCTTCTTGGGTGTGGGAGAGTCTAGGCATTGTGCTTGGTGCATTAACTTGCAAATCAGCCTTCTTTGAGTGGTTATGGAAGCAGTCCAGCAAGTTGTAGCATTCTGTCTCTGTGGCCTCAAGACCTCAATAATCCCTTAGAAGCACAGTTTCCTCCAGGTGATGATTGGTGCCCCTCAGGGATGCAGACCTGTTGCCTCCCTAACACAACTAACTACCTTTCACATTCCTTCTGAAAGGCAGCTATTAATTTGCTCTAAATCAAGTTTTCTTGTAAAAACAGAACACTTGACCCATGGGGCCTTGTGACTCCTTGGCCTGACATTCCTATGTTGGGGTGTTGCAATGTGGACTCAATGGAGCCAGCGTGAGAAGGACACACGTTCCCTCACCAAGTGGGATGTTACACTCAAGGACACAGAGAGCTTGGATCCGGCGGCGTCTTGTCTTTCCTGAGAAAGTGGCACCTACGCCTTTGGTGCAAACTTTAGTCCCAACTCCATCACTGAAGAAGAGTGATGGGCTGGTGGCCCTCTTAAGTCACAGAGGACCCCCAACTGATGCCACTTGAAACCTGATCCCAATGTCCCTGTTCTGGTGCAGAGCTGTCCATGCAGAAGGAGAGCAGGTGTGGTCGCTACACTTAATGGGCAGCACGCAGAGCCATTCTCATCGCTCCAGGCAGGATCCCTCTGGCTGAATCTCTGTGTTTTTTATTAACTCATGAATGGATTGTTGCCAGCGGCCCACCCGTGTGGCCTACCCTTGGGAACCTATCCTCCTCTGCGTCATAAACTGTAGACAGAATTTACAGCTACTGATTTAACTGTTTCTCATGTAAGTGCCCACATTTTCTGATCAGAATCAGGTTGTTCATTGAATCTGCCCTGTCCGACTGCTACCATGGCTGCCTGGATCCATCATGATGGGACGTGATGACACGCCACAGACCAGCACAAAGTAGAGGACTCTGTTTCTGATTCAGAGGCTACTTCCCATTGCATGCCAGACTTGTGACTCCTGCCCAAGTTGATCCTATTGTTTTCTGGCGGAGGAGGGACTCCAGTGCCCAGGGCACTGCGCCCACCCACTCCTAGCAGGCTGATTCCATCAGCTATTTGATCTGCTCTTGGAGCCATCAGTAGTAACTCATACTGTCTGCCCTTTTCTGAGCAATAGTGTTACTTATTCCAATTTGAGTACCCACTCGGGTCACAACATTTTGGCCTGTGAAAATAATCCTTGACAGGTTCTCACCTCTCCAGGCCATTTATAGTCTGACACATTTATTGCACAGCCTCTCAAAATGGCTAATATATAAATACTCTAATGTAGGGTTTTTGCTACTGATTGCTAGGAATGAATTGCTTCTTTCAATATGTTCTACAAATCATGGCTGTTTTGTTCACATATTTCAAGAATTATCTTTATCACAGTGTAGCTTCCCGTTTCCCTAACAAAAATTTATGCTTCTCAAATATGAAGATTTCTGTTTCTCTAATATTAAATGTCTGAATGTGCTTTCTAATAACCTCATCCTATCATATTTTATTTTCTTGTGAAGTTCAAGATTGAAAAGAACAGTCTGTTTTATTAAAATAGGCGGTATGACAGGTGCTCATATAGGCATTTACTTGCCTATTATTTCTTTTTACTAAATATGCTACCTGAATAGATCCCCTTGAGAAGATATTTCCAAGAAACTCATGTTTGGAACATGATTATAACATTTAATAGTCTATATATGACTTGCATTAGTGATTTTTTTCATCCTTATGTTATTATTTGTCATTCTCACTCCATTAAAGATTCTTAATTTGTATTATTAATTTTAATTCATATTATTTCACATTGTTATATGTCTTTTCATTCGTCCTTCCTTCTGAGAAAAGCCCAGTCATGACTCTGAAGTTGATGTTATTGGCTGTGATGGTCAATGTCCAACTCGTGACACTGATATGATGGTTACAGTGGTGGCAATCGCCACATCCAAGTTTATAAATCTCAGTTTTGAGATTTCCTTCTCCTTTCAGCTAAACTTACTGCGTCTTGGCCAATTACTCAGGTTTTACTTCTAATATCTTCTACAATAAAATCTCATTTTTCATCATAAATATCATTCTCCTTTCCCATCACTCCCCTGAGGTTCCCCAAGAGTCACGAATAACATCAAGAGTGGTCTAGGTGCTAAATGCCTTTCAAATGCTAGTAACACTGTGGTTGAAAATATTCTGTACAGAGGAGTGTACAGTGAGTGGATGTGTCAGCAACACCTTTACATACCTCCAGTGTATTGACCAGATACCCAGCGCTTAAACACCGCTGGATTAAATGCAGAAGAAAATCCGGTACCCTTTCTGAAAAAATGCAACATGTGCCACATCAGAATACAGATGGCTTATTTAATCAGTAATTATATGACAAATATTTAACAGCAGCTAATACCTTAGAAAAATATCACAGCACTTTATCAGAACTCAGTTATTTCATAATGAATAAAATAAATAGATTTTTTCAGCTAAGTCTTTTCCAGGCAACACTGCGCAGGGCATCAGGATAATGATTACATTGTACTCTACTGTGGAGTGTCAGAAGCAGGAATTCACAGGGACGGATTCCAGCCACTGGCAGGACCTGGTAATCAAGGGGGAGGCCGGAGAATGAAAGAGTTTGTCCACTTTCTCCTCTCACTTTCTGACCCCTGCCAGCATCTCACAATGGCTGAAACCAGAAGCCAGAAGCCAGAGGGCAAGGAAACCTGAGCATCACAGCTGTTCAGAGTGTAGCCTGCAGGAGCACAGGATGCTGCAGAGAAGCACGGAGCCAGGCTGGGGGCCGGTGTTAGGAATAGAAGATATCAAAATCCTGCCATTGCAGTAGCCAGTGGTGACAGAGTAGTGACAGCTCTGCTGGGAACACACGGTCTGTCTTGCAGGATTGATGAGCTATGTCTGCCTGATTCTTGTGGGCTAAAAGGGGCCCAATGGGGGGCAGGGGGCCACCTGGGGGCCTCTTGGATGCTGTGGTAAACTGAGTAATGGCCCCTGAAAAATCCAGGTCACAGTCACTGGAAACCAAATACTCCCTTCTATGGCAAAAACGACTTTGCACAAGTGATGAATGAAGGGCGGAATCGTGGGGTAGGGAGAGTGTGTTGGTTTTTTCCAGGTAGCCTTGAAATTGAGTCACAAATGTTTGTATAAGAAGGAGGCAGACGGAGATTTGAGTACAGGAGGTTTTAAAAGGCCAAGTAATCCGGGACCGGAGCCAGGAAGGTGAAGCCACAAGGCAGGGCCGCGCACCGGAGAGGCCGGAAGGGGGAGGGGCAGAGCGCCCCTGCTGAAGCCTTAGAGGAGCCCCGGGGGGCCCTGGACCTCCAGCCTGGCAGGGGCATGCAGGGCCTTCAGTTCAAGGGAACGGCCAGAACTAGACAGCAAACCAGCGAAGGCCACTGCCCGCGGCAGAGGAGCTGCAGCCACAGGGCTCCGCGGGCATTTCCCCGGGCTCAGCCCGCGTCACTGCCGAAACCCCGAGAAACGGCAAACACGCCCCTTTTTCTTTGCTATTTTCTCAGTCTGAACTCCGTTGAAGTTTGAAGGAGAGAGTAATGTTACATTTGCACAGGAATAATTTTATCCTATAGAATTGGAACTTTGGTTGAAATCGTTGTGACTGAAAATAACTCAATTATCTGAGAACCACCTACATAATTGGAGACTCTGGGGAGGCCCGAAAAGAAAAAAACTACACAAGTTTAAACGAAATTGAGAGAAACCTTGACCTCTACTTACACAGGCAGTATGTGAAATATTTTAATTGTTTTGCTTATGTGAATAGGATTTTGAATTCTAAGTAACAATGATTAGCTTCCACATATAAGCTTTTTTATCTGAAATCTGCTTAAAGTATCAAGAATCTGTCACTCTTCTGGTTTTAATCTTCCGGGTTTATCTTAGTGCTGTTGTTCATGTGAGAACCAAGCCCTCTGAATGTCACGTGTCTCCGTTCTGTTCATTGTACGTATCACAGCCACCATCTGATCCCTCCAGCAGACGCTATAGTCATGATCCATCGAGTGTTATATAATCATTAGACAGTTACCATAGAGATAGAGAATCCAATAAAAGCACACTTAATATAAAGGTTACTTGTAAGAATACATTTAATATAAGGAGTCATTTTAGATTTCGAGCTGCAGTTGTTGGTCCTGCGAAGGACCTTCGGCCTCCTCCTCTGTTGTAGGGACTATTGTAAATCCTATGGAATGAGGTGCGCGCACATTCAGAAAGGGTCGTCCCAGGAGTCACACAGAGTGGGCCTGGCCGAGATGAGGGGGGGAGCCTGTGCGACCTTTGGCGGGGGTGGAAGGGGCTGTACAAACAGTGGCCAAGGCTTTGCTTGGGAAAGAGCAGGAAGGCTTCCTGCCTGGGGCACAGGGGATGACGGGAAGGGGGAGGGAGAGGAAAACAGGACCAGGCAGGGCGGCAAGGCAGTGGCAAAGAGTCTGGGTTTTACTGGAAGGAGGGAGGTGCATGGTGAGGGCCCAGGAGGTAAACAAAGCCCATGCCAGATCACAAGTGGGGGGAATTTAATACAGGAAAATATTTACCAAGCTGGCAGAGAGCCTGAGAAGACAAACAGGAGACAGAAGACAGCGATGAGTGAATCAGCAAGCTGGCACCATTTCCCGGGCTGGAGGTTCCCCCGAGCACATGGTGGCAACCGGGGCCGCAGGGGGTGGTGCCGGGTGGGAGCTGGGAAGAGGAAGCCGCTGCTGCTTGGCTGGACTTAAAACCGCACAGCATGTGTAGCCCCAGCAGGAGGCAGAGCCGGACGCAGAGAAAAAAAAGCATATCACCAGGCTTCTCCCCTCTTCCTACCTTCCAAATGCCAAGCCAGTAGCTTCCGTTGGCTGCACCTGACTGGACGCTGATTGGCCGTGGAGACTGAAATGCATTTTGCAGGAAGCAGCTCCCCGAGACATGAGCAGAGCAGGGGAAGGCCCAGGAGCAGGAAAGGATACGCCTGACAGAGTGGGAGAGACCGGATCTAACCGAGGCACAGAACCACAGCCTTTGGGGGATGATGCTCCTCGTACCCAGACCGGTGCCTTGTTAACACGGTATTCTTTGAGGAGAATCATTGAACCTGTCCTATATCTACGTGTCCATCTCTTTACTGTAACAGTAGGATCAGTAAGTTATCAATATGGACCCATGCGTGGAAGGGTCAGCAAGAAGGGAAGGGATTTTAGAAAAAAAGTTCTTGAAGAAAGAATTGAGTAGACTTTATTCCCTACACTAACATGGGATATACAAGTCTACTTATCCACAGTGCTGAAAACCAAATATATAAAAATATTTTTATTAGTTTGGTTCTAAAACCTAAGCTAAGCTAACCCTGGTTTTTATATAATACATTTTGCTATGAAAACACAGATGTGATTAGTTATGGGCTGAAGCACCAAATTCTACCGGTATTGTTAATTTATGCATGTATATGCACATTTTATATTGTAAAATACAAAATTGTGAACTTTAAAATACATTTCACCCCAAGGATTTTGGAGACAGAATTAGGGACTATATTTGTATCTTACATATCATTGCTCAGTTCTAAATGTTTCAAGACATAATGAGAGAGCACTGTAGGTAGAACAATCTCTGGTCTATTCTTGCTGTCTGTCTGTCTGTCTGTCTGTCTGTCTCTGTCTTTCTGGAGGCAGGGGAGGAGGCTGTACTGGTGCTGCCTGTGTACCATGCTAGCAATATCTCACGATATCCTGGACTAGAATAACATTTCCTTACTTTGAAAAGCACTTCACTACTATTTGTAAGGTAAGTTATTACCTTTAGATTGTGTTCTTGCTAAAACTGACATTTCAGGACAGTGTCTTGCTACAACCTGCTAAGCACGGGTGGCTTCTTTTAAAACTCAACACAATCATGACCTTCTGATTCACCTTTACTCCTGGCATTATTTTTACCATGTGCTCGCTTTCTTTTCCTGTCGTGTGAATTGGCTGTCCGTTTTGAAAACTTTGTTCCAATTACTGTTCAGTCGTGATTACAGTTCAGAGAGAACTCTGGGAGAAACAATTCCTTTCACAAGGTTTTGTATAAACAGACACCCTAATAATTTTTGTATATTATTATTTAATCATATAATATCCCCATAGCAGCCTAAGTGTTCTTTAGTGTTCTTACTTTCTCATTTTTTTCCAGCTACAAAATATGCTACCTCTAACCACTCTTATCAGAAGAAAATCCAGGTAAAAAAAGATCTCACGTAAAATACAGCTCTAGTGTTTACAGTCTAATCCACGCTTTTTGATTGTCATGTTAGTTTTCTCTGAGTTTGACTCTTCTGCCCTCCTCCCCTCTTAGTGGGTAAATGGTGCAGTGATTCTGAATTTAGTGTCGCTTCCTGTGGTCCTGTTTGCTCAAGTGATAATGACACAGACAACAGTTAGAAGTATAACGGTCACTACGTCCAGGCTCGCACACCTCACTTTTGGTCTCCTGTACACCTGCAGCTACAACTTCTGTTCCTTGACCAGGTAAACTGCTTCAGTCTCCAGTATCTTTTGTAGTAGGTTCTTGTTCTTTTTTTATCAGGCATGCTGTTTCCTCTGCCTGATACCCATTCACCTCATGTCCAAGGTTGTATGGTCACCAAAAGGGCTAGGGCCAGATCAGAATCCAAACTTCCCTAGTAAAATTTAATCTCCAAACTACTGGAATGAATGACCCCTGTCCTATGTCCTAGTGGTTTTGAGCACTTTCTAGGCATTAAGTGCTTTATAAGTTTACACATTAAGCCATTGTCACAACATATTTCTAATAAACTATGTAATTATATTTTACCTTTTAAGTTGGTGGAAATGAATATTAAAGGGGTGCATAATCTACTACCCATGTTTATAGATCTAACAAAAAAACAGAATCATGCACTTGAAGCTACTGACTTTTGACAACACATTTAGCACATTGAAGGGAAGAGAAGGATTATCTGATCAGGATCCATTAGAATCTGGTTTTGACTGTTGGGTAGTTCACCTTTGCACTGCCATCTCATTTAGCTTTGTGCTGTTTTTCTAGATTCTCTGTGTACCTTGTTCTCATTAGATTATCCCACAGATGCCATAATTTTCATTTGCTGAGAAGTTGCATTGATTTCTACCTCAATTGATATTTAAGCATCATTCAATTTTTCATCAGTCTACTTATCACCTGATTCATTTATATATACATTCACACATTCATTCATTAAATAGATGGTTATTTTTAAATCTGCTATGACTTAGGCATGGTTCTAGGAGCTGCAGACACAGAAGTCAACGAGACAGATAAAATCCCTGCTCCCGCTGTTTCTTTCCCTGGCAGGCCTGAGACAGACAAGCGCAAGGCAGGCACCGTTTTCCTCCCCTCCCCGTCTTTGCTGCACACCTGGAACTGTGTGCACAAAAGAAGTTATAGCAATTTCTTAATCTGAACACATTTTGTCTTTTTTGTGTATTTGTTTTCAGAACCAGGCCTGCCATAACTGCTTATATACAGTGTCCTTTATATAATGAACCTCATGATATTTTAGGTGCTTAAAAACTTTAGAGAGACCCATATGCAGTAATGGACACAGATTTGAAGTTGGATCAAAGAGCCTCTGGGAGAATGGAAAGGTAGGCCTGAGATCAGTACCGTTATTAAACAGTTATTACTTATAAAGTACTTAGAAGAGTACATGACACATAATAAGGATTAGTTGGTGTTCATTACATAAATACATATATGCAAACATGCAAATTACTTAGAAAATTCTCTGGCTCAACTCTCAGACTTCTCACTGATAGGTTGCAAAAAATACGCAAATAGTAACAGAGCATTTTCTCTTTTGGTTCATGGTGCAATAAGCACACAAAATGTCAGAAACATTTGTTCCAGCAGTTTCTTTTGCAAATAGAGGCCAAATGGGCATTTTCTACACTAATGGGAAATATCTTTACTACAGATGTATGTAATTTCCAGCATCTCCATGTAGGTTGTACATTTTTATCATTAGCAGTGGTGATGCCTTAGACAGAAATCAGCAATGCAGCGTTTGGTATCAGAGGTGATTGGAAATATCCCTTCAGCAGCCACTACAGGAGCTAATTGTAAAGAGGTCCAGAGACTTTACATGTTTGAGCACCTCCAATTTAGAAAAAGACTTGTTCTTTTTCTTTGAAAAATAAAAGCACATATATTGTTAGAGCTCTCCACCATTTTTTCTCACATAGTTTCAACCACCATGTTTACTGTGACCTTTAGTTAAAGTAGCTAACTGCTATGACAGAAAATGCTCCTGGGTAGAGGCTGGAAACTGTCTACTGTGTAGAAGCATTTTCTCAGCCTAGAGGAGCTCATGAACACACGCAAGGCAACTTTCTA
Source organism: Manis pentadactyla (assembly GCF_030020395.1). Lineage (NCBI taxonomy): Eukaryota > Metazoa > Chordata > Mammalia > Pholidota > Manidae > Manis > Manis pentadactyla. The sequence goes on from NC_080032.1 coordinate 67,040,299, forward strand.
CATTTTATATCTTAACGTAACAAAAAATTCCACATTTGTTAACATATTTATTTTTTTAACTATGTATATGCCTTTCACTGTCTTTAAGGTATTTTACAGCTCTGTAAACTATGAAAACTGATAGAATATTGTCAAGCTCCAGCTCTTATTGACCGTAAAGTATAACATCGCATGATTCTCTATTTGAGGGGTTATATTAGATTATCAGGATGGCTTAGGTTCTAGTTTGTTTCAGCTTTTCAGTGATTTAAAGTCTTATTTGTACTTTTATTATGGACATTATTACTTAATAGACTTTTATTGTAATAAAGTTAAAACACATTTAGAGGAGCTATCCATAACACCAAAAATTAAAGTACATCAATGGCCCACTGTTCATTCAAAAGAAGACAGATACTGAACTATCCTGATCCTTGAGTTTCCTTATTTCTTCACTGGTGTCCAGAAAAAAACCCCCCAAAACTGGTTTCCAAATCCAGACAGAACTGCACCGACCAAAGTGGGGTGATCTCTTCGCCTCCTACTCCCCATCTCCTGTGCTCCGACTGCTGTTCTCAGATCCTCACCTGCCTTGCACTGCACCACCTTAGAATCTTGCTTTATTTTCCCTTATGCACCCTTTCATGTCCCCTCTACTGTCAATATTCTCTGGAACTGGAAAGTTTGAGAAACAGTATCCCCATCAGAGAGCACAAATACAACATGCATCCCCATTGAATGACTTCAAAAAATTTTTGTTTTCTAGGGAACAGTTAATTGTTGCAGAAAGGGAAATGGCCACAATGTGGGGGAAAACCCTTATTGTTTATCTGACATAAAGAAAACTCGAGACAACAGCAATCTACAGCATGCCACACTCTGTAATGCAAAGGGGGAATTGGTAATGTGTATTTTGCATCCCGTACTGTCTCTGGCATTTAATTTGTCCTCTTCATCTGATTATTATGAATAAATTATAGAACACCATCTGTCTTTTGTAGGTTAGCACAGTTTGCTCCAGGCTCTGTGATTTACAAGCATCATTTTATTTAGTCATCCCCCAAACCAATGACTTAAACATAATAATTATAAACTGTGAAATTCTGGCCTAGCAGTTGTTATTTATTTAATCACCAAGCTAGAAAGTGCTGGAGCTTAGCTTTGAATCCAGGTCATTCATATTCGAAGGCCAAGCCTATGAATCTGTGTTATTCATACTATGTGAATCACTATGCTGACTTAGACTAAATCAGTTCAATGAGAAATCTGAATGTAGAATTTTGCCTGCAATTAGTGCATCTAATTTCAGGAGAAAAATGAAAACAAAAATAGCTTGAAGCCATGAATTATACCTGACACAGTAGACCAAATGGGAGGAAAAACTTTTATCTCAAACTGTCATTGGCCCAGTTAGGACCACCATGTTTTCCTAAAAAGTATTTCTTGCCTTTTATAAAATAACATATACCTATTGACCATGTTGGCCTGGCTTATTATTTTATGCCATTCAATTATCCTTTCATTACATTAAAATCTAAAAACAATGGTGAAGAGGGATGAAAAGAAACAAAATTAAAGTCTAATACAAATTCATCTTTTACTTTTCCCATTTCCAAAAAATTGGGTGTCAAATTTACAGTTAGCAAGCTATTAATATTTTAAACATAATTGTAAATTTGGAGCTAAAAAATACTCAAAATGATATAAATTGATCTGTGAGAAAAAATCTATAGTAAACACTAATTTGTCACCCAAAATGTCATCTTGTAACCATTTGTTTTTTCTCCAATTTTTTATATCTGTGATAAAGATTTTACCATTGACTTTTTTTCCCGCTTACTAGTAAGTGTTTTTCTGAATGTTAGGCTACTAAATGACCGTGAATCTAGCTCAAGTCAGATTCTGCCTGCTGTCTTCAACCTTTACAAACATGTGAATCTGAACAAAATCATATTGTTTTCCTATTGCACTATCTCCAATGGCTTTAGCTGTGCCAACCCCACATACCTCTCTGTGGTATGACTAGAGTCTGGGGCACCACGTGCATCCTACTCTCCATGAGTTTCCTTGACTTATGTCATGTGTAATTGGTAGTGTTTGTCCTATTTCATTACTGGAAAGAGAGTTAGTGTCCAACGTGGGACAGAAACTGCTCTTTCCTGAAATAAGGCCTTTGTAAGTGGAACAAATGTTTTGCATCCACTTTGGAAGCAGGAAGCATCTCCTTTTGGAAGAAAAATGGTTAATATTCAGCAGAATGTGATGATCAATGATAGGGAGACCACTAGAATTATATCTTGGGACTACAGAATCATGAAGCAGAGGATCTAATGAAAAGTAAAGCCAGATAATAAATTTGCTTGAAGTCTCAGATATTGAAATAATTGGAGGAATCAACTAATAACCATGTTCACAAGGGAATAGATTAGTCTTTCTCCAACCATATAGATCTCTAGGGCAGAAGGGACAAAGGGAACTCTGAAGGTTTATTTCAGGGCTTTACTTGGTGGCTGACTGAAGATTCCCATGTCCTTAGTGAGAAAAGGTCCACTTGAGCTAACGGCTAGACAGTGTAACCTGAACTATGTGCACTGTTATCATTGCCAGGATGTTGGCAAGTTTAAAATAGTTTGCTTGCATTTCACTGCATACTCCCCAGGTTCAGTTCACCAAGATGGATGAATGCCGTACATAACTGTATGGACATTAATTTGGAAACACTGTTGTATTTCAAGATGGCATCCATTCATGCACACCAGAACGGTCTCTCTCCTCCTATGTTTGCTCATGTTTGTCTATGTTTTCATTCTTTTCCTGTCCTGAAACTATGGGACACTGGCCCAGTTCTTATTTATGTACAGCCACTCTGCTGTATTTCCTGAAATTCTTGCACTGTTAGAATAGTGACTCAGGGTTGTGTTGAGCTCTTCAATCGGGGCAAAGGACAAACAGCCTTCCAGAAGCACATGACACATCTCTTCTAGAAGTATGTGACCATATCTGATCCTGGGAAGCAGGTATGGGGTCAAAGTGTGGATAATATTTCCTTTCTTTGTATTTCAGGTGTGGATAGGCCTCCCTAATAAGTCCTTTACCTCTTTTCCAGGCAATACTCCTGAGTGAAACCTTGTCATCCTTGCGGTTACTAATTTTAGTTCCTCATAAGACTATTTTGTCTGTTTAGCTTAATGTAAAGTAAAAGTTGACCAAAGCTTAGAAATAAATTGACTATAGCCCCTCCCACCTTGGCAATCATCCCTTTTTATTTTTTGTAACTGATACTTTGTTATGAGTGGGGCATCAGAAAGTTGTTGGATATATTTGCTATCAAAAAGTGTGAGTACAGAAGTTGGACTCAAAATAACCAGGATAATAGAAGCAAATAATACACATTGTTATATAATTATGCAAAGTGACTCTTCATATTTTACCTAGAGGTAGACAAAACTTAGCAAATCTTACCTCAGCAACTCTTAGCTAGTTGACTTTGAGCACATTTACTTGATAATCCTCTGCATCTTTATTTAAGAAATAGTACTATCAATAACAGGGCTTATAATGAGTAAATGAGGTAAATTATGCAAAATATCTAACAAATTTTGCAATGTAGTAAACCCCCAAATTGTCTGTTTTATAGATAATTATTAAATATAATATATATACTATGAAAATTTTGTCAATTTATAGGAAAATAAAATGCTAGGCATCATTATCATTGAGTCCAGTTGTATTTGAACCAACCATGATTTTTCTTTCTTTTTTGGTGGGGAGAGGCAAATCTGTGTACCACTTGAACTATTACTTATTTTTGTGTCAACTTGATTCACATTACAAACAAACAAATAACTAAATAAATATAGACTAGTTTTCTACTAAAAAGGTAGGGGAATTTTAAAACAGCCAAGATATGGAAGCAACCAAAGTGTTCATCGATAGGTGAATGGATAAAGAAGAGGTGGTACATATACCCAATGGAATATTATTCAGCCATAAAAAAGAAAGAAGTCTTGCCATTTGCAACAACATGGATGGACCTAGAGGGCATTATGCTAAGTGAAATAAGCCAGGTGGAGAAAGACAAATACCATATGATTTCACTTATTCATGGAGTATAAAAATAAAACAAAACTAAACTAACAAAACAGCAGTAGACTCAGAGACACTGAAAAGTGACTGGTGGTTACCATGGGGAGGGATGGGTGGGTAGATAGGATTAAGGGGCACAAAATCTCATACATAATATAAGTTGGTCACAAGGTTGGACTTGCAGCATGGAGATTACAGTCAATGATTCTATAACATCTTCCTATGTTGACAGTTGGTAACTGCACTAGCTGGGGTGAGGGTTTAATGTGTGCAGCTGTTGAATCACCGTGTTGTGTACTTGAAATATAATACTGTATATCAACTATACTTCAATAAAATTTTTAAAAGATAGCTGTGGAATCAATTATAAAATTTTAACAATAATCCTCTTCTATGACTCTCAGATTCATTTTAGACTACTAGATCTTGGAAATGTGTGTATTGATTGAGTCCCAGTGGACGAGAATTTAGTGCAAAAGTTAAAAGGCAAATTCTCTAGACTGACAGGCTTTTACTGACTCTAATAATCTTGTGTACTGATGTGTCTTATCATTCTTAGGGGACCTTCTACTTCCCTTGTCTTTTCTTTATACCCCAACTTCATCAACAGATATGAACCACAGAGCTTTACAATGTAGATATTTTTCGTCTAAAGGTCAAGAAAGACGCTTAGTGCTATTTTGATGATGCTTAGTAAAAATACTTGAGATTTAGACTTCAAGAAGTGACCAATTTGTCACCTTCCTGTGTTATATCAGAGTGAGAACCCAAAGGGCCCCTCATGCTCACCACAGAGAAACTGTTTTGGGCCACGTGGGGGTTGACAAGCCGCAGCTGCAGTCAACAAGCTCTCTGCAGCTCTCACATGAGGTTCTTACTCTTAAGACTCATGTGTTGCGCTTTATTAGAAGAGATGTATTTTAAGGGCTGAAATTAAGAAATTTTGAAAAGAATTTTACTTTTTCTCCACTCTGGTTTTATAAACCTCTCCCTACAATAAGCAAGCAGAAAATGCCAATATTTTATGCAAAATACATGTTACCAATTAGGACACCATTATTTGAATGCTGCTTTTGCTGTGTGTTGACACCTCACTTTATAAACTAGCTATTTGAGTGTTTGGTGCCGGGAAAGATTTAAAAATACTCAGAATGTTCACACTGTATTGTTTCTTTCATTTGAGTCTGTGTAAGCTACTCCTGAACCAGATGAAGAGTTGGTTTTATTGTTTGTTTATCTATTTATTTCTTTGATGGGGAAGGAGTTCCTCTGGTTGTTACTTTCTTTTTTTCTATTGAAGTGTATTGGCATTTCTAGCCTCACACAAAAAAGGGAAACTTTTGTAACATCTCTGGTTGATACCCATGATTGAATTTGCAACTGTCAGTTAAAATTGCAACTGTTAAACGTCATCCTTGTGAAAACAACAGGCAGTCTCTGAAACCTGTAATATAGTTCCAAAGATATGGTGTAACTTATCAGTCAAATCAAAACAATGTGTTGAATAACTGAAAATCAGCATGTCTACCAGTGGCAAATGTTTCCCCATTTGATTGGATTACAAAGCGATCGTCTCTGCTCCATAGGAAAGGCCAGAGAAAGACCCATAAAGGACAATCCCAGTCACCTCTTAGGAAAGCTCCCTTGGTGTAACTGAATGACCAATAAGAAGCAGGCTACTGCATTTAAAATACTGTCAGGATCTTTGACTCTAGGTTAAGAATATTCAGAGGTGGGAGATTTTTAAATGATTTCCTATTGCTAGGTATACTTGTGTGGTCTTTACTAAGAAAGTATTGAGCCTAACAGAGTTTCTGATGTATTAATAAATGTCTACAGCAGTAATATAGTGGGATGCCAAAATAATTCACTGGAATTCAATGTACTGATCCAGTTAATGTGCACTCATACACCTAATGAGACATTCACATTAAGTGCAAAAATAGGCATGTAATATATGCTCAGTAAATGTTAAGATTTTCCCCTGCTGAACCAACTCATTAAAATGGAAACTGAGAAATAAAGGAAAAGTTTCAGTCATTTATTTTGCCTTTTCTTTAACAACCATACTTCAGAGTAACAAAATAATTGGTAATTATTTTCTAGAATATAAAAATGGAAATTATATGATGATGGTTACACAATTTAGATATATGATAAACTTGCATAAAACAATACATATATGTACACACAAACACACTGAAACAAATGAGTGCATATAAAACTGGCAAAATCTAAATAAAACCTACGGATTGTACTAATGTCAATGTCTTGGCTTTGATATTACATTTTACTTATATATTACCATGGGGAAAACTGAGTAAAAGGTACAAGGGAGCTCCCTGTACTGTATTATTTTTGCAACTTTCTGTCAACTATACTCATTTCTAAATAAAAAGTGAGAAAAGGACTCTCTTGTCCCCTCCTGGCGTGAGCTGGGAGCTCTGCCCTTTCACTTTATCTCCAAATAAAAGCCTGTACCTTGCTCTCCTAAAAAAAAAGTGAAAAAAAAAGAGGTTAACAGAAGATGGTATATTTAGCCTCTTGGTATCAGCCCTAGGTATCTTCATTTCCATTTCCTTCTTATGTCTCAGCCACACTAATGGTTCTCTCACCAAAGTCAAATGCTGTTTATTCAATAACAAAAGGTGCACACCACATCAGAAATGGTAAATTCAGAGATGGTGGAAGTGCTAAATGTTTTCATATCAAAGCTCATGGAAGTCATTGCTCATCTGTTATAAAATTATTTCTTGCTGAATCTGTACATGAAGCTTTCTCAACACAGCACACCCAAAAAGGGACTCTAATTAATTACAATTGGTGCAGGAGAGATTCACTCTGATCTTTTCGCGGTGCTTCAAAGTGAACTTGCACCTGTAGATCAACGGTAGGCTTATTCATAAAGACCTATCTTAAGAAAACAAAAACAATACCAAACAGAAAATATTGAAAGGTATCAACAATTTACCAAAGTTCATCCTCCCAGAAGCATAGTGCTTCAAATTTCCTTTAGATAAACTTTACTATTCATTTTGTTTCTATTCATTTTCCAAATAGTAAAGTTGACCCCACCCCCATATTTAAACTGGGGCCCAATTGATTTAAACAATTGATGTGTCTTATCCACCAGCCAAAGTAATTGCTTTTAGCCTAGTCAGCTTCAATAAGATGGAGTTCTTGGGTGACTCTCACAAGATCTTGAAGAAAATAAGCTACACAAAAGTTTATGTTATATTGTTACAGTTATATAAATTTCAAGAACAGGCAAAACTGAAACTATAGTTCACATTAGAGGCCAAATGGTGTTAGCAGTCAAGATGTTGGTAATACCTGGAAGGAGAGAGGGAGTAGTAACTGTATGTTTAAATGAGGAAAGATTTTAGGGGTGCTGGAAATGTTTATTTTTTGTGGTGGTGGTTACATAGAAATTGCCTCATAATTAGTTTCATGCTTTTATTTTTAATTTGCACATTATATTTTACAAAAGTGAGAAGAGAATGTGTTTAATTTTTTCTCTTATTTAGATTTTGATTTGAGGCATATCTGTAATCTATTTCTCACGTTACAGTAAATAACCACAGTTCTATATTTCCAAGTCCTATTTACCCTGTAGGATCAGGCTCAAATTTCAAATTTAATGAGTCTCTTCTTCATTTCTTTCTGAAGCCATCTCTTCCTCCTCCATGACTCTATTCTGCTCCACAGTGGATTGGGAACAGATTCAAGTGTTTGCTTCAGCACCTTTCTAATGAAGCAAAACTTTTGAGAGAGAGCTGGGGGTTCTGTGATTGTCAGAATTCCAGTGTATTTCAGGTCTAGAGTGGAGGTGAATCAATATTTTCTCAAATTAAGTATCACATGGTTCCCTTTGGGAGACATTGAAAAATACTGCAAATTAAGCTGAATACTTTTAATTTGATTTTTAGACATTGAAAGGACTTTTGAGAAAATTATGTGGGTAATACTTGTACCCTAAAATACTCATTATAAAACTGATGTGAGGTACCTTAACAAATTGCATGAATAGATAAAATTCAGGTTTTTAGAAAAAAGTTACTAAAAACTCTTAGGAAAATATACAATCAATAAAAATAGATCATTATTAAACAATAAAATACAGATACCTATGTTTATGTGAGAATGAAGTGGTCTTAATCATGAATAAAGTTTATGTATTCAATGTTCTTACCAGGTGACATGTCATTTAAATACACATATTAGGTTCATGTTTTGTGCTTTAAGTGATTAGAGACAAAATAATCAGTCATAATTCAAATACATGGCTTCAATATAGAGTGAAATTTCATTGTTATCCATTATTTTCTTTAACAACCAATTAAAGTTCTTTGAATCATAATAATTTTAACTCACTTCTATCATGTTTTAAAATAACAGCTTTTTTCACATCTCCAAAATAATATGTGGAACCATATTAGAGGTATGAATATAAAAATTAGTTCATCCTTTTAAGAAGCTCTTGCTATGGCTGCATTCAAAACCTGTGCTGACCGATCATACAAACTATAGAATGTACCCAGTGCTTTACTCACAAGTTGAATTCAGATGTCTTACCTGGGATATCTAATTACTCAGGAAGTGTTGTTTAACACATTCATGTTCTGACCTCTCCTAAGTTAGATGAATGCATTTTGGTGGTGAATCATATTTCATAAGTGAATAAGGGAGTGGGCAAGACAGAGAAAAATGAGTCATGTGATTATTTTCTTATAAGATAAAATAATTTTGAGACTGATGGCATCATTTACTTAGTTCAAAATTCAAGGCATCCAGAGTTGCATAGGCAAAAATAAATGTATGAATCTTTGTGTCACTGGGGGCAGTTGGGTTTGTTTCCAATCAGGCATGTATGAACTGATGGGTCAGACATGTAGTACTTGTTTCTGAGAGGACGGCTCTGCTTTCTACGTAATTGTCCAGCGTCTGGTACATTACAGTCACTGTCCATCAGCATAGTAAGATACTATAGAGTCACTACTTGTCTTCTCTGTGCTGTACTTGTATATCTATCCCCGTGCCTCACCTATATTATGTGGGGTAATCATAATGCCCCTTATTCCCCTTCTCCCTCCCTTCCCACCCATCCTCCCCAGTCCCTTTCCCTTTGGTAACTGTTAGCCCATTCTTGGGTTCTGTGATTCTGCTATTTTGTTCCTTCAGTTTTTTCTTTGTTCTTATACTCCACAGATGAGTGAAATCATTTGATACTTGTCTTTCTCTGCCTGGCTTATTTCACTGAGTATAATGTCCTCCAACTCCATCCAGGTTGTTGCAAATGGTAGGATTTATTTTCTTCTTATGGTTGAATAATATTCCATTGTGTAAATGTACCATCTCTTCTTTATCCATTCATTTACTGACGGACACTTAGGTTGCTTTCATTTCTTGGCTGTCGTAAATAGTGCTGTGATAAACATTGGACCTCATGTATTTTATAAATCATGCTTATTTCACTATCTCTAGAAGACAGTGATATGTATCAGTATTTTATATCACATTACAATGTCTTATATATTGAAACCATTTATTTAAAAAAATTTTATGCCTCTGTATAGAGGTAATTATTTCAAAAATTTCCTGATTTTAGTATTTTATTAACCTTTAGTCTCTTGTTTTGAAACTGTGCTTCACACATGATTGCTTCCAGATTTTCCCAGTATAAAAACAATTTGGGCCCCACTCATTAATAAATTGTATTTGCATGAAATCTGGATGAAGGAATTTTCATGTTTACTTTCTCTGGTATATTTTATATTTTATACTTTAGCAATTTTGGTGGTTCAGTAAAAGCAGTCCTAAAGATGGAAAACTTCAACTTCATGGAGATTGAGAAACCAAACTATAGTCCTTTTTTGTTTTTCTTTTCGTCATTGATAAAAATACAGTAAAAATTATAATAATGAACTTATTAGTCAAATAAGGGTAATAGAGCAGCTGTACAACATTGGAGAGTCAGTTTTGAAAGAAGCTTGTAAGGCTAGTGCACGAGGCACTGGAGCGTGGGCTTGGACCAGCCGAGGCAGTCGTAGAGCACAGGTGTGCACGTGCGTGTACTTGGGGCAAAAATGAGAAGTCGCTCTGCTTCTTTCTTTTTGATCTTTGCCTTCCATAACTGGGTTCATGAGACACGGATCAGAAGAGCAGAATGAGACATGGAACTACCCACGAGTCTGTGCTAAAGAGAAGAAATGAAAACTAAAAATAAGTATATAGACACAGAAAGATAGGCTTGATTTGAAATATACTGCAATGTGTATTCTGGACAAGGCCTGGGTTTGAAACTTGAGGTCTTGGTCAAGTACTTAACTCTACTGTGCTTTAGTTTTCTCATTGGTAAGATGAGCATATTAATGTATCTTCATTATTAAGCCATTTTCAGAAATAAAACAGCTAACATATGTCAAGTGCTTTGAACTGCATTGGCACAAGGTAAATAACAAATATTTTTCATTATTAAAAGAGGACAATTCTATGTGGAATTTTATTGCACTAAGTAAATTTACCTTTGGTTTACCCATATTTTCCCCTATTCTCTAAATAATTTTTAAGGTGACTTTGATATTCAAACATTCAAAAAAAAAAAACAACCTCCTTCTCACCTTCTTTTGTGACAAAGTGTTCACATTACACAAAAAGAGTACGAATTTCCTGTGTTGTGGTTCCGGAACATTTTAGAAGCTAGTGATTTTACTTTGTCTTGTTCATTGTGCACATCCATGTCTCACCATAGAAGACTCAAGAGCATTGTTTAAATGCACAATTTTTGTTTCTCTTTCTTTTTATAACAAATTTCTCCATACACAACTTTTGGATTCTTTAGCCTCGAGGTCAGCTCTGTGACCCACCATTCTTGAACAAGACACAGAGTGCCTTACCTGCATCAGCACTGGACCAAGACTTCCCATGGCAGGTATGTGCAGCCCAGATCATAAAATTAATACATGAAAATAGCCAGAAAAGGTGTATCTCTGGGATATGGCTAATTCCAAGGTAGTGCTTTAACAAAGAAGCAGGCATTTTTAGACTTCCCACATGTCAGCACTTCCCATTTCTGACTTCATTCTGCAAATGAAAAGTGATTTTGTGAAGCTTTACCAATAGGCTTAAAGTGGCTTCTGACAGGGAGGGTTAGCTCTAAATTCTGAATGGAAACTGAATTTCCAGTGAAATTAGGAGCAGCACCATGCTAGCATAGAAATAGATAGAGAATGTTGAGTATTAACAACACAATGCTTAAAGGTGTGTTTTAAAAATATTACCATTTGTGTTGTGATATCCACAAACCACCCAGATAAACAGTTTGACACACTGGGGTGTTGCTAATGACAACACCCTTTGGGAGCATGCTAATGTTAATGTTTAATCTCCTAATAATAAATTGTTTAGGGGAAATGTCTATAAGCAAGTCATTTTTGGTATGAGAACATGTAAAAAGCGGTTGCTTATATGTCAAAATTTAATGTACTGTGAAATGAACCCAGATCCCCAGAGTATTAACCATACATTCGTTGGAGAACCTTTCTTCACACCAGATTTAGAATGCTCCTATGTCTTCTTTCCATGTAAAAAGGCTACAAACCTTTGAACAGCTTGACATTTCTCAGAGCAGAGGATGCATTGAGATTAGCAGAAGGGCATATTCCTGCCAAGTAGTTTTCTGACAGTGGTAGAATGTGCTAAATGAAAGACTCTGGGCCTGGCAAACTGTCATTTGATTTCTGACTTGGATACTTACCAGCTTTGATATCTTGGGAAAATATTAGTGGATCCTAAGGTTTCTCACCTGCCTAATGGGAATCATATTATCTTGTGTTTTTGTTGAGAAAATAGAAGTAAATGTCAATTACATAAGCCCATAAAACAGGAATTGGTGCCTGTTAGATCTCTAAGCTTCTTTGCCAAGTAAAACAATAGACGGTAAATTCACTTTGCTGAGACAGAGCTGGTAAAGAAGAAAACGTGTGGGTAAATCCCACTGACGAATAAAGTATGCCACATAAAAATGTTGGTTTGGGTGTAGTTCGGAATGGAGTGTCTTCATTTTCCAGTGTTTTACTGGCAAAGTGATCAGGTTATCAAACCAAAGAATTTTTAAGATTCTTTCTCAAAGGTTTTTGCTTTTAAGAACTTCAGCTTCTGTGTTTGTTCTTGAAGTTATCACTGGCCCTCTCTTCCTTCACAGCTTCTCAGAGCACTCCTTGGAAATTGATCAGTGGCATCTTAGGAGTAATGTGCCTTTTGTTGATGTCTACTTTGGCAATTTTGTTGAGAAATTGTAAGTTTTTCTAGGCAAGTCTATATAAAGATCAAAGTTATGATGAAACCATTTAATAGTAAAAGTTTCATTTTATGAATGTGTAATATATTATTTCATAAACCTGTGTCTAATTAAGTAAATTTCTGATCATTTCCTATAGCATTCACTAAAAAAAGTATTCAGCCAACATTGTCTCCAGGATCCACCATAGGTCTCCAGGGAGGTAGGTTCCAAATTTTGGAAAATCTTAAGAGTTGGTAGGGAATGAAATAGACAACTTTTTGCTTTTCTCACACAAAAGCATGATGGAATATTACACTTAGTAATATAAGTTTGCCTACTAATTGTGGACTAGGCACATTTCATTGTTCTCTAATGTAAAAATTATTAAATTGCCTAGACTGAGCATCATTTATATATTTAAGTAAAAAGAAAAATGTTAGCAGAAGTGACATATATTTCCTGTATGAGTGCTCATGTTTATGTAACAAATCAAAAATAATTTGCCATAAATATATTACAGAGAATCCTAATCAGCTGTTTGCTTATAACCCCTACTTTTATATCTCCTTTATCTTTGCTTTTTCTTCTTCTATGACTCAGAATATAGTGCAGATTTCTGCAGTTCTAAACCCTATTAATCCAATGAAAGCCAGCTCTAAATCCAGTTTCTAATATGTATTTTTTCCAAATGCTATCCAAGTTGTCTTACCATCTTCTGTAATTATGTGGAACTTCCTTTCTCTCTTTTTCCTTGGCATTTTTCCAGCTTTACTGATACATAATTGACATATATTTTGTAAGTTTAAGGTGTACAAGTTGATATGATGCACATATATTGCAATATGATTAGCTAACCACACCATTAGCTAACACTTCCATCATGTCACATAATTACCTTTTTTTTTGCAGTGAGAACATTTAAGATCTACTCTCTTAGCAAATTTTAAGTGTATAAAACAGTGTTGTTAACTATAACCTCAATGCTGTGCATTAGATCCCCAGAACTTACTGATCTTCTTCTATTTGGAAGTTTAACCCTTTGAACTACATCTTCCCATTTCCCCCACCTCCAGCCCCTGCTAATCACCACTCTACTCAACAACCTGGTGTCCTTCATGTGGCAAAGATTTGAGTGTTTACCATGTGTCATGAGCTTTATCAGGGAGGATAGTAAATATTTAAAACTCTATCACTGGGAAACCATATGACCAGATTTCCAGCTAATTGTTTTTATTCACCTTCATTTTGAAAATTAAAATATCCTAAAAGCATATTAGAATTCTCCCAATGTATCATGTATTTTCTGACTCAAGAAATATGTTAAAATACTCGCCTTTAAATATCTCTTTCATCTAGTTTATTCCTGTTTACACAGTAGAGCTCAAATTTGGGTCACTTCCCCAAAAAGGCTTTTCCAACCACCTCACATTATACTCTTCTATACAATGTTTTGACATACCGAATTTCTTGTGTATGCACACCCAAATTACCATTAACTATAAAAAATAAGTGATTGGAAATAATACAATTCTGACTCTACAATATAATCCCCAAGAAGAAAAACACCATGTCTGGCTTGGTCATGTGAGTATCCCCTGAACTGTGGTATAGGTAGTAGAGTCTCAAAGAGTATTTCATAGAAAAAAATGAATAAATAACAAATAATTTTTGAATGAGTGAATAGCATTGAAAAATAGAATCTCAATGTCAACAGTCATGTTTTATTTTTTTCTCTTAGGCTCTGGCTGCTGTTCTTGCCATGAAAAGTGGATTGGGTACCAGTGCAACTGTTACTTCATTTCTAATGAATTAAAAAGTTGGGCAGAAAGTAGGAATTTCTGTTCTTCTCAGAATTCCAGTTTACTTCAGATGCAAAATGAAGATGAATTGGCATGTATTTAATTGTGGTTTCTCACATTTTCTTTGACCTATTGGTCAAAGAAAAATAGGCAAACATACTAAGTAAGCTGACTACTTTATTCATGCCTTTAATCAGATAGTAAATGGATGGTTATATGTGAATGAACAATTTATTGATTTCCTATACTTTGAAATAACCACTGTAAAATGTACATGAACTTTCTCAAAGATTTATAGTCTAGAGATAAAAGTCATGATAGGTGCCAGATAAAGTACAAAAAACTTTTTAGAGAGAATTAAAAGATGAGATACTAGGTCATCATTTTTATTCAAAGAACCAACCAAACAACCTTGTAATTGTTAGTTCTTTAATTGAATTTACTATTTCTTTTGTAATTACATATCTTTTGTCATCACTCTGGGACATAATGTGGAATGAAAATGAAGAGTCTGATCACAAAAATTACCCAATTCTTAAGAAAAGGTGAAAAATTTATTGAGCTGCATGCATGCTAAGTATAGGATGAGTATGTTATATCCATGAAATCTGTCACTCAAGATTCTGATTTAGGATCAAATTTGATTGGCAATCTCCTGTGACGGAAGTGTTTCAAGAAATCTCCAGCTTCCTTTATACCATTTTTCATTCCTTGAAGGAATGATATTTTGTGGCATCTTTTTCTCTACTAATGCATGGGCGTGGTAAATGAAAAAAAATATGAAGGAAGTGACCATACATACCTCTTCAGCTAGACGTTAAAATGACTTCAGTTCATGTGATTGAAAGGCTGAATCTGATGCTGACACTGGCTTTCTTAAAAGTACATTATTCCCAGAGTAGATTCCTATGAAATTAATCAGTTTGTTTCTGTTTCCAAGCAGCATTTTATGAACTCCAGTAAATATTTTTACTGGATTGGACTCCATTACAGTGAAGAACATAGCGTCTGGGTGTGGGAGAACGGCTCTGCTCTGTCCCGAGATCTGTAAGTTTCCAGCAGTCAAGGTCTTCTCTGTTCTTTATAAGATTTTTTGTGGCTCTCGCCAGAGATGTACCATCAAGAAGCACTAGATAAGAACCTGCCCTAGAGCATGAGAACAGAGTAAAGAGAATAGATACAACAGAGTAATGATTTTAGTCCCATCTAGAACATCAAAGTTTATGCTCAAGTGACATGACGTTAGTGTACTTCTGACCATAAAGGTGCCAAAGACATATGATTTTCTCTGCATTAGTGTAAACACTTGGGCATGTCTGTGCAGACACTCACATTCCTGGAAGTGGTCCAGGGAAAACTGTAAAGAAATCCATTATTTTCTCAGTATCCTCCCATATTTCAAATATGCTGGAGTTACTCCTGTATGTTTATTTATAATCTTTGAATCTCATTTTCCTTCATAAACATGGGTTAGAATCATCATATAATGACAAATTTTATGCTCTGATTTGTATTCCTAGCCTAAATTAGTCCATCTTTAAACCAAATAGAAGCAAAGTATATCATATTGCAAAACCATTAATATTGATAGCAAAATTTTAAAAATCCCTGGCTTCAATGCTCTTGACTATTGAGGTAATAACTTGAGTTATGAAGTATTGTGCTCTGAAATTGTGAAAGCTTGGCTATTTAATGAAAGCACTACAACTCAGTAAGTTAAATTCTCATTCAAATGCTTTTAAAGGTCCTATTGCTTAATAAAAAAAAACCATCCCTGAACATTCTTTTTTCCTTTTCCATACAACAATTTATTTTTCATTACAGATCTCCATTGTTTCAAACTGTAAATACAAAACTGCATCATATACAGCACAAGCAAAAACGTTTTGGGTGATCCCTGCAAAAAAGAGCATTGTTTTATCTGTAAGCAACAGCTTTTTAAAGATGTTTCCAGGAGCGAGAAGGGTACAATGAAGGTCCAGTAGTAATAAGAATGTACCTTTGCTTCTTACAGTATAGCTAATTATCTACTGCTGGGATCTGTAAAATGTTTCAAACTGTGTCTTATACAATTTTCATACATTTGAAACCACGAGTTTTAAAGTTGATGGTTTGTACACCTACACCTGAAATTATAAAGCATCAACAAAAGAATGTCATTAATGTTGACTTAATGCATGTGTTCACTGGTGAGTTTAGCATATTTGTATGCATCTATTTTTATAGACTTTCTCTGCAGAAATTCAGATAAAACAATTCACACCAAATAATATGTATCAACATCATTTTATCTCTTTGTATGGCATGCCAAATTGGGAAATCCCATCTTCATCTCACTTTTCTGGAGTTAATTCTTTCTGGATATTTATATAGCTGTGTGTTTTCATGTAGACTTGAAAGTACCTCATGACGGTTTCCTAATGTGCATCATCCAGCTTCAGAGGGGAACACATTGTGTATCTTCTCTTGATACTCCTGAGTTCTGTAGAACAACTGCCCGTCTTTGGGCAAAGATATGGTTCCTGTGTAATTGCTTTCTGATTTTGAAAGGATAAAGGGAAACTAGGCCCAGATTACATAAGTTTACAAGACATTTCTTTACTCCACAGATTTCAGATTTTTCTTGCCTTATGCTTAACCATCAGTAAAAAATTCACTTACACGTGCACGGAAGATCTTAATCTCTAATCAACCCCACAGCCCTTTTCCTAAAACTTATGTGTCAAATATTGAACATTCCTCACCTCCTCCTGCTCCCGCTTTTGTGAGAGAGGGAGCGCTGCAAGTTATCGAGGGGTTTCTGAATGTGTCGAAAAAGGGATGGGAATACAGTAAGCTCCAATACCTGTGAGCTCGATGGGTTTTCCCCTACCTTACAGATATCAAAAGCCACTTCTCTTTTTTTAACTGTTGCTTATACATCTTAAGAAATTTATATTGACATCTCTATTTGCTTTAGTTTTATATTTCAATTAAATGATGATACTTAAGAACCTCAAATTGATTCTTAATATATAAAGAGCCAGGAAGAGGAAAGGATCTTGTTTATTTCTCAAAATGTGAATATAAAGAACTACAAACGAACTCTTCACATGTTTTGACCACAAGCCATGCTGGCAGTCAGAGCCAGGCCATCAGCGGATGCGTTCTCTGGGCAGTAGACACAGAAGCTGGGTTAACAGATGTGTACACAATCTCCTTTCTCAGTAACCGCACAAACTGGAGCAGGGCAGAGAAAGAGCGCAAAGAGGTGCCTGCTGGCCTCCCCAGTCCCTAGAGGATTTCGGTCAGCCCCTAAAAATGCGTTTAGTGGAAGCTGCCTCTCAGAGCACACTAACGAAGATAAGCTGATTTAGGCTGCTTTCACAGAAAGACTAGGGGTGTGTTTCAGTGTGCTGCCTCTTTATTTTAACTTTTTATATTAACTCTTTAATTTTCTCTCTCTTCGTTGATATTCTTAGTTTGCTCATGCATTGTTCTCCTGACCTTAGGTTTTTTTTTTTTTTTGATGGATATTTTGAATTATCTGACAGGTTGATCATACAACTCCGTTTCACTAGTTCCATTTCTGGTGATGTACCATGTTCCTTTATTTGGAACATATTTCCCTGTCTCTTCACTTTCATTCACTCTCTTTGTTGGTGTCTGTACATTAGACAAAAGAGCCACTTCTCCAAGTCTTCATAGACCAGCTTCATATAGAAGACCCTCACCAACCAGCCTGGCCACAGATCCTGGGGGTCTCTCCAACCTTTGGACTAGTTCAGTCCACTCTCTCTGTGCTCGGTGGCCCCTAGTCATCTAGAGTATGCCAGTTCTTGTTTTGACACAAGGGAGATGGGAGCCAGTTCCTCAGGAAGCTCCCATACAAGTTGGATCATCAGATGCTCTTTCCACTCTTCCCTCCCCAGAGAGAAGTTGGGAGCTGTGGATTTTTGTCCACTCACTCTGCTGGGCCAGGAGAGGGTCTATGGTGCTATGGAAACTCCTATCCCACGCTGTCATCTTTTTCTCACTGGTACCAGGCAATCAGACCCTGCTGGGTCCCACTGACACTCCAAGAAAAGCTAGACAGAACCCAGTCCTTTGACTATCTGCCTGAAAAGTTGGGGCATTGGATATACACTCCGTTTCTCTTCCTCTCAAGGAGGAAGCTGGAGTTCTCACTCTGTGATGGACTAGGTGGAAGGGATAGTGGGGCTATGGTGACTACCAGCCCACACCACTGTCACTGTGCTTCACTGGCCCCTAGTGGTTGCGTAATGCCAAGCGCCATCAGCATTCTGAAACAGGCTACACAGAATCTAGCTGGGAATTTCCTCCTGATGCATGACATCGTGCAGGAGTAGAGATTAGGCAAGAGGATGTCTCAATTCACCAGTATTGAAGTGGATAGTTTTCACCCAGAGTGTGGGAACTTCTCAATTTGTTTCAGAATTTCACACAAAGGAAGGTGTCCATGAATTATTATTGAATTGGTGTCTTTGTGATGGGAATTAGGGTTAAGGGCTTCCTATCCTGCCATCTTGTTAATGTCATTCTGCCAACACTGTTTTCTTAGAAGTATAAATAAAAATAAACAGATTTATAATTTATGTATATGTACCTATTTTCAGCCTCAAGTGATACTAGAGATATTTATTCACTCTATTTCTAAAATACATTTAAATAAGACTTGGTTTGCAATCAAATGCAATATAACTGCATTTAAAATTTACAAAAATATTACTATGTGTAAGTGGATTCATCTCATCACCGAGAAAGCCATTGCCATTGTAAACAATGCCATAAAACATTTTCATATAGTGAACCTTCAATGTTTTCTAATCTTTATGCTGAGGTTTTCTGAACCCTACTCTGAGATGCTTCTAGATACTATAAAGCTTATACTGACAAATATAATGTGATACTCTTCCTCTGTATGTTTTTACTTGATTCAACATTAAAAAGAACTGCATTTTTTCAGCCATTATGGTCTACAGCTGTTTATTCACACACTAAATACATGAAACAGAGGGGCTACAAGAAGGCAAAAGCATATACAGAGAATAAAATCATCTCAGGTAAACATTTTAGAATGTTATTCTCTGAGAATTCATGTGTCTTCCATACAAGTTTTTACTAATTAAGTGTATGAAATAGATTTCAGAGTAAGGATCTAAAAGATAGGACATATTAATAAATATACTAGCTAAACTCCCATGTTCACATTGCAAACATGGTCACCTGACTCCAAATATTCCCCCATCTCTCCCCCAATCCATAAAGTTAATAAAGAAACAAATAAAACCACACAAGACCCATGTCTTTTCAACATCTCCAGAGACACATAGTATCACAACCTTCAAATTTTCTGTAAGTAGATAAAATAAATGTTAACAGAGCCTTTGCTCCAGCCCGTTACCTAAGGCCTGTGGTACAGGGGAGAGGGGTTAGTCCTTGTAATATTCTATGAAGAAGAAAGGAAGAGAGGGCATAGATCAAGCACAGACATAATCAATCCAGGAGGATAAAACTGCAATAATAAATTCCAAAATGCCTAATACAGTCTGAGATTTGGTAGTTTCTGACACTGGAGAAGGGGTTTGCAATGTAAGACAAATGAGAAACCTGGAAAATCATTTTTTCCTGTGGAAGAGGCAGATAATAAAGAAGGGGTGGTGTGTCTTTTACATGGGAGTATGAAAATAAAGAAATAATTTGAAGGACTTAAGGATCCTGAAGAAATGAAAGAGAAAAAAGACATGCCTTCCCCTCCCCCTCCTCCAGTCAACCCCATCCACAAAGGAAACTGCACAGATAGGGCAGAACTGACAGAAGAGGGAGCTCTCCAACTAGGCGGCTTGACCATGACATCAGTAGGAATAGAAAAAACGAAACCCATTTACATAAAACCCGTTTAACAATTCAAGGATGTGAATACAGTATTTTCTACCTACAAAAAGTTATCCACCTAAAAAAGGAAACAGCCACAAGACTGAAGAAAACTATAACACAACACTGTAAATGAGATTAGATATCCTTACACTGTAATAAAAAGAACAGGAATGGAAAAAAAAGCTGAAATGAAGAAGGGATGGAGTGAGCTCAAGAAATTAATACAAGGTTAAAAGTAAAAAGATAAATATTGATAAGGCAAAGAAAGCTGGGGTTGGAATCTTGACACAAATATGTTACTATGGAGATTAAATTTATCCAGTAACAGTGCTTATTTATATATTATAAAAATTATAGGAGCTGCAAGAATACACAGTAACACTTTAATGAAAGGTGACTTTAACAGGTCACTCTCAGAAATGACAGAAAATTTGGACAAAAAATAAGTCATAGATGATCCAAATAATATAGTCAGTATGGTAGATATTTTGGATATATGTTAATTACTACAAGGGAAAATATGATTTCTTTACAAATGCACCTGAAATATCCACAAAAATTGAATACATAAAACTCTTGAAGAAAAATAAAATGTAAGGATACTACCTTAACTGTAGTTTATAAAGTTTATAAATATACTTATGTATGTATATGTATATGTATATATGCATATGTATGTAGGTATGTGTGAGTATTCTAAAACCAGAATTTTACTTTGCAGAAAATATTGAGGTAGTCCCTTAGAGTCAGGAAAATGGCATCATGCCAATTACCTCCACTACTTACTAACATTGTTCTGCTGTTGTTAGCCAATGTAACTAGGCCAGAAAAAATGAATAGAAAGATAAAAATGGGGGAAAAATGCTGTATTTGTATGTGTATGATAATATATCTAACAGTCAAGATAAGCCTAAATTTACTAATAAGAAATTCAGTATGTTAGCAAATTGTAAAATTCATATGTAAAATAAATAGCTTTCATCTACTCAATAAAACCAGTTACAAGACATATTGGATGCAAAGCCTTATTTACAGTAATGATAAATAAGACGGAATATTTGGAAATAAACTGAAAAAGGTCTATTCCAAGTTTGTATGAAAAAATGTAAAACATTCCTGGAAGATGAAAAATAGACTTTTAACCAGGTAAAAACATCTTCTGATTTGGGTCAGGACCTTTTCTTAAGTCAGTTTATAAATTTGAAGTGATCCCATTAAAAATCCGAAGATGACAGATCTGGGCACTGAAGTTCATATAGAAAAATAAACACAGGATATGTAGACTGCAAAAGCATAACCACAATGAAGAATTAGACCTACTAATTATTAAAACACACCTCAAAAACTTTCAGTTAAAATAATGTGGTTAGTAATGACCACAAATAGACCAAAGGCATAGAATGAAAAGACCATAAATAGTCTCAACTACATACAGAAATTTAGATTATGAAAAAAGTGGTAACTAATAAATGTAATAAATCATGGGCTTTTAAATAGATATTGTCTGGACAATTGGACAGCCATTTGAAAAAGGTTAAAACTAGATATATTCCTCAAACCATATAGAGGAATAAACTATAAAATATAAAGAAACCATACAAATACTAGAAGAAAACTTGATGTATTTCTTTATGACTTGAGGAAAGGCTTTCTAATTATACTTAAAGCTTAGATGCAATACATGCAAAACTTGAAAAATATGGCTATCTAAATTTATTTTAATTTGCATAGCAAAAAATACCAAAAGCAAAGTCAAAATACACATGAAAAACTTTGAAAAGAACAAAATTTCTCTAGGAAAAAATGGCAAAGCTTTCAAAGAGTTATTTCACATGAAAAGATATAAAAATGGCCCTTAAACTAAGAAAATCGACTGCAGTCATCATAAGAAAAATTCATACTAAAATTACAATGAGGTTCTATTTCTCATCTGTCAAAAATTCAGAAGTTTGATGAAGTTGAGGGGAAATAGACATTTTCACACATTGCTGGTAGGAATGCTAAATGTCACATATCCATGGAGAAAATTTCTTCCCCCTCCCCTCCCCACCTCTCCTCCCCCTTTCCTCATCTCCCCTCTTCCCTCTTCTGCTCCCTCCCTTCCTCTCCCCTAATCTCCTCTCCTTTTCATAGCCAAATGACTATGCATCAAATAAATGACCTAAAGACTAAAATATACCTTCATATATTCATTATGTGGACCTGAGAGCTTTGTGAATTCTCCCCCACTGGTTCCCACTTTTAAGACCTCCATCATCTGAGTTCTCACCTTAACTCTTATCTCCCTCTTTCCTCTGCTTTTTTCAGATGGCTCCATTAAGACTGATTTTTGAGACTTCAGGAGTCTGCAGCTTGTATTAAAATCATGGTGTGAAAAAGTGTAAGTTATTCTAGAACACTTTATGAAAATCAAAGAGTCTTTCAGGTTTTCTTTCACCAATATATAACATATTTTTATTTCATGTATTTCCTGAAAACTGAACCAAATTTCTTGTGGCATTTTCTAAACTCCCTCCAGAAACCACCATAACCATTTAGGAATATAGGTTCCAATATTTGCAAACCCAAGTGGTTGGTTTAATCTGAAAATGGAGGGTTTCCTGTACTTTACCACTCAGGAGTGTGAGAGAAAATAACATAGTAAGAAAAGTTCCCTTTTCTGATAGTAGAACCATTTAATTCCAAAGTTCTCTAATGTCAGGATAATGTAGCAAGCGGTTAAGCTCTGTATGTTAAATGAAAAACAGAAATTAGAGCTTGATATGATAGGTTTGTCCTCTGTGTGTGTGTATGATTATGTAACAAATTACAAATTAAATGCCATGAGTATTACTGTGAATTCTGCTAACCTGCCTGTGAGTGCTCACTGCTTTCACTTTCCTAACTTCTCCCTTGCTCCTGCTATTAACTACTTGACTCGGGGAAGAGTACAAATATTTGGGCATCTCTAAGTATTCTTCTGTAAGATCCAACTCAAACTCCAGTTGCTATGAGTGTTTCCTTCCTGAATGCTTCCTGAAATTGCCCCACACTCTCTCATGACCCGTAGTGCTTCTTTCATTACTGACTCAGCAATTTCAGCACCATTCTTTTGGCAAACAGGCAAGTCCTTACCATATGCTGATTTGTAGGCGCTAAGGCAAGAAAAGAGTAAGACACCATAACCACCACCATATGTTATCAGACTTTAAACTGATCTTTTTTTAATCTGTCAACCTTGGGGGGAAAGTAAAACCACTTTCTGAACATCTATCCAAATTCTGCCACTGAACTACCTAGTTATGGATGCACAAATAAATTAATTTTCTTAATTTATTTAAGACTAAAAATAAATTCCTCCATTAAACAAGGTTCTTTTCCTGGCTCAGGAAATGTGCAGATGCTATTTCTCTAGCCTGCTAAGCTTTTCCGATTTACTTCCCCCTCTAGGTAACTCCTGTTCTCCCTGAAGAGCTCATCTTATAGGTCATGTCCTAAAAAAGGAAGCTTTCTGAGCTTTGCAAGTTTGTTTTTATGTCTGGCTGGGAAAGGGACCATGTGCTTAGACAGAGTAGGATGAGGGCCTCCAGAAAATACTAAGTAAGATAATCCACTGTGGGATTTGCTTTGGCCTGCTGGGGGGTCCAGCTTGTTTTCCTGACTTTACCCAGGTACTGCTTTTCTTCCTCCAGCCTTAAACAAATTATTTGCAACTTGGGCAATGTAGCAAGCAAGAGCAAAACAACATAGTAAAATCAGGAAGGATTCCATCTTGAAAATTAGATTGCATTTTAAAACCTAATTGGTTATTAACATACTCTTTAACAAACAGACAATAACTCAGCTCACCTTGGGAGCAAAGCAAGAAGCCTTGAGTGATATGCTCCCAGACCAGGAAGCTAATATCCTGGGAGGAAATCAGAGCAGTAAATTTCTTGTGAATAACCAGGAAGGCTAATAGTAAATTTAGTGTTTCTTCAAAGGTAAACATTTTGGGACCACTTAGCAGGCGTACATCCCTAGCCCTTTGTCTCTCAACCGCCTACAAAACCCCTAGACAATGAACCACCCCAGGGCACTCTTGTCCCCGCCTGGCCTGAGGCAGGAGCTCTGTCCTCTCACTTTCTCTCTAAAATAAAAGCCTCCCCTTGCTCTCCTGCCTTGAGTGTTTGCAAAGTTCATTCTTTAGCTCCACAAACAGGAACCCCGGCATCATGGTCAGTACAGCCCACATCCAGAAGCACTGCAATAAAGAGAAAATATCTAAACCATGAGATTACAGAAAATGAAATTAGTGGAAAAGGAAACTTTTAGCTCCTCCCAGAACTAACACGTTTATGCTCAAGTGTCATGGAAGTAAACAGTCCCCTATCCTTAAAATAACTTTCATCACATAATTTTATGTCTAAACACTTTTTGGCCTTTTGCCTTGGTATAGACATAGGGACATACACACTGTCTCTGAGCCACCGACTGGCAGGCACAAGAAACTTACAAACCACTGTTCATTATTACAGTGGAGGCTCACATTCTTAGGACTTACACTTTTCAAAGACTTCAAGCTCTTTTTCCATATATTTGAAATCTTTGAATTACAATTCTAGTAATAACTGGTTATTTAACACATTCTGGAGATTCATTCTTTCTACTTAGAACTAAAATGCATGCAACAGTTTGTAAATATATATTATCTGTGATACTGTGAAGTACTAAGAAATGTATACCTGGTCTTCCTCCTTGGTTCTTGACACAGAGTTCCTAAAACCTTTGTAATTTCCTGAGTGATGAGAGTGAAAGAGTATCTTCCATTATTCCATAATAAACCCCTTTCAACCATATCTGAATTTACACTAATGAAGTGACTTGTGATTCCCTTGAAACAGGCAGGGACAAAGTAGGGTCTTAGTCACCTCAACAAAGCAGCCCACAAAGAATCAACAGAAGCCTGAGCCTCCACAAATTTTTGCTGGTGATCCAGAGGAAGAGCCAATCTTGTCCCCACCTTATGCGACCCCAGGACTGTCAGCACCTAGCCCCCTGGTCCCAGACACCCTGCCGCTTTCAGCCTCCCTGCCAACTCCAGAACCAGTGGATCCACTCACCCCCCGACCAGCAGCCAGACTGTGCCCTTGGCTGGGAGCAGGTGCCCTTCAGATGCCGGTGCAAGAGGCGAGGGAGCCCGAAAGGTGTAATGAAGATGGGACCATCCAGAGCCCGGTCCTTGTCAGTCTGAGTCTGTTCCTGCCAGACTAATGGGCCTCTGCTCCTCCCAGCAGTGACTGGGCTTTGGGGCTTTGTCTTGCTTGGGGCATTCGTTCTTCCAATGCCCCTTCTCTTCACGGTAAGCACATTGGTCCCTGGCTAGGGGTGTCCTAGGCTTTTCCCCCTTTGGTGGCCAGCTTTTCGCTGCCTTTTGGTCATCTCTGTCTTTTAGTGCAGCTGACAGAGACTGTCCTGGTCATTGAGTGACTGAAGATACTTGGGTCATGTTTATAGGCTTTTGGGACCTGGCTTTGACCCCCTGGAGGAAGGCATCCTATATCGGCGGATCTGGTGCTGTCCCTCAGGGTGGTGAAGTCCCACTCAGGGTGCTACTTAGGGACAGCGATTTCAGCCCATGCACCCCAAAGACCCTGGCTGCCTCCTCTCTTCCATTGTGAACAGGGTGCAGAGAAACTGTTGGCAGTCTTTCCAGGCCGGCTGATGGGTTTGGAAGATGAATTTCATGAGATCAACCAGGGCTTGCGGCTTTTCCGACAGCGTGCTGTGTTTTTAATTGAGGTGGTTAGTCATGGAGAAGGGTTGATAGTACAGCATGGACACAAGAGCACCTAGATTCAAAGCCCACCTCAGTATTTATTCACTCTATGTCCTTAGGGAAACTAATTCCTTTTGCAAATAGTACCTACCTTATATAGTTTTTGAGGAGATTAATTGATAGGATCCATATAAAGTGCTTAGGGCAGTTCTTGGCACATAGTTAAGTCCTGGTAAAGTGTCGATTACTGGCTGCCTTGACACAGGCTTTCAGTTTGGCAGTAACCTCTGTTCTCAGGAGTCTGATCGTTGTTCTGTGACTGCCTTGCTCTGTTTGAGCTGCAGTGAAACATGTGCTTCTAGAATGAGCTGTGACGCTCACTTGGCTCCCAGTCACCACACACATCATTTATGTATGAAGTTCTAGACACAGAGACTCTGTTTGGTGCCAGTTGGGTTGTAATTAAAACCGCTGCAGTTCTTGAAGTTTCATGGTAATACTGGGATTATAAATGGATTATCCTAATTTTAGACTTTCTAATCAATTTATTTAATTACTGATAGAAAAACCCTAGAATTAAAAATATTCTTCCACAGCACTCATACCCCTAAGAATACATCACTCAGGGATCTGCAAGTCCAGTTTGAGAACCATTCTAGAGTTATACACTCCTGTGACTTAGATCAGATGTCCTTTAATATCTGATTTTATATCTAGTATATAGGTCATAAATTACTTATTCTGTACAAGTAAGAGGAATGCCAGTCTCCTAGGATTGCTTTAGTTAGCAGTAGTACTGTTCTGCATAGAAAAGCCATGGTTTGAATGTTTGCTTTCAAGTGTGGCAGGCCTATAGCCATATTCCTCTTGGTCTATAGCTGTGGTGATACCAAATTAAATTTCCTGAGAAGCTGCTTCAGTGCTACTGTTTTTGGTAAGAGGGAGGCAGTAGAGGACCACCTTCCTATTTCTAGGCTTTTCCTCTTTGCTTCTCATTCTGTCCAGATCTATTACATGGTTGCTGTACTTAAGCATTGCCCTCTATATCTCTACTACCACATGCTTTCCCTTTGTCGCCATTATAGACACAGCGATAGTGAATGGGGGGCTGGGGCAGTGAAAGCTTGCTCTTTATTTAATTTGTATGTGGGTTCAATGTTACATCTTAGAAATCAGAATCCAGAACCCATGATTTGGGTTCTTCTGATATACCTATGGGAAAGAAGGCTGACAACTTACTTGGAAGGTTTTTGTGCAACTGTTTTCATTAATTTATATTAGGATATTTGTGCTTACAGAGCTTTTTCTCTGAGAGGATTTTGAATTTTGTCACATTGCACATAACTAGAAAGACTGTTTTCTTGAGGCTTTAAAAAGAATTTATACTTGTATTAGCAGTCTTAATGATGGGAGGTGATCTACAGGCCTTTGGAATATCGTGCCTGACAGGAGCATCTTTGTTTGCCTGAGGACCCAGGGCCATATGGTTATCAGTTCTGCCTCCAGAGGTCTGGGACCTACGGGTTAGCCACACTGGCAGTACATGACTAAACCTCAATAAAAACTCAGCACCAAGGCTCTGGTCAGCTCCCTGGGCTGGCAATACTCTATGAGTATTGTCCCATGTGGACGTAGGGAAAATAACCTGTCCTTGACTCCACAGAGACAGGAAAACAGAAGCTCTACACCTTTGGCACCTTTGCCAGACTCCACCCTATGCACCTCCTCCTTTGGCTGATTCTCATCTATATCTTTTCCCTGTAGTAAACTGTAAACATCAGTGTAATAGTTTCCAGTGAGTCCTGTGAGGCCTTGAAGCAAATTATTAAACCTGGGGGGTGGTTTGGGAAACCCCCTACGCTGAGCACCTGGTATCAGAAGTGAGGACAGCCTTGTGTGGACTGTTCTAAGTTTGTAATTGGCTAAATCCTTACATGGCTTGAGGGATATCATAGGAAGCTTTAAGATATTATCAGAGACTTAGGGTTCTCTCACTATATCGTGCTAGAAAAAGACAAAGCCATATAAGCATAAGCAAGATATGACTCCATACACATTTTATTCTGAGAAAGTAATTATTAATGATACTTTCTTTAAAAAAACTGAGGGTACTAAGTTATCACTACATAAGTGTCCCTACTGGCAGTGTAAACCAGAATAACATATTTAGAAGCTGTTCTGCAGTAGAAGTCTTTAGATTATATTCAGTTTAATTTGAAAATAATTTAACAAGAACATTTGAAATATTTTATAGTATATCTTGAGGGATATTTTAAAAATACAATTACCAGTATGATAGGTTTGAATAAGCAAAGTAATATCTTTCAATATATTCTGACTACCTATGGCCTGCTTGATAACTATACTAGATACCAAGAAAGTTTATATCACAGGACATGAATTTTATTCTTTTTTTTTTTTTTTTTTCAAGTTCTATAACTACTTTTTTTTTTTTTTTTTTTTTTATTGAAGGGTAGTTGACAACAGCATTGCATTACATTAGTTTCAGGTGTACAACACAGCGACTCAACATTTATATACATGATATTTCTAGGTACCAGGTATCACCATACCAAGTTGTTACAATATTTTGACTATATTCCTTATGCTATACATTACATCCCGGTTACTTATTTATTTTACAATTGGAAGTGTGTTTATATATATATATATATATATATATAGTGAGGGCATCTCTCATATTTATTGATCAAATAGTTGTTAACCACAACAAATCTCTGTATAGGGGGGTCAATACTCAATGCACAATCATTAATCCACCCCAAGCCCATTTTTCGTCAGTCTCCAATCTTCTGATGCATAACGAACAAATTCTTACATGGAGTACAAATTCTTACATAGTGAATAAGTTACATGGTGAACAGTGCAAGGGCAGTCATCACAGAAGCTTTCGGTTTTGTTAATGCATTATGAAGTATAAACAGTCAGTTCAAATATGAATACTCATTTGATTTTTAAACCTGATTTATATGTGGATACCACATTTCTCTATTATTATTATTTTTAATAAAATGCTGAAGTGGTAGGTAGATACGAGATAAAGGTAGAAAACAGAGTTTAGTGTTGTAAGAGAGCAAATGTAGATGATCAGGTGTGTGCCTGTAGACTATGTGTTAATCCGCGCTAGACGAGGGCAATAAACATCCATGTATGCAGAAGATTTCTCTCAGAACATGAGGGGGGAGGTTCTAAGCCTCACCTCTGCTGCTCCCCATTTTCTCACCAGATGGCCCCCTGCGACTGTGCCTGTCTTAGGTTGTTCCTCCCTTGAGGAATCTTACCCGTCTCTGGCTAACCAGTCATCTTCCGGGGCCATACAGGGAAATGTGAAGTTGGTAAGTGAGAGAGAAGCCTTATCGTTTGAAAAGGTTAGCTTTTTACTTCTTTGCATATTTATGCCCTGTGGCTTCTATGCCCAGCATTTGTCTTGAGGTGTCTTTACCACTTGGAAGAATTATGATACTCGGTAAATTCGACATGTGGCACGAGTTCTATTTAAAGGTTGTGATTAGGTAGGAAGAAGAAAAGCTACAGAAGTAGCAGGCAGAAGAAAACCTGGGAAGATTGATTATTTCTTTGACATATCTTCTTGTAGAGTAACTTCAGCATGGATAGGTTTTAAACTACTAATTAAATTGTGCACACACATTAACATAATAGGAATATAGTTACCTAACCAAAGCATACCTGTAATTACCAGCCATCTCCAGTGAAACCAAGAAAACCAGTTAGGCACCTTAGGCATTTGTGAAAACTTATCTATGATATGGTGGATATTGTCCGACTGAACTTAAACAGTCTGAGAGAATTCAGATAAACTAGAACACCCCATTCCTGGGGACTGTTCATATCCCATATGTTCTTTTAACAATAAATAGTCTGTGGTTTTAAGATTTTGGAGCGCTACAATTTGCACTTCTCCTAATTCTTGGTTGAGTTCCAACAGTATAGATCCAGTCCAATTTTTGTTTTACTGCATGCACAGGCCAGCCTAGATATCTCCTTCATCTTTCCCATGGCAAGTCCAGGAACTGGTGGGATGAGTGCATCTACACCTGTGACAGTGTGTGGATCTTTGTTGAAGTTTTTTTTTTTTTTTTTTTTTTCTGATCATCTTCTGTCGTGAGTCTTCCCGAGAGTGCTGATGTTGGAAGTTCTTTTTCATATCGTATCTTAGTTCATTTTCGGGGTAGCCAAATTAGGCTTTGATCCTCTGTATAAACACAAACAGACCCTTTGCCTACACTTTTATATGTCCTTTATATCATTGTGTAGAACTCATTAGAGGTCACCACATAGGAACTGCATTTTTTTTTTTAATCATTAATCTACACTTACATGACGAATACTTTGTTTACTAGGCTCTCCCCTATACCAGGTCCCCCCTATATACTCCTTTACAGTCACTGTCCATCAGCGTAGCAACCTGTTGTAGAATCACTACTTGTCTTCTCTGTGTTGTACAGCCCTCCCCTTTCTCCCACCCCGCTATGGATGCTAATCTTAATACCCCCCTACTTCTCCCCCCCTTATCCCTCCCTACCCACCCATCCTCCCCAGTCCCTTTCCCTTTGGTACCTGTTAGTCCATTCTTGAGTTCTGTGATTCTGCTGCTGTTTTGTTCCTTCAGTTTTTCCTTTGTTCTTATATTCCACAGATGAGTGAAATCATTTGGTATTTCTCTTTCTCTGCTTGGCTTGTTTCACTGAGCAAAATACCCTCCAGCTCCATCCATGTTGCTGCAAATGGTTGGATTTGCCCTTTTCTTATGGCTGAGTAGTATTCCATTGTGTATATGTACCACATCTTCTTTATCCATTCATCTATCGATGGACATTTAGGTTGCTTCCAATTCTTGGCTATTGTAAATAGTGCTGTGATAAACATAGGGGTGCACTGATCTTTCTCATACTTGATTGCTGCATTCTTAGGGTAAATTCCTAGGAGTGCAATTCCTGGGTCAAATGGTAAGTCTGTTTTGAGCATTTTGATGTACCTCCATACTGCTTTCCACAATGGTTGAACAAGTTTACATTCCCACCAGCAGTGTAGGAGGGTTCCCCTTTCTCCACAGCCTCGCCAACATTTGTTGTTGTTTGTCTTTTGGATGGCAGCCATCCTTACTGGTGTGAGGTGATACCTCATTGTAGTTTTAATTTGCATTTCTCTGATAATTAGCGATGTGGAGCATCTTTTCATGTGTCTGTTGGCCATCTGTATTTCTTTTTTGGAGAACCGTCTGTTCAGTTCCTTTGCCCATTTTTTAATTGGGTTATTTGTTTTTTGTTTGTTGAGGCGTGTGAGCTCTTTATATATTCTGGACGTCAAGCCTTTATCGGATGTGTCATTTTCAAAGATATTCTCCCATACTGTAGGGTTCCTTTTTGTTCTATTGATGGTGTCTTTTGCTGTACAGAAGCTTTTCAGCTTAATATAGTCCCACTTGTTCATTTTTGCTGTTGTTTTCCTTGCCCGGGGAGATATGTTCAAGAAGAGGTCACTCATGTTTATGTCTAAGAGGTTTGTGCCTATGTTTTCTTCCAAGAGTTTAATGGTTTCATGACTTACATTCAGGTCTTTGATCCATTTTGAGTTTTCTTTTGTATATGTGGTTAGACGATGGTCCAGTTTCATTCTCCTACATGTAGCTGTCCAGTTTTGCCAGCACCATCTGTTGAAGAGACTGTCATTTCGCCATTGTATGTCCATGGCTCCTTTATCAAATATTAATTGACCATATATGTCTGAGTTAATGTCTGGATTTTCTAGTCTGTTCCATTGGTCTGTGGCTCTGTTCTTGTGCCAGTACCAAATTGTCTTGATTACTATGGCTTTATAATAGAGCTTGAAGTTGGGGAGTGAGATCCCCCCTACTTTATTCTTCTTTCTCAGGATTGCTTTGGCTATTCGGGGTCTTTGGTGGTTCCATATGAATTTTTGAATTATTTGTTCCAGTTCATTGAAGAATGTTGCTGGTAGTTTCATAGGGATTGCATCAAATCTGTATATTGCTTTGGGCAGGATGGCCATTTTGACGATATTAATTCTTCCTAGCCATGAGCATGGGATGCGTTTCCATCTGTTAGTGTCCCCTTTAATTTCTTTTAAGAGTGACTTGTAGTTTTCAGAATATAAGTCTTTCACTTCTTTGGTTAGGTTTATTCCTAGGTATTTTATTTTTTTGGATGCAATTGTGAATGGAGTTGTTTTCCTGATTTCTCTTTCTGTTGGTTCATTGTTGGTATATAGGAAAGCCACAGATTTCTGTGTGTTGATTTTGTATCCTGCAACTTTGCTGTATTCTGATATCAGTTATAGTAGTTCTGGGGTGGAGTCTTTAGGGTTTTTTATGTACAGTATCATGTCATCTGCAAATAGTGACAGTTTGACTTCTTCTTTGCCAATCTGGATTCCTTGTATTTTTTTGTTTTGTCTGATTGCCGTGGCTAGGACCTCTAGTACAATGTTAAATAACAGTGGGGAGAGTGGGCATCCCTGTCTAGTTCCCGATCTCAGCGGAAATGCTTTCAGCTTCTCACTATTCAATATAATGTTGGCTGTAGGTTTTTCATAGATGGCCTTTATTATGTTGAGGTACTTGCCCTCTATTCCCATTTTGCTGAGAGTTTTTATCATGAATGGATGTTGAACTTTGTCAAATGCTTTTTCAGCATCTATGGAGATGATCATGTGGTTTTTGTCTTTCTTTTTGTTGATGTGGTGGATGATATTGATGGACTTTCGAATGTTGTGCCATCCTTGCATCCCTGGGATGAATCCCACTTGGTCATGGTGTACGATGGTTTTGATGTATTTTTGAATTCGGTTTGCTAAAATTTTGTTGAGTATTTTTGCGTCTACGTTCATCAGGGATATTGGTCTGTAGTTTTCTTTTTTGGTGGTGTCTTTGCCTGGTTTTGGTATTAGGGTGATGTTAGCTTCATAGAGTGAGTTTGGGAGTATCCCATCCTCTTCTATTTTTTTGAAAACTTTAAGGAGAATGGGTATTATGTCTTCCCTGTATGTCTGATAAAATTCCGAGGTAAATCCATCTGGCCCGGGGGTTTTGTTCTTTGGTAGTTTTTTGATTACCGCTTCAATTTCGTTGCTGGTAATTGGTCTGTTTAGATTTTCTGTTTCTTTTTGGGTCAGTCTTGGAAGGTTGTATTTTTCTAGGAAGTTGTCCATTTCTCCTAGGTTTCCCAGCTTGTTAGCATATAGGTTTTCATAGTAGTCTCTAATAATTCTTTGTATTTCTGCGGGATCTATTGTGATTTTTCCTTTCTTATTTCTGATACTGTTGATTTGTGTTGACTCTCTTTTCCTCTTAATAAGTCTGGCTAGAGGCTTATCTATTTTGTTTATTTTCTCAAGAACCAGCTCTTGGTTTCATTGATTTTTGCTATTGTTTTATTCTTCTCAATTTTATTTATTTCTTCTCTGATCTTTATTATGTCCCTCCTTCTGCTGACCTTAGGCCTCATTTGTTCTTCTTTTTCCAATTTTGATAGTTGTGACATTAGACCGTTCATTTGGGATTGCTCTTCCTTTTTTAAATATGCTTGGAGTGCTATATACTTTCCTCTTAAGACTGCTTTTGCTGCGTCCCACAGAAGTTGGGGCTTAGTGTTGTTGTTGTCATTTGTTTCCATATATTGCTGGATCTCCATTTTGATTTGGTCATTGATCCATTGATTATTTAGGAGTGTGTTGTTTAGCCTCCATGTGTTTGTGAGCCTTTTTGCTTTCTTTGAACAGTTTATTTCTAGTTTAATGCCTTTGTGGTCTGAAAAGTTGGTTGGTAGGATTTCAATCTTTTGGAATTTACTGAGGCTCTTTTTGTGTCCTAGTATGTGGTCTATTCTGGAGAATGTTCCATGTGCACTTGAGAAGAACGTGTATCCTGTTGCTTTTGGATGTAGAGTTCTGTAGATGTCTATTAGGTCCATCTGTTCTAGTGTGTTGTTCAGTGCCTCTGTGTCCTTACTTATTTTCTTTCTGGTGGATCTGTCCTTTGGAGTGAGTGGTGTGTTGAAGTCTCCTAGAATGAATGCATTGCATTCTATTTCCTCCTTTAGTTCTGTTAATATTTGTTTCAGGTATGTTTTTGCTCCTGTATTGGGTGCATATATATTTATAATGGTTATATCCTCTTGATGGACTGAGCCCTTTATCATTATGTAATGTCCTTCTTTGTCTTTTGTTACTTTATTTTGAAGTCTGTTTTGTCTGATACCAGAATTGCAACACCTGCTTTCTTCTCTCTGTTGTTTGCTTGAAATATCTTTTTCCATCCCTTGACTTTAAGTCTGTGCGCGTCTTTGGGTTTGAGGTGAGTCTCTTGTAAGCAGCATATGGATGGATCTTGCTTTTTTATCCATTCTATTACTCTGTGTCTTTTGATTGGTGCATTCAGTCCATTTACATTTAGGGTGATTATTGAAAGGTATGAATTTATTGCCATTTCAGGCTTTAAGTTTGTGGTTACCAAAGGTTTAGGGTTAGCTTCTTTACTGTCTTACTGTCTAACTTAACTCGCTTGTTGAGCTATTATAAACACAGTCTGATGATTCTTTATTTCTCTCCCTTCTTATTCCTCCTCCTCCCTTCTTCATATGTTGGGTGTTTTGTTGTGTGCTCTTTTTAGGAGTGCTCCCATCTAGAGCAGTCCCTGTAGGATGCCCTGTAGAGGTGGTTTGTGGGAGGCAAATTCCCTCAACTTTTGCTTGTCTGGGAATTGTTTAATCCCTCCTTCAAATTTAAATGATATTCGTGCTGGATACAGTAGTCTTGGTTCGAGGCCCTTCTGTTTCATTGCATTAAGTATATCATGCCATTCTCTTCTGGCCTGTAGGGTTTCTGTTGAGAAGTCTGATGATAGCCTGATGGGTTTTCCTTTGTAGGTAACCTTTTTTTTCTCTCTGGCTGCTTGTAATACTTTGTCCTTGTCTTTGATCTTTGCCATTTTAATTATTATGTGTCTTGGTGTTGCCCTCCTTGGATCCCTTGTCATGGGAGTTCTGTGTATCTCTGTGGTCTGAGAGGCCATTTCTTCCCCTAGTTTGGGGAAATTTTCAGCAATTATTTCTTCAAAGACATTTTCTATCCCCTTTTCTCTCTCTACTTCTTCTGGAATGCCTATGATTCTTATATTATTCCTTTTAGATTGATCACTCAGCTCTCTTAAAATTCTTTCATTCCTGGAGATCCTTTTATCTCTCTCTGCATCAGCTTCTCTGCGTTCCTGTTCTCTGTTTTCTAGTCCATTAATGGTCTCTTGCATCTCGTCCATTCTGTTTTGAAGTCCTTCCAGAGCTTGTTTTATTTCTGAATTCTCCTTCCTTAGTTCTTGCATATTTCTCTGCAAGTCCATCAGCATGGTTATGACTTTTGTTTTGAATTCTTTTTCAGGTAGACTGGCTAAATCTATCTCCCCAGATTCCTTCTCAGGGGAAGATGTAGCAGATGCTGAAGCTGTCTGGGTTAGTCTTGTCTGGATCATATTTTTTTGCCTTTTCATGTTGACAGGTGCTATTGACTGTCAGCTGGGAGGGCCAAAATTTTCACTTGCTACTGGCCTTTCTTTACTGGGACAACTGCGACCCCTAGTGGCTTGTGTTGGGTAATTGCGTGTAGAGTGGGTCTTTGTGTCTTGCTTGGCCGGAAGGGAGAAATTTCCCTTTCTATGGGCGGAATTTGTCTCAGGCTGCTTCTCTGCTTTCGCAGCGCCCGGTGGGGTAATGGATGGGGGGGCTGCTTGACTGTTTGCCTCTGTGTGGGGTCTCAGAGCTGTTGCCCAGGTTGTTAGTGCACCCGGTTTTCCCTGTAATTTCCAGCTGCTGTACTGTGACCTGGGTTGTTTCCGTCAAGCTGTTAAGTCCCTGTCCCTTTAAGACTTTCAAAAAGCCCCCGCTTTTCTTTGTCACAGGGGCATCAGCTTCAGCACCCGCTCAGAGGTCTTACTCCCTGTTCCCCCAGTATCCAGGGCCCCCTGGGCACGTACTGTGTCTGCGCTCTGGCCCGGATGGCTGGGGCTGGGTGTTCAGCAGTCCTGTGCTCCGTCTCCCTCCCGCTCTGCCTATTCTTCTCCCGCCGGGAGCTGGGGGGAGGGGCGCTCGGGTCCCGCTGGGCCGGGGCTTGTATCTTACCCCTTTCACCAGTCGCTGGGTTCTCGCTGGTGTAGCTGCAGTCTGGCCACTATCCTGCGTCTTCTGGTCTCTCTTTTAGGGCTAGTTGTGTTTGTTGTATTTTCAAAAGTATATATGTTTTTGGGAGGAGATTCCCACTGTCCTACTCACGCCGCCATGTTGGCTCCGCCTCCGAATTTTATTCTTAATAATGAAACATTAATATATGTGCACTATTTTTTTATTGCTACATGAAAATAGTTAAAAGTGCTATGTATATGTATTGGGGACATCAGTAACATTACATTTTAAAGTGTGACTAAACCATACTAAAGCAGAACATAAGTTTGAGTGTGGAGAGAGATGTGAGCTGGAAGGAATATAATAATAGGCCACATGGACAACTCTTATTCAATAATGGTATACAGCTATGTATATATATATATATATACACACATAAATTCATATGTGTTATGTATCTGTGTATATACATATGTGTATGTGTATACAAATATACATACACACGGGTATCATCACAAAATAGCATGTGAGTATCTTTAGGATAGATTCTTTAAAGCTTTACAGTGTCAACATGATAGATTAATTAGATAAAAACTTTTGAAAATGTTAAAGGCAAAAAATAAACACAAAATTTACCCTAAGCTAAAGCAATGCAAGAATTGTCAAAATGTTTTAAGTGTTTCCTATCACACAAAAAATGAAACTGAGAAACTGATTTTACATGAATAATTTTACACAAATCATTCGCTGATTAGGTTTCATTGTTTCATTTTTTGTTTTTAGTGGCCATGACTGATAAGAATGATTTGTGACCTGACAGCCCACTAACAGTAAGTTCTGCAGTGTCCTGAGAAAAGTCCCATATACACTACCTCGTGATGAAAAATGGTACCTACTCTAGAACTGAAAGAGTTCATAAAGAAATATCACAGAAGTGTCTTTAAGGAATAATATTTCCAGAATATTCACTGACTATGATCTGTAACAAAGCACATTAAAAATAATTAAAACATTTGAAGCTACTTTCCTAATAAGCAATGATGAATTAAATTATGTTTGTGATAATGCAAAGGTTAGTGAAATTGTTTGTGTATCAGTGTGAATGTGTTAGGCATATTGTGTAACTTCAGGTAAGACTAGTCGATGACATGCCCAATCTAGAGATGATACAGAGCTAAAATGAGCAGCAGCAGAGCAGTTTCCTGTGTGGTTGGGAAGAGTATGCCCTTGAATTCTGTGCTCACATATCAGTCTCTCACAGGACAAGACATTATCAGCCTTTCTTGGCTTCTCTTCTGGGCTCTAAGTATTGAAATTCTTGTATTGAATCTTCCATCATAAGAGTCACGATCTGCTTCTTCCCAGGATATATATGCACACTCTGCAAAAGTTCAGACATTTTCTTCGATAAACTAGATATTTATAATTTCTCAGATATTCATTCAATTTCTCAGCATGTGTTTTTTAAGAAAGTTGAAGGAAATTAAGTAGAAAGAAACAAAACTCAAGGACAGATTGATGTATCAATATGCAGGTGTGTGTATATATATATATATTCTTCCAAATAACATATGAGTAACAAGTTAGGGAAAGAACATAGGAAAAGAAAGGAGAAAGTATTGAAGATGAGGGATGCTAGGAGGGAAATCAGGTATATTTGATTTATATATATAATTTTAAGTAAGTTATTCTAATTATTATTTACATTTAGGAATTGTATTATTATCACTGTTTTTATTTGATGTAACACTTTATGAATCCTAGAAATTGTTAAGTGATATGAAATAGCGGCTTAAAGAAAACCAATAAGGAAATACAAAATTCAACCTAGGAAAAGCATAATTAATCCTCCCATAGGATGTGTTTTTTGATTATGAAGAGCTTGGGTATATTATCTTCTAGTAAAAGAGTAAAGCAATTTCACATTAATTTCTTTCAAATTTCTAAAATGTTTCAATCACAAAAAATGTTTTCCAAATTCCTCCTGAAATAGAACTTAATTAATTCACTAAACATTAGCTTTGAAGATGCATTTAATTGCTTGTTAAACTGCATGGAGAAATTGAATAAACAATTATGGCAATGACAAAGATTAATTAGACAAATCAAGGAGGTCATAATACAGTGGGGAGGCATCAATGAAAGCAAGATAAGAGGAGCTAATTGATAGAAGGGTGACAAATAAAAAATCATGAGAAAAATTGGAAGAACAGATTGTTATTGAAGGATCAGGGAGTTTTAGTAAAGGTGGTGGAATTTGATTTACAGATTGAATATACTAAAATTATAATGAGCAAATGTAGCAGGAAAATATACCAGAGAAAGAATTTGAGTGAAACACTCAGGTGGAAAGACCTATATTATGTTGAAAAGAATAGGGGTATCGATGGAATTAAGGGACATGGAAATGGGAGAAATGAAAGGTAAGACTGAAAAAAAGGAGGGAGCAGGTGAGACTGCAGAGGCTCGTGGCACTTGCATGCCAGGCTGTAGATAAATTTCATCCTATGCCATCCAATAAAGCAGTCAGATCATCTTTTCCTTTTTTACTTATCAGTGAATGACTGATTAATCAATGTATATTGAATGACTCATCACTTATATTTAAATTAAATGACAATTTATATGGAATTTTTCAGTGAATGACTATAAATCAGTTTGTAGATTTGTAGTTAATAGACATTAAAGAGACCGAAGTGACATGTCACACCAACTTGTTAACCTGAAAAATAAAACCATGTTTTTTCCCTTCTTAAAATGTTTTTGCATTTGAATTATATTCTCGTCACTAGTAATTTGAGTTCATTCCTAACACTATTTTATTCAACACCAATTTTACTTGCTGATTCCAGAATTTACATGAATTGAAAAATATGTTCTTCCATTCATTTTTCTTGCCTCTCTGCCCTTCAGTAATGAGTGAAGGAAGTGTAAAAACGTTTAGTTTTTCAGTTTCTAAAATGCTTTCACATGTAGAAATCAATACCGAAAGAATTCCACAAGGTAAGTGTCGTCTTGATAGCCAATATACAAATGTAAACAGTCATGATGGTTAAATGGCATGTTCACGACATGAGAGCCTCTAAGTGTTAGAAGTCAGTCTATCATTCAAGTAAAGAGGCTTATGGAGCCTGGAATGGATCTGATACTATAGTCATTCATTACATGATTGTGCTTTCAAGATTGTTTCAATTCAATAACTCTCCTAATGTCATAAACGGGTTTCTCCACCTGAAACATCCATCTCTTAACTGAGAATGCTCTGAAAAATTTTAATTTCTACTTTTTTTATTAGTTTCCTGATTTTTGCTTCATGTTATTGATGTATTACTAATATCCTCATGGCTTAAGTCTAATCCATCCTTCTTAAACATTTCTTTCTACCATTAGTCCAAGTGTTCTGCAGTCTTAGTAAAATGGCATGCCTAAGCAGAGATGGGGTAATGATTAAATCTAGGCTGAAGGTGGATAATGGAAGGGTATTGTCGGTATATCCCTACAAATCCTGCTTAAGCACACCATCTGATTGAAATGGCAGGGCCCGATTTTGCTTAGAGACACATCTGAAATAGCAAAACAAGACAAACACAAGAATTTGCAAAGGAACTGTGAATTTATATATGCTTGGCAGGGGATTTTATTCATAAGCCATAACAATCTTTCTCACAATTGATTTCTTTTCCCTGTTGCCCACTTATCTTACAGGATAAATGTTCTCTAAAAACTGACCCTGCATATCTTAATTTGAGTAGCATCACATTTCTGAGGCTCTTAAATCCCTACTTCTGTCCACATAGCCTGAGTTCTTTATTATGGAGATGAACTTTCATTTCTTGCTTTTTAAAATTTCACTTAAGCTTTTAAAAATATTCACTCATTTTTTGGAATAAAATGACAGAAAACCTGGAAATCAAACTGGAATAAAAAGATTTTTCTTTAGATATTGGGAAAAAAGGAGTAAAAATAATGTAAGGACATCGTTCTCTGGGGGTAGGGTTTGGGAACACACATTTATGAATGTGCTATCATGATTACATAAATGTTTTGCACACATTTGATGTTTGAAGTGAAAGAATGGAATTCAGTCAAATGAATCCAGGCTTACCACAGGACCAATGGTTTTCACTGATTCCATTCTGATAAGTGGATTTAGATAATATTATTGAATACTCTGCAGAATGCAAATTCAATAAATCCAAGTTAATGAGGTTAAGAAGAGAGATTTATAAAGAGTCAACTTTTGGAGCAGAGGTCTCAAAGACCAGAGAGGTAAAATCATTTTATCTGCTCTATAGAGTCTACAGACAAGTCTGTGGAGCAAATTATTCATCTCTGATAACATGGTTATTTTTTATTCAGAGCATTTCCATCTTATAGTTCTTATAAATTTCATATCTCTACTGAAATGCTCCATATATCTATGCCAGATTCCATTTTCCCAACAGATGCCTTTATCTATCAACCATTGTTATTTCATATTTCCTGTCTGAAAGTTACAACTAATCCATTCCCAGATCTGGTCTTGAATGCATTGTTTTTTTTAAATGTGTTTTACTAAGAGCAGGGTTTATTGCTCAGGCAAGGGGGTTTCTGTCCCTCCCTCTGTGGTATCTGTCCTGTACTTGTACTTCATGTGTGAGGCAGTTTGCTTCCTCTTGAGCTGAGGTCCTTTGCCTTACCATTTCAAGCTGGCTTTCTGATCCTTTTCTAGAAGCAGGTGCTTTTACCGATTGTCGTTGCAGGGTACAGGGCAGGTTAGCTTTCTACTTTTCCCCCAGTAGCAGCTGAACTCTCCGTAGAGTGGATGAACCGGTGCGGAGGGAGAGGGATGGTGGGGAAGCATTTATTACTCTCTCCTCAGCGGCAGCTCTCTATCAGCCCTGGAGTTAGGACAGCCAGGGTACCAGCTGGGTTTTATGTTTGTCCCTTAAGACCAGACATTTACCATCTTTTACTCACACATGGCCCAGAACAGGGATGGACTCCAGATCTACCCACTAAACCCAAACTTTGACAGACCCTGCAGACCCATGCCACAGATGGGCTTCTGAACTTTTCTTATCTTTCCAGGAACATCCAGTGGAAGCCAACAGAGTAATTGGCAAGTGTGTGTGAACTTCCATTCGTCTATGGCTACACAGGATTCCAGTCTCATGATTGCCTGCTCTTAGCCTTGGAGTGTATTCAAATTTTCACTGATTTCATGGCTGCCACTCTTTCTTCTATGCTTTGCTAGAGGTGAAGTACAGTATGTGTCCCTTCTTTCTACAGAAGCAGGGCTTGTTACCTCTTAGAATCCATCACCTGATTGCTTTTTTAATTCAACCGTCTCATTCACTCAAGACGAGATACGACTTTGTAGCTTACCTCTCTTTTCCCTGCCTTTGTATGTGAGCTGTGTTGTGCTGGACTGTAGCTCCGGGAGTAAGGCAGTTCCTTCCCAGGGCAAGCTCCCTATGAATCTGGTGAAAGTGAAGAAGGGCAAGGGGAAGGGCAGGTTGGGTTAAAGGGTTTTATTGCGCCAAGCTCAGTCCCTCGCTGGGCTTCCCCTGACGCGCTACCAACTCCTCCATCTCCAGCAAGCCCGCTCCATCCAACACTCGAGCCACAGCACCTGCTCGCTTCTCCTGACCGCCCCTCCGACAGGACCCTGGTGGCTGGCCGGTACCAGACCAATTAGGTACCTGGAACAGAGGGGAGGAGAGAATGGCTGTTTTTTGCTCCACCCCTTGCCCTGGCTGCCATCCTGCTGTGGCCTATTGTACGTAAAAGGTCCCTCATCTGCAGACCACTATGGAAGCCAGGCAGAAATTCTGGGTGGAAACTTCCATTTACCCCACAGTGACTAACTTAAAACAGAAGCAGAACTCTGAGTAAACATTTAGAAGCTGATATCACAAGGTTTAATAATCTCTTTACAGATCTTTCTACTTGATTTTCATGGAAATACGTTGCAGTGATTCAGTGAATCATTTGCCTGGTGCTTCTTTTGTCTGTTGGAATCTTAGCCATGAAGTTTAAGTGAGTATGTAAAACAGAAATCTGCTTTTCCATTACTCACATAATGAAATCTTTTAAAGAGAATACACTTTTTGATCAGTTCAATTCCTTGACCGTGAATGATATTCTTTGCATAGAATGAAAA
Organism: Manis pentadactyla; assembly: GCF_030020395.1. Lineage (NCBI taxonomy): Eukaryota > Metazoa > Chordata > Mammalia > Pholidota > Manidae > Manis > Manis pentadactyla. Next base: position 67,082,372 of record NC_080032.1, read on the forward strand.
TTTCTTAGAAACGTCATTGTCCATTTTTAAGCACATAATGAACCTTACTAAATACAGTCTGTTCTCATGTTTCCTTTACCAGAAATGCCTCTTAAAAATATCTTTCTCTATGAAAAACTTTCTCACACTGTTACCAGAATAAAATTTCCTTCTCTGTGATCAATTGCTGAATGAACTTATCATAGTTATATTATTTTATTTTTATGTTTATGAATTCATTACTTTTGAACTCCTTGAAGCAAGTGATGTTTCATTAATCATTTTTTATTTCCAAATTTAGTACAGGATCCTGCATATAAGAATGTCAAATTATTTTCTATTTCAGTTTAAAATTGACCTTTCTGAATTATCTTCAGTGACTCAGAAGTCATTCCAAGCAAAAGAATGTTCAGAAAATATCTCCTCCAACAAGAAAGCAAACAAAACAGGTAATTTCAGAAGAGACTCTGAGTCATAATTTTATTTGTAGGAAAGAGAACTATGTATTAACTATTTTGCTTGATACATGTAACTGGATACATGTGAGGGGATAGGAGTCAAATCTATTTGTATGTCAAAGAGTATTTCTCATGTAATCACATAGATAAAATTTATACACTCAAAATGATGACACTATCAATGATGACCTAAGGTTGAATGAAATACTTTGACAAGGCACCAATGATGATTATTGGGTGGATATCTATTTATGACTTTACTTATGTATTTCTTTTTATCGAATTTCTGAAACAAACCTTTTAACAAATGTATGCACATTCATTTTCATTTTGAACAGAAAGAATACTTTATTGACAATTTTAACAGTTATATGTATTGGCTATGCTTCCTGATACACTTCTTTTTATCCTATGTATTTTTTTAAAATAATTTTTTAAAATTAAGGAATTATTGGTATACTCTTATGAAGGTTTCACATGAAAACCAATGTGGCTACTACATTCATCCATATTATTGAGTCCCCCCACCATACCTCATTGTAGTCACTGTCCATCAGTCTGATACACTTCTAATTCTGTGATTTTAAAAACAAAATTTGTTTCCCAATACGCATCTTATGAATCTTGACGACCAAAATGTTTTCAATGAGATGAACTATTAACTTTATTCTAACACAAAATTTAAGTGCTTACAGTCTGCAATGTAAAACTCAAAAAATGTTTTTGTAGTGGATAGGGTTGCTTATGTGAATTTACTGGATGTGATTTGCACTAATGGAAAGCATCAGTTATATTCTAACATTTTGGAAATGTCCACTTGTTCAAACAACTGGCAACATCATGGAGAAAACTACTACCATTTTTAAGAGCTTTGCATCCCTGGAAAGAACGTCACCGTTATTGCATTGATTAGGTTCAAGATTTCTTAAATCAAATATTGAAGAAGAGATGATAAAGACAAGACTTTTGTTTCATAAATTTCATTATCAAAAATAATAAGAACGCAGCAATCCTTCAAGTTTTATATTCTTCTGAAGCTCCTATTGCAGTCACAGAAATCTTTACAATTTGACTGTGATTTTCAATGTGTACTTCACTAACATTTGAATAGCTTTCCTCAGCACTAGGATAACATACGAATAACATGTGCATAAGATTATTTGTGTCTGATTCCTTCCTATCTGGGGCCTCTTCTGCTGTCCAGGACTCCCCACCACACCATTCTATGGGAAGCACGCCATGGTCTCCAGCTCTACTACAGCTCTGTGAACCCATTGTGGCCCCACGGTACTCTTTCATTTCCTTGTTTCATTTACCTGTGACAAATCTGAAGGGCAGTTGTTCTATTCCAAATCCTGTTTGCTTGCCTAACACCTCTGGATACATATGAGAAGCGATTTAAATGTATTTGGGCAACCCTTAGGGAGGATAAACACTTTTAGACAGGTTTTGCAATGTTCTGAGTTTTATCTATCTCTTTGTAAACAATGTGTTGGTGTTTCTTGGGGTTGAATGAGTCTTAGTTTTTTGTCCCTGTTCTGGTTTTCTAGTGGCAGACTTTTGAGTTATAACCAAAATAACATTTCAAACCAGTCAGTCTATGTCAGGGGCCAAGACACTATCTTTAAAAAGCCAGATGGTAAATATTTTTTGCAGGTTTGCAGGCCACAGTGTCTCTCAGCTGTTCAGTTCTGCTTGTTGCACAGAAGCAGCAGCAGGCAATGCCTGAATGAATGGGTGTGACTATGTTGCAGGAAAATTTTATTTACAAAAATAGGTAGTTCAAAAACCTGCAGGCCATCTGGCCACTAGTTTATATGTTCATGAAGCCTAGTGATCCTGGTACTTGAATATGGAAAGGGTTGGCTCCTTTTTCTCCAGTGCTGTATCAGGAACTCTAAAGGAAATAATACTCCAAATAGAAAATGTCTAGAACCTTATTACAGCACACACATTATTTTATAAGTTTGGATATATTGTGTACTTGAGTATCTGTTTTTCTATAATCTCAAAAAATGTCTTTTCACTTTCATCATCAATATAATTTGTTAGAAATACATAGTTTTGATAAAGCTGTCTATTCTTAATCTATGATGATTCTTCCAGACTTTGTTATTGAAGGTTTGAGCAGTGACCTAAAGGAATTTTACTGTATATTTCCCTGAAAATTGTATCTTCTCACCTCCCAGTTATTTGGCCTCACAAACATGAAATCCATTGTTTACATTGAGATGTGAAAATCTTGTATCATTAATCTATATGGAAAATTAGGTTATTTTTTCAAGTGTTCTATTATATTACTTTCATTTTAAATTCAGAGTCTCTTTTCCTTCCTTGATCTACTAATTCATCAATTTCTGTCATCCCCAAAACACAGCAAGGTGGGATTTATCTTTGGTTTAAAATAGCATGGAATCAGGTAGGTCTAAAAGTTCTGCCTAAGGATTTTAGACATTCTGTATTCCTAATCCTAAAAATGAAACTAGGATAATTTGAGTTTAAAAAGGTAATGCTAAAATTAAAGTGAAGAAAGACAAGCTTATGGCTGATGATGGATGAAAGGTACAAAAATAATAATAAGAAGAACAAAATTGATAAATGTCAGCTAACTTAGTAGAAATGTATGTTACCTGAATATGATCTTTTACATGGTAGTTGTCTTATTTTAGGAGCTAGTTCTTGGTCAATAATAACTTGTCACCAATCCTGGAGATGAAAATTTACATTGTTAATAGTTCAAAATGAAATAATTTTTAATCACAGTTCTGTATAACTCTTCTTTAAAAAATTGAGGTAATAGCGTTACTAAATGTGTGTTTAATGGTCAGTATGTTCTTAAATTATTAGAGTACATTTAGTGGTGTACTCTTAAAATAGGCAATTTTGTATGTACCTCTGGAAGGAAAATGATTTAAATATGCATCATAGAAGAGTCAGAAGAGCCTAAGGAATGTATGATGACAAGCATGAAATATTTATAATAAAAATGCCAATTTATTTTGATGAGCGAAACTTTTCTGATATGTCTGAAAAGCAAATAAACCTACCCTGAAGCTATCCCTTCTTCATAAAATCCTGTCTTTTTAAATATTAACTAGGGAAAAAAGTTGACCCCAGAGTTATTAGAATAAATAGGCATCTTCCCCTGTCACTGACAGGAACAAGAACAGAAAGCTGAAGAAGAAAGAATTTATATGGAAAACATTCTGAGTGGAAACCCTCTCCTTAACCTTACAGGCCCATCCCAGCCTCAGGCCAATTTCAAAGTTAAAAGAAGGTACTCTACACTAATGGGTTGGAGATATATATATATATATATATATATATATATATATATAAAGATTAAGAGTTTTATTGCAAACTATGTTCTGTAAATCCCACCTTCCACTGATAACTCTTCTCTATCAGACTGCAGTAATGGAAGAAGGAAAATGAAAGAAAATAAACTTATTTTCAATAGAGATTTACAGTAACCAGCTATGTACCAGGTATTATTCAAAACACTAGGGACAGACCAAGGCACTGAGCCCTTGACCTTACAAAGCTTACATTTTAGGTGTCTATGTCAGGGATCCCTAAGACTGTCCTTCAAATTCAGAGATTTACATTAGGCCTCAGGCTCAGCATATGGTTATACTAATGGCTAATGTGGTAAAAATACACAGTTATATCATAAGGGGAAAAGATACCAGAAGAATCCATGTGCGCAATTTCTTCCTTATGTTCTGTCCCTTTTGTGAAGTGTCGCACAAATTCTTGACCCCAGCAGTGCAAGTACAGTGCAGTGTTTTCTGCCCAGAGAGTGTACATTAGAGACTCAGTGCCTGAGGTTTTCACTAGGGCTAGTCTGGTAGGCAACCTCTGCACAGCACATACCAAAATCCAGACTCCCAGAAGGGAAAAAGGTGTTCTGCATAGTCCATATTTGTACAGATAGTCTAGGCACAATGACAGAAGATTCCTGAAATCCAGGTTCGCAACTGCCAGCCATGGAGCAACCTCGTGAGCAGCCTGTCTTAAGAATAACAGTCTTAGTTTAGGCCTGATCTATGAACTCTTTTCTATACCACCTGTGTTTGGAAGAGTGAAGTAGAAAGCTGAAGAGGGAGAATAATAAAACAATAAATATTTTATGTAGTACTTCAAAAAGTAATACATAGAAAAGTATAGCAAAAAAGCTTATAGGAGGTGCTGAATAGGAGGCAGGTTGGTTATTTTATATGTGATCAAGGAACCCCGTAGGCTTACCTTTGAAACCATACCTATTTCTCACCACCTCCACTGCTACCCTCTCCCTCTGGGGTGATGCAGTACCTCTCAGTCGTCTGATTGCACCCCCACTACCTTCTCCCTCCCTAACTACATTTTTATTTAGCAGCAGCATTGTGATCCATTTAAAATGAAAGGTCACAACCTTGCTCTGAAGTATCCAGTGGCTTCCTAACTCATTCGTAGTAAACTTTGAGTCCTTAACAATGGCCCATATGCTATAAAAACTTACAGCCTCCATGCAGAGGCAACAGAATAGTCAAGGAAGGATTTGCTGGGAAGGTGACATTTTATCAGAGACCAGACTTCAACGTATTTACCTAAGCAATTGAAAGGACTGAGATGGGGAGGAAAGTAAACTACTGTTGGAGGCAGGGGAGGTGACATATTTAAGATATGGTAAGTTTAGGATGTTATGTATGCTCTTGTGGAAATGTTGAGTAGTCCAAGTTGGAGAGGATGGATTTGGGAGTTGTCAATTTATAGAAGTTTTTCAAAGCCATGAAATTAGATGAGATCACTAGGGAATGGCTTTAGGTAGAGAAGTCAGAGGACAGCCTGGGATAATATTTAGAGATTGGGTAAATGATTAGCAATCAATGCCTGGAACTGTGCCTGGTAGGTATGAGGTGTTTAGTAAGTGAGTGCTGATTGATTGGATTTTGATGAAAGAAACTAGAAAGAAGAGGAGCAGTTAGTGAGGAGGAGGAGAACCAGAAGAGACTGGCATGTTGGAAGCCAATGAAACAAAACACTGGAAGAGGCCTAGAGAGATGATCTAGGTCAAATACCGATGACAGGGCTGGTAAAATGAGTACCGTGAACTGGCCACTCTACTTAGCCACATGGAAGAGCAGTTTTGGTGTTGAGAAGGAGAAGCTTAAAGTTTATTGGGAGTGGGTTGAGAGAGTGGTCAGAGAAAAATCTATTCAGATTATGTTTATATTAATATTAAACTATATAGTTTTTCTGCCTTTTTTGGAAGTAGAATCTTTTGTAGGTCAAAATATGTCTTAATATGCAGACCATATTTGACCTAGTTGTGCTCAGCTTTTCATATTTCTGTGTACTATACCAATGACTTTACTAACAATATTTCCAAAGGTGCCCCTATCCTTTATTTTCCCTGTGAAGTTTCTTCTGGCATGCATACACGCATGTACAAAGAATGTATGTTCTAAACAGATATTGCCTTCCTACTATTATAAAGCAAGATTACAACCTATTAAGAATTATTTTTATTCTTTTGGGTGTAATCAGCACATCAAATGATGTACATGTTGAGTATCTTTCTGTGTAATGACTAAGTTTTGCAGTTTGCATGCTGTTCTTGTCTCCTGAAACAAACATTATAAAAGCATTCTATTTCCTTTTTTCCCTGAGGTGGGATGATGATGTTGTTTTCAAGAACTGTGCAAAAGGTGTAGATGATCAGAAGACAAAAGATTTGTAAATGATACACTGCGATCAGAATTTCACAAAAAGTTCATGGAGTTTTATGTGTTTATATTAAATAGTACAGTTTTATGTGCTTTACAGTTTTGTGAGACTGTAGAATGTACATGGTCATTCGGACTTTATTTTGCTGGTGGGTTTTTTCTTTTTTTCTCTTTTCTCCCATCGAAGTTTTGTATAGGCTCTCTTAATTTTAAGGTCCAAAATATCTTTTCCTTCATTGATACCTTATTTGATAAGGACTTGGGAATTGGTTTAACCCAGTTTCTGGTCTCTGAATTTTTCCATTCATGTTTTTTTTAATACAGGAAAGGGAATCTGCCTGGAATAAATATTTTTAATAATCTAAAAAACCGTATCTGTCCCCAGCCTTTTTGTTGAAATGTATGCTGCTTATGACACAGTGCGTATTTTCTTTGTGTAATATATTTCCTTGTGCATTACCTTCTCTCCCCATTTCTCTGACATTGGCTTAAGGTTAGTTAATTTGTGATATCTCCTCCAGGTTTTCTAAGACTATGATGAACGATGGAAGGGATCCCATTTTGAATCACATGTTGGTATGGAAGTGTCATCAACCACCAAGCTGCTTCAGTGGGTGCCCAAGGATGGGATGGGGTACCTGCACCCCCAAAGTGCAGGCGTTTTTCTCTTTTCTGTTGGTGCAAGACAGGCGCTCCTTAAGCATGCCTACGAAGCATGGATACTTGTGTTCTGCATACTCAGCTGCCATGTTTCTCTTGAATGAAGTAGAGTTTACACACTGATAAACTTTAGCTACAAAGCCTAGAAAGATTAACATCCAATGATACATGTAATAAAACTTTTGGAAATAGGATTTTGTTTGCTTGTATGTTATCCTGGAGGATAAAAATGTGGGAGTATGCCTGTATACCTGGGAAATGAAGTTTTCCTAAACCTGGGCTGTGATCTTTGATAGAAAACTTGGGACCAAATAGTGAGCCTTTTATAGATAGAGACCCATTCGTAGGATTCCTCAGCTGTGAATTGATGTGGAGCTTAAGGTTAAAGGTAAAACTTTCAAAGCAAAAACAGTATGGCATTTATCACTGGCTATTTATTTAAACCATTTTCTATGAGACCTCATGCACTACTCCACATTTCCCCAGGGGACACTGGGACGTAGGTCGTATGTAGCCTGAGTTGGGAGAGCTGGAGATGGAGCCCAGGTCTTGACTTCACATTCATACTCTTTTTTCCAACTGAGGTATTTACACAAAACTTTGAATACAGCTTGTGTATTTTAAAAGCCTTTAACAATATTAAAACCTTGTTTTTGAAATATGTCCAACTTTACAATTTTTAAGTGCCTTTGCATTCATTTCAACTTCATAGCGTCACTTATGTAAGAGGGAAATACGTTAAGGAAAATGAAAACTCCGGCTGAGTTACTGGATCAAGGTTACTATGGGATGGGACACGTATAATTGCCTTAAAACTACATGAAAATATGCTTAAAAATGAGAGAGGCATGATGAGATTTCCAAAACTTGTGGTTGGGTTTATGAGTAAAGCCTGAGGAAAAGAACTGGCAGCACTTAATTGCATCTGAAGGCATGTTACTCACACCCAGGGGGTCCAATTTAGGTGCACTTTTACTCCCAAGATCTGCTAATTCCAGATTCCCTGGTTTGAACCTGACAGGTTCAGGTTCAGGAAGAATTAAAAGTAACGCTAATTTCAATGATTCTGTTCCTTTCCCTGTGATTTTACAATGTAAAACAACATTGTGAACACAAGTTACAGATTCAAGACAGGTAAATGTTCCAGTTTCAGCTCTCAGACTTCCAGAGTAGGTAATAGCCTTCTTACCTAAAAGCCCTTGCAACCTTCTTGTAAAACATCGGGAATCTTGCTATTGTTTCAGGGGTCCCATGCTGAGTGCAAAGAGCCAGGACATTGAAGCCAAATGGACCTATACTAAAGGAGCCCAGCTCTGTGTCTTTATGCTTTACTAAGGCTAACATTGAATACTCACCATGTACACTTATTTACACAGTATTCATTTAATCGACACCACTCCCTGTAAGACATTAGTATTTTCCCTATTTTATAGACTAGGAAGTTAAAGTTTGTAAGAAGTTTAAAAAGAGGCAAATCATAAATATTTCAGTGAATAGGGCTGTGATTCAAACTTGGAACTGTTTTTATTCTAAAGCCCAACCTCTTAATTGCTATGCTTGACTGCCGCCTCATGTGAATTAACTCTTCGGACTTTTCTTACCCATTAAAACGATTGTAATGAGACAATCGTAAGCAAGTTCCCAGTGATAATGGAAGATGTAAATACCCGGCAGGGCACGTACAGGGATTTCATACCTGTTCTCCTACCTGCCTCTACTAGCACACAGCAGGCATTGGCCAAAACTGACAGCCCATTGTTTTGTTCTGTCATAATGATCTGGTTCTGAATTAAGAGATTCCCTAGCTCTTCAGAGCTTGGGTTGGGCAATATGTATGGCCTGGATAGGGACTGCTTTTGTTTGGTTGCTAGAATTAGAAACCCAGTAACGGAAACGCACGTAAGATAGAGGTTTATCTTAAGTATACTTAAAAGGCACCTCCTGTGTACAACTCACTCTGCTTCTTTATTCATCTGCCCAACTTCCTCTGTAAGGCCAGATTTCTGCAGCAAAATTCTAAGGTCCCTCATTCATGCTCCTGACTTCCCTGGAAGGGAGTCTTCATGACCTTATAGCTACTACGGTTCAAAGAGCCCCTGTATTCAGAGACAGAGGTGAACCAGTGAGCAGTGACCAGGAACCAGGTCACCTAGAACAAAAATGGGCAAGGGCAGGGAGAGGGTGATGGCACCAACTCTTTCAGAGACAGGGCTTGAGATACTCAGCTGCACTCATGGCAGACAAAGCCTGGAGACAGATGTCACAGCTGTGACCGCAGGTTCCTCAGGGCCAGTGCCTGCATCTCCCTGCAGCTCTAACACTATGTTGGGCTCCTAGCAAGGGCTCCCCACTGCCTCCAGGGCTGGCCTGGGCACAGCTGTAACCTGGGCAGCAGAGGCCCGCGAGGCCTGCCAGGGGTGGCCCTGCTGGGTGAGTTGCTGCTGGCTACCGGAAGCACCAGCACCAGGCCGAGTGGGGCTTGTCCTGTTTTTGAGACTCCTTTTTAGAAGTAGGACGAATCAGACTGAACCACTCCTGTGGGGAGAGGGTGGAGCAAGAGAGGCCGAAGAGGACAGCGGAGTTCCTGAGGGCTGGAGTACTGACTTCCTGGGACCAAGGCGGGCCACAGGAGAGACAAGACCTGCCTGCCTTGGAATCATCTTTCAAGAAATGTGAGATGGCGTTTTACCTGTGGTGGTGTTGGCACACGGCTGTCGTGCAACTCTCTGAACCACACTCCCACAGAGCCCCTGCTGTGCACATCCTCGCTCTGGAAAGGTTTCTGTACAGGAACTCAGGTGTTTTTTCTTTTCATTTTTTGAAATGTCTTATTCTCACCTGGGCTGACTCTCAGAGGCACTTTAGGAGAAGAAAGAGGAGGAAGAAATCAGCATGTTCACACCTGTTCCCACTCCAGGGTGATCTTTTCATGTAACTGTATTTTCCAACAGCCTCCCTTTTGAGAAGCAGACAAAGAAATGGCTCCTAAAGGCCCCAGACTAATTAGAAGCAGCTTCCTGGCTACTCAGCCATCTCTGTATGTGCCAGAGTCTGAGGAAGGAGGGAAGAGGCATGGGGGGCATAAAGGACTTTTTGCCTTTTTCAGAAGGAAGGGTTCTAATGTCATTTTGAGAGTTCCTCAACGCACACATGTCCTCGTAAGCCTAACTCAGCTCCAGAGGCCTACTTCTAGAGGGTGGACTCAGTAAGAGCCAGGGGTTAGTCGCTGTCTGCAAAAGCCCTGATGCCCAGGCCACACCTCAACCAATTAAACCAGAAACTTTGGGGAGGAAACCTCTGCATCCATGTATTTTAAAGCTCTCTAGTTGATAACAAACTTTATCCTAGTTTGAGAACCACTGCTTTATCCTGTCCCTGCTTTAGACCTACAATATCTTTGTCAATGTAATATTAATATTTAATGTTAATATTACAATTCAATACTACATACTGTTATAATACATCATATTCATTATATTCAATATTACACACATACGTTATTGAGTTTGTTAGATGATAGCTATCTACTTAAACATAATTCTTGCATTATATAGAGCAGGTATAATTCTTAGGCCACAGACTCAGGTATGCAAAAACATGTATTGTTTTGTTTTACTATAATTCAACTTAATTTCTCTTTCTATCCCCTATCCTTGCAGAGAAGAGAATCAGAGTTGATTCCATTTTATTTCAGTTCTGGGTTTAGATATGCAATATCCTTTGAATCTCTCTTAGGTTACTTATTAGGGAGAGGAGAGGAAGGTGTTTGGTCATTATTTTTAAACCGAGGCACCTCTTGAATAAATTATTGGATGTCAAAATGACAGTGGAGCCATGAAATTCATATGGAGCCACAAAAGACCCCAAACAGCCAAAGCAATCCTGAGGAAGAAGAATAAAGCAGGGGAGATTATGCTCCCCGACTTCAAGCTCTACTACAAAGCCACTGTAATCAGGACACTTTGGTACTGGCACAAGAACAGACGCACAGACCAATGGAACAGACTAGAGTCCAGATATAAACCCAAGAATACATATATGGTCAATTACAATACGATAAAGGAGCCATGGATATACAATGGGGAAATGACAGCCTCTTCAACAGCTGGTGTTGGCAAAATTGGACAGCTACATGCAAGAGAGTAAAACCGGATAATTGTCTAACCCCATATACAAAAGTAAACTTGAAACGGATCAGAGACCTGAATGTAAGTCATGAAACCATAAAACTCATAGAAGAAAACATAGGTAAAAATCTCTTGAATATTGTAACAACCCGCAGGACAGTCAACGGGGGTCGACGAACTGGAGGAGAGAATGAAGGGGCAAGGGATACAAAGAACGGACAGCAAGACAGGATGTCTGATCAAGCTGACACAGTTTATTGTTTGCAGGCTCAATTTATACAGGTAGCAAGGAAGGGATGGGTCAGAAGGTGATTGGGCCTTAGGGGATGCCGCGGGAAGGTGTAGAGGGGTGATTGGACCTCGGCTGGCACCGGCGGGAGCGGAGGACCCGGAAGAAAAGCAGGAGGTTTGCCATCTTGTGGGTGGGGGCCCTTGGGGAGTTTACGGGTGGGGTCTTTCCCTGAGGCAGCGGGTGTTCTTGAGAAGCAGGGTGTTAGCAGGGTTAGAAGGCCAGTGGGAAGAACAGAGGAGGAAATATTGCTTAGCAACTTGACCGCAAGATTTATATTTGTTTGGCTAGGGAAGCAGCTTTGCTTTTTCTAGGATACTGCAGAAATGATTGCTGTTGTCTTAAGACTTACATAACTGGTATTCCTTAAAGTCCATAGGCTCGCTCCCAACAGAATATAAACATGAGCAATTTTTCCCTGAATGCATCTCCTCAGGCAAGGGAAACAAAAGCAAAAACGAACAAATGAGACTACATCAAGCTAAAAAGCTTTTGTACAGCAAAGGACAACATCAGTAGAACAAAAAGACATCCTACAGTATAGGAATACATTTGTAAATGACACAGACAACAAGGGGTTGACATTCAAACTGTATAAAGAATGTACATACCTCAATAAGCAAAAAGCAAATAACCTGACTAAAAAATGTGCAGAGGTTATGAACACACTTCTCCGAAGAAGAAATTCAGATGGCCAACAGGCACATGAAAAGATGCTCCATATCACTAAATATCAGGGAAATGCAAATTAAAACCAAAAAGAGCTTTCAGCTCACAATGGTGAGGATGGCCAACATCCAAAAGACAAGGAAAAACAAGTGCTGGAGAGGATGTGGAGAAAGGGGAACCCTCCTACACTGCTGGTGGGAATGTAAATTAGTTCAACCATTGTGGAAAAGTAATATGGAGTTCCTCAAAAAACTAAAAATAGAAATACCATTTGACCCGGGAATTCCACTCATAGGAATTCACCCAAAGATGACAAGTTCTCAGATACAAAAAGACAAATGCACCCCAATGTTTATTGCAGCACTATTTACAATAGCCAAGATATGGAAGCATCCTAAGTGTCCATCAGCGGATGAATGGCTAAAGAAGATGTGGTACATATACACAATGGAATACTATTCAGCCATAAGAAGAAACAAATCCTACCATTTGCTACAACATGGATGGAGCTAGAGGGTAACATACTCAGTGAAATAAGTCAGGCAGAGAAAGACAAGTACCAAATGATTTCCCTCATTTGTGGAGTATAACAACAAAGCAAAACTGAAAGAACAAAACAGCAGCAGACTCAGGGACACCCAAGAAGGGACTAGTGGTTAGCAAAGGGGAGAGGGGGGAGGGAGGGACAAGGAGATTAAGGGGTATTATGATTAGTACATGTGGTGTGGGGGGTCACGGAGAAGACAGTGTAGCAGAGAGAACACAAGTGGTCACCCTGTGGCACCTTACTACACTGATGGACAGTGACTGCAATGGGGTATGGGGTGGGGACTCGATAACATGGGTGAATGCAGTAAACACATTGTTTTTCATGTGAAACCTTCATAAGAGTGTGTATCAATGATATCTTATTAAAAAAAAAAAAAAAAGGAATGTGGGGACCAGATAATGTCCGGATGAGAGGAAAAGTGGCTAATGTCTCCCTGACAGAGTGAATAGAGTTGGAAAGAAGGAACCTACAAGGCACAGTAGGGTGCAGAGCCCTGTGGGACTGGATGGTGGGGAAGGGGCTGTGGTTCTGCCTGCTCCTCCCGTGTCCCCTTCCCCGCTCTCAGGAACCGTTTGTGACAAGGCCACTGCTCTGTGATGTGCGCCTGCTGTGCTCTGCCCAAGCACAGGCCCAGAGGTCAGTTGCCTGAGGGCAGTAGTGCGATTCAGATGATGGAGAATCCTCTCCTGTGTCTGAAAAGCATTCTAGCTACCTGGCTGAGCTCCAGCTCCACTTCCTGGGTGCCTAACACCATCGTAGGCATGCTGTGGGGACTGGGGCTCTTCCTTCTATTACTCCCCTTCTTTGCAAGTGATCCATCCTCATCACTACCATCTAAAAAACATGGAAACATCAGGAAGGTAAGGAACCCTTGGCCCAGACCCAACAGAATGTGGTTCTCTCTTTTCTTTCTTTACTTCTGCTTTTTGAGTCAGCTGTAGAGGCTCCTGGGATGGGAAAGAAGAGATCATCTCTTCTCAGGAAAGAATACAAGATCCTCATTCTAGGCATAAGCCAGGCCAGGCACGAGTTCCGGAAGGAGGATCTAGCCAAAGATCCTAGACAGGGGCCAGGTGGCTAAAGGGCTCCATGCCAAAATCCCAAACCCAGTGGACGGCAGCTGAGGCCCAGATCCTAAGAATCTGATGTCTGCAGGAGGACAGGCCCCTGAGCACTGATATACCAGCTGCCTTCCTGGGGCAGGAGTCTAGGGCGAGGCTTCGTCCAGGCTGACCTGAGGGCAGTGCTGACCCCGCAGTGCCTCTGAGCAGGGGCTTCAGTGGGGGCATTGCATCGGGAAGCAGAGAGCGGCCTGACGGAGCTCAGAGGAGCCTGTAGGTCTGAGCACGTGCGTGTTTCTTGAGAAGAGAAATACATTGACGCAAGAAAGCCAGGGCGGGTCCCACAGAGAAAATCCTTCATTACATTCTTCATGGAAGGAAAAGGGAAAATGTTCTTATCTGTGGTAAAAGTGAGTACAAGGATAGGACACCTCGGGGCCTATTAGGTAAATGTAGGAAGTCCTGTGTATAGACACCGAGCCTCTGCAGCTTGTCTATGGAGGTGACTGAGACTTGGTCCTTCTCTGAAAGGTGAGCTTCTGTCAGCCGGCCCTACCCAACCGAGTCAGCCTGTCTCTCCAGCAAGAGGGCCCTGCTCCACAACACCCCTGGGAATGGTGTCGCCCAGCAAGGATGTGGTGGGCGGGAGTGGACCAAGAGTGTCTGGATTGGGAAGGGGGGACTCCAGGTCCACGTGTGGGCATTTAAATTCCCTCATGTGCCTCTGTGAGGTGGCCCTTGCCATGTCTCCCCCAGAGGGTGGTCGCTGTGAGGGCCACAGCAGGCAATGGATGTTGAAGCACTTTGCAAATGGCAAAGTGTTCCCTGTCACGAGTCTTGCCATCGCCGTCAGGGATCCTGTGGCTTGGACACTGCGGCTTGTGCTCCAGGCTCTAAGCTCCCCAATGTCTCCCCTAAAGAAATGTAGCCCTCAGTCTCCTAGAAGACACCTAGGTCCCTGCCTTCCCCATCATGACCCCGTCTTCCGCTTTCCAGCTTGCAGAGAATTCCTTCGTGACCTGGGAGAGATTAAGGACCTGTTACTTCTTCTGAGAAGGTAAAGGATCTTCCCTTCTCCTCTGGGTCCTCCTTCCCCCCAGAGCCTTATGACGGGACTCCAGGGCTGCAGGCAGCCTGGGACTGACGTGGTGGGGGAGACATGGGGACAGGTGTGACTGCAGACCTGGGGGACAGCAGGACCACTGTGCAGTAGCATGGGGACCTGCATGGCCATGGGCTTCAGGCGCTCAGCCCTGCCAGGCCTGCTCGGCCCCTCCTGGCCCTGGCTGCTCCTGGCTGCAGCTCTTGCCTCCTGTCTTCTGCAGCCGCGTGAGGAGGCTCCCTGACAACGGTGACTCTCAGATGTCATCGCAAGAGCAGCCCAGTGAGGGGTCCGAAGCAGAGCCTGCGGGAGCCCAGTGGCCATGCGGGGAGCCTGAGGACAGCACTGCTCCTGCCGTGGGCCCTGCGGCTTCCTTGGCTCCTCTGGCCACACGCTCTCCACATCTGGCCTCCAGCTGCTCACCAGGCCTGCTAACATCCAAAGTTTGTGTCCATTCAGACTTGTCCGGGAGTGACTCTCAGCCGCGAGAGACTTTCCCACGTAGTCCTTCCCCTTCCCCACCAAATTCAGCACATTCAGAGCCTTGCCCTCCACCTCTGATGACCTCCTTTGTCCCACCACCAAGCTCCACTCCGACTCACACTCAGCGTGACTCAATGGCCCTCCACCTAGGCACCCTCCCATGGAGCTTGGCCCCATATGCACACTGGCTGGCTTCTCACACCCGAGTCATCTCAGGCGTTGGTCGCGCAACCTCGCCCGTGCCAGCCCCTTCCAGGTGTCAGGCAGATGCCAAAGCCTGGAGCCGCTCAACCTCCTCACGATGCAAGTCGCAGCAAGAACACCTGCCCCAACATCCACCTATGGTCTCATTCTGGGGAAACCCCACAGACAAACAGGTAGAGGCTTGTAGCCCCTCATTTGTCAACCCTGACACCCAGAAGCTGCGGGAGACACTAATCAGCAGGAGAACAGAGCAGAAGATGTGGAAGGAGAATGAAAAGGGAGATGGGTCAGACCACCGCCTGAATTGTTTGGGGACTGTGAAGTCCCTGGGTGAGAGCACAAAAGGCAAACCAGAGCCGCTGGCCAGTCCTGGAAAGCCCCCAGATACTAAGGATTTGGGGGACCATTTACAGCAGAAATGCGAACAGTTCTTCTGCGGTATCCCCTTTCTACACAGCGAGTCGCTAGAGGTTAATGCCAGGGAATCTGGTTCCCAGCAAGAGATTCACTGTGTCTCTTTTAATGGACACTCTCCTGTCTTACCATTCCGATATCAGGCTATAGTATGGCCACACATTTCACCAACCCAACCCCTGCCTCAGCCTGTGGCCAAATCTCAGCCCTTGTGTCAGCCTCTGACTCCAACACAGGGCCTACCTCAGCCTGAGGCCCCATCCCAGCACAATCTGGAATGTCATTCTGTGGAGAAGCAGCGAGAAAGTGAGAAGACCTTACCCGCTATGGTTAAAAAAGCTCAAGTCTTCAGCCCAGTGAGTCCAGTCCCAGCCCCCTCACCTACGTATGAGGAAATCCAGAACACCCTGGAAGAGACCCCACCTGGTGATGGCCACGCGTACTCAGAGGCCCCTCTGACCGCACAGGCGAGCAGGCCGCCTGCTCAAACTTCCACGTGCATGTCTGTGGGCAGAATGTGGCACAGTGAGATGGCCGTGAGGGCCCACAGAGCCAGCCTGGAGCTGGGCCCAGGTGCAGCCACGGCCAGCGGTGACTCAGGTGGTGAGGGTGGAGGCTGGGCCGCAGGAGTCCCCCACTGCAGGATCACAGTGTTGGAGGGCAGCACTGGGTTCCCTTCTTCAAGTGCTGATGAGGACGGGGGTTCGGTGGTGGCTGAGGAGGCCTCTGCTTGGAAAGTCACCTTGAAATACAATGTGCGGGCTAACTCCAAAATTACTAATGTGGATCTGAGGAGATCAGGGACTCCAGGGGCAAATAAAATCCCAACACTGCCAAGTGTAAAGGGTGCGATTCAGGATCCGGAAGAGCCACGGCCTGATGCACAGCACAGAGACTCTGAGCTCTGCGAGAAGGTAGAGTCTGGGAAGCAGCCTGCGGACAGCGTCCCTGCAGAGCTTCTTCGGGACTGCGACGCTCCCGCGCTCCCGCAGCACTCCCGGGCGTTTCTTGCTGCAGACGGTTCAGATTCTCAGAGCTCTCTGAGCAGCTCGCAGAGCACATCAACTGGGGACACATCAGCTGCGCATGTGTCAGGTGACATCATGTTGAGTAGATGGGCTTCACATCAGAGCCGCCAGGGGCTAAAGGGGTCCTGGAGACGGGAGGAGCCAGATCAGAGCCAGATCAGAGCCAGAGCAAGATGGCTGTCCCTGCTGGTGAGGAAAAGCACTGTAGGAGGTCCGACCAAGGAGAGCATGAAAAAAGATCAGCAGAACCGAGGGCCTCGCAGGACAATGGGATGCTAAATAAGGATAAGGAAACAGTAGAATCCTTAAGAAGCAAGTCTTGCCAGCTGGGACAGAAGGAGGAACAGGCTCCTCCAGAAAGCCACCTCACAAAAAAGAGACAGCACGTTCCGCAGTGGATTTTCGCCAGTGAACTTCCCCAGCAAAAAGACAGGCCTCCGTCACCCACTGCCCAGAGACAGGGAGAAGACAATAGCAGATCTGCCCCGAACAGCGGGGCTGCCGAGGCTCAGGGGATCGTGACAGCCTCGTCCCCTGTGGGACGGATCCCAGGTGAGAAAAATCAAACTTCAACATGGACGTCCTCCCTCGGAGTTAAATTGCCACAAAGGGCAATTCCAGGCTCCCGCAGGAGAACATGGTGCCACAGACTTCTGGTACCACAGGCTTCTCTCCTATGAAGAGCAAGGGAGGGCGACGAGACAGAAAGCCTGCAATCTCCAGGCCACCCTGAAGGGCCACAGCAGTCCTGGCAAGAGCAGGCTGGCCAGAGACAAGGACGGCAACAAGGCCTTCACACCCCGTGAGCTGGGGTGCCCAGCGAAGCCCCGCCAGCACGGGCCAAGGGCGGCAGGTGCCTCAGCCTGCACCCTCCACTGCCCAAGGCATCCTATGATTCAGAGAGATGTGCCATCGGTTCAGCGGGAGCGGGGTTTCATGTGTTTCCTGGGACAAATTTTCTTCAAGAAAAGATTCACATAGTGCGAAGAACACTTGGTTTTCCTCATATCACCACATCAACTCAGTGCTGATGGATTCTTCCTACCTCAACTTCCATCATTTCCCAAAATACATGCTTTTCTCTCAGGAGAGGTGGTGGCTTCTGTCTGTGCCCTGCTGGGGGAAGGGAAGGAGTCAGGGTCCGCTCTTCACACGCAGCCACCGTGGCTTCCCGAGAGTTGGAAAGGGAGGTTGACGATGCCTGTGGTGTGGCATGCCCACATGCACCCCTTGCCCTCGATGCACCTTAGGTTTCCATAAGAGCCCTATTACAAAACAAAAGCATCTGGACATGAGAAGATGAGGAAAACCTGTAAGACGCCCCCCAACCCCAGGATCTGGCTCAGCCGGCCTCACTGCGTGCTCTTGGGCAGCTGTGAGGGAGACATTTACAGAAGCTAAAATTTTCCTCAGGCTCCAGAAAGTGTCTGAAAAGTTCCCCTCAGGGAGGCTGTTGGCACAATGGCATGCTGCACCCAAAGGTGCAGGGACCGAGGAGCCCTGGAGACCCACCGCCATCACAAGCCCAGAGGGGAGGAGCAGCTCAGGGCCCATGGCTCCCGCATGGTGGCCCGCCCTGGGGTCTCCACCCACACCAGCTCACGGAGCCCAGGAGCTGCCTCGGGGACCTGTGACAGAGGGCCAGGTTCACACAGGCAGGGAAGCTTGACTTTCCCACAATATACTGAATAAACCTGCACAGGGCTGGGGCCCTTGAGACTGACTCAGGGTCTCTAACTTTATGTCCACACGTGGGCCAAAGAAGGCTCCCAGGGGGATTTTAAAGGGTTAGGAACGGGCCTGGGGTCCCACAGCAACGCTCACCTGGCTCCCAGCGCTGCCCAGCCCAGGGCTCAGAGGGGGAAGAGGCCATCACACAGGATCTGTCACACAAGGGCTGGAAGTGACCTGTACACAATGGGGGTGCAGTCCAGGATGGCCCACTGTGCGCTCTGCTCCAGCCTACACCCCTCCACCCTGGCCAGTCCCCACCGGAAAGAGGGAGCGATATGAACTTTCCACCACATGCAGCGCACACAATTGTCTAGCAACAGGGCCGCCCCTGGGGGTGAGTCCTGCTCAGGGAGCCCTGACGCAGGGACCATGGACGGCCCTACCCCGTGCCTGTCAGGACACCCCTCCGCCAGGTGGGCCGGGGTGGAGGAGTCAAATGGGTGCAGACGCTGGTGTTGCATCGTCCCGTGGAGCTGCATCTGCCTCTGTGTGCAGCTCTCCGGCTCCTCCAGGGGCCCCGGTGAGAGCCCAGCCAAAGCCTGTGGGACTGGGATCCCGGGCAGAGAGACCCCACCTCTGGTCAGGGGAGGGGCACAGAGGGAAACCCAGGGCTTGGGACAGCTGGGCCCTCTCACGGGCCCCTAGAGATGAGTTCTGAGAATGGAGGTATAGGGTACCACCAACACCCTTGCAGGTTAAGTGCCACAGATGGGGCTGAAGGAACAGCAGGAAACAGGGTAGACAAGCCCCTGTGTTCTTATCCTGCCATGACTGCGGTAATGTCTACAATGGAGACCGCCACAGACAACATTTCTAGCCCTCCCAGACACTCCCACACCATCAGAGACCCTCCTTCCCAGAGCCACACAGGGCGCACCCCCAGCCCCTCACATGATGTCAAAGCGCCCGTCACAGTCCTACACACAGAACCTCTAAGGAATAATCACAGATCCCTGCGTGCCCTCCCAGACCCTAATAATCCCTCCCAGAACGACACAGGCCTTCACAGAGACACTCACAGACCCAAACAGAACCTCACAGAGACCCCCAAGGCACTCACAGGAACCCTCAGAGACCTTCACAAACCCTGAAAGACCACAGAAGACCAACACAGACCCTCGCCGTGACTGTCAGAGACCCTCATAGGGACCCTTACAGTGACACTAACTGACCCGCACAGACCCACACAGAACCTCAGAGACCCTCACTGGGACCCTCTCAGAGACCCTCACAGAACATCAAGCCCTTCACAGACACCAAGACACACCCACCCATACATTGGCCCTCACAGACCTTCACAGGGACAGTCACAGACCCACGCAGATCCTCACAGAACCAAACACATTCACATGGACACGGAAAGACCTCTCAGACTCTCAAGGACCCACACAGACCATCAAAGACTGTCACACTCACTGAGGAAACCTAAAATACCCCCACAGTCCCTCACGGAGACCCTAACTGTCACTAACTGAACCTCAGAGCGACCAGTAGAGATCCTCAGAGAGTCTCGCGCACCCTTCCAAGGAACCTCAAAGTCCCTCACAGAGACCGTCACACACACGCTCAGACTCTCAGCGGGATCCAAACGTACCCTCCCCGAACCTGACAAACCTCACGGGAACCCTCAAACAGCCTCTCAGAGATTCTGACTTAGCTACACACACCTACACAGACACCCCACACACCCCCACAGAGCCTCACAGAACCTCAGGGGCCCTCCACAGAACTTCGGAGATGCTCACAGGCACACTACTCACAGCAACTTACAAAGA
The DNA here is from genome assembly GCF_030020395.1 of Manis pentadactyla. Taxonomy (NCBI): domain Eukaryota; kingdom Metazoa; phylum Chordata; class Mammalia; order Pholidota; family Manidae; genus Manis; species Manis pentadactyla. Next base: position 67,102,613 of record NC_080032.1, read on the forward strand.
GCCTCTCTGACACACACAGGGAACCTCCCAGACCATCCCAGACCTCAAAATGGCCCTCAAAGAGACCCTCATACACCTTCACAATGACCCCCACACAACCCCACAGGGACCCTTACCCAACAGCACGGACCCTCACAGGGACCCTCACTCACTGTCACAGTGCCCCTCGCAGAACCTCACAGGGAGGCTCACAGACCCTCGCAGAACACCACAGACACTCCTACAGACCTTCACAACCCTCACAGTCCCGCATGGACCCACATAGAGACCCAGACAGACCCTCACAGACCTTCACACAACCTCAGAGACCCTGACAGACCCACACAAACACACCCTGGAACCCTCAATAACCTCAGGCACCCTCACAGACACTCACAGACACACACAGGCACTTACAGACCCACCCAGACCATCCCAGGAACCACCACACACCCTCAGAAACCACAAACACCAACACACACCCTCTCAGTGACCCTGACAGACCCTCACAGAGGACTTCTATGGGACCATCACAGTCCCACACAGAGGCCCTCACAGACCTAATCACCCTCACAGGGACCCTCCCACAACCTCACATCTTCTATCCCAGGCCATCCCAGATACGCAAAGACCCTCACAGACTAACACAGACCCGTACAGTCCTACACAGAACCACGCAGACCCGCACAGGGATGCTTGCAGGCCCTCAAGACACACAAACACCAGCACAGATCCTCACAGACCTTCGAGAAACCCACACAGTGACATTAACAGAACACCAGACTCACGCAGGTCCTCACAGAAACCCTCACAGACCCAAACACAGACTCACACAGACCCTCACACACACTCACTTTGACCCTCACAGACCATTACAGACATGTACATGGACACACAGCAAACCGGCATGGGGACCTCCGCAGACTGTCACAGACACATATAGGGACTTTTATAGACACTGGGAGACCCTCGCCAAACCTCCAAGACCCTCAAAGAGACTCTCACAGGCCCTCATTGACACCCTGAAAGACCCTCACAGAGACCCTGAAAGAACCTCAAAGGGACCAACAAAGACACTCACAGACACACACAGGGATACTCATGGACTCTCACCCTCAAAAAGCCACTCACAGTGATACTAAGACATCCTCAAACACCCTCATGTAGGTCCTGACGCACCCACACAAGCCCCAAGACAGACTCTCACAGAGCCACATAGCACCTCACAGGGACCCTCACAGAAAATCTCACGGAACCTCAAAGGGAAACTCTGAAACCTTCAGAAAATCTCACAGGGTCTGTCAAAGCGGCTCTCACACACCTTCACAGAACCTCACAGAAACACTCACATACCTGCAAACAAACCCTGAAAGACCCTGAGGGACACTAACCGGGACACAGACAGACCCGCACAGGGACCCACACAGAGACCATGACAGATCCTCACAACCCTCAACAACCCTCACAGAGTATGTGAGACCATATCTCACAGACCCTCACAGACATGCGCAGCCCCTCAGCGGCATCGAAACTTAGCCTCCCAGCACCTCGGACCTCCCCTGGGTCCCTCACACTGCCTCACTCTGCATTCTTCATATACTCCAGAACCCCATGACTCTCCCAGACCCTCAGGGGGACCCTCCCAGAGACACTCCTGGACCCTCCCTGGGTCCCTCAGTGACCCTCAGAGACCCACACAGACATGCTCACACAGCACTCACAGTCCCACCCAGACCGTCAGTGACAATCTAATATTCCCCAAGGTTTAATTTGTACACTCCAGTGGGTCATTCATTATTGGGAGATGAAGGTCATTCTTCCTTTCCTACCTTGAATATTAGTCTAGCTTGAGTGTCACCATTATGCCTGATAACAAGATCAGTGGAGTCTAGTGTAGCCCAAGTGGAATTTTCTTGATTTCTTAGGGGACCACTTCAGGTTCTCTCAGAAGCAGAGGCCAATGTGGAATCAGACACGTGAGTGATTTGCCAGGGAAACACCTGTGGAGGAGAAAGAAATGAAGGTGCAGGAGCAGGTGCTGAAGCATTCTGACTCAGCGCAGGCCTGACACCCGAAAGGAGAACAGGGAAGAATGAGGATGGTGGAATATGGGACGCAGACTTCAGGGCAAATCTGACAAAGTCTCAGCCAGGCCTATGGGGAGTGCCGAGCACAGGCTGCCAGCAAGGGGATCCGCACACTGGGCAGGGGGAGCCCTGCTTGTCAGTCAGCCCATCACTGGCTGCGAGTGGCCTGGGGAGAGCACGACTTTGGCACAAAGGCCGTGGAGGGCCCTAAAGACCCCAGAGGTGCAGTGCAAATATGCCCGCTCCTAAAACTCACAGCCCTAATTGCCCGCCACAGTCCTAGGATTCATACCAGTGTTACAACTCTGTGCTCTAACACAAAGACTAAAATTCAACGCCCTTCACATCTCTTCAAATTTTCTCAGCTACTGGGCTATTCCTCTACAATTGTACACCGCGCATGACCACTTACCACTCTAACAATAAGCCAAAACTCAGCATCCCTACTACTAGACTTCACTTCACAAGAAGGCATCAAAGTCCATTCACATTTTCACCTAAAAGTCTCACAGCTGGTATCAAACCAGAAAGGTCTTAGCTAACTACACTGCGTTATCCTTCCAGTAACAATTATTCCAGCCCCAATAATACTGAATTCCCTCTAGTAACCTACATGATTACCACAACACAAATCAGCAGTCCCCATGGCCTCCTCACTGGAAAACCCAGAATCCCTAGTATCTAATACATAACCCCATGCCCCAGACCATGAACCTCAAACACAACCTTTCATTCCTAATTTTTCAACACAAAATATACCAATAGAATCTCCTTCAACAATGCCACAGAAGTGTCCCCAGTAGAGCCATATCAGCCATGCAAACCTCAGGGTACTCCTCAGCAGCTAGGGCTGCCGTGTGTTCAAAACCAGCCAACATCACCGCAAGATAAATAAGAAATACTATTAAAGCTAAGAAAGAGCCACTAAATTAATTACAAATCTGTAGACAACCCTGCCGCTTAAAATCAACCCAAGCCTACCATTAACAGGAGAAGGTTTTGAAGAAAAATCTGAAAAACTCATTTCAAAGATCGTGCTTGAAATAAACACAATGTATACCATCATGATTCCCACATCGTGTTGATCCACAGACAACAGCATAAAAAATTATCATTGTAATTCAACTCCAAGAACTTCATGACCAACATGTGAAAATTTCACCCCTAGTCCAAACTATTAACAACTCATTCACTGACCTACCCTCCCCATCTACTACCTCAGCATGATGAAACTTCGGCTCACTCTGAGGGATCTGCTTCATTCCACAAATCTTACCAGGCCTCTTTCTGGCAAATGCCCTAAACACCAGATACACTAAATGCATTCTCGTTGGTAACACACATCAGCCGGTGTGTCCAGTAATGGGTGAATCGCTCGATACATGCATGATTACGGGGCACACGTAGTTTTCATCTGCTTATTTATGCACATTGGGTGAGTCTTAGATTATGGATCCTATGCACATAATAGCACTTCAAACATTGGGAGCATCTTATTATTTACAGTAATAGGAACAGCATTCCTGAGAATAAATGTCACACCTGATCAACAGCATACGGTGAGAACACAAGTCTTTCTGAGGGCCAACAGCCATTACCAGCATCCTTTCAGCTGTCTCGCATGTTGGCACAAATCTACTAGAACGGCTCTGGGGAGGCTTTGCAGCAGACAAGGCTGCCCTCACCTGAACCTCGGCCTTCATTTTACCTTCCCTTTATCATTCTGGGCATAGTAACATTCCTTCTATTTCTACATGAAACCAGATCCAACAATCCAACAGGAATCACACTGAACTCAGATGAAATTCCTTCCACAATCATGTCCCTCTTCTCACTGTGGGCCCACTGACAGTGGGGTAGCTAAACCGAATTATATCTGGCACCCAGTTCTCACTTCAGGACCATCACTTTCATAGTCACTCATTCGTTCCTCTTAAGTAAGATATCTCAGTGGATTAGTGACTAATCAACCCAGGCTCACACAAAACCATGCTGTCATTTCTCTGGTATTTTTTAGTTTGGGGGATGCTTGAACTCATGTCTGTCTGAGGCTCAAACTCAAGCACATAACTTGTAGCTAAACTTTAATTGAACTGTGAATTGTACATATAAACCTTCAGGTGTTATTCAGTCAATGTCTATAGGACATACAGAATTTATAAAAAAATATGGATATTCTAGACATAGATGTAAATGTAGTTGTATGTATTTGAGAAAGCGTAAGAATAGATGTAGACATACATGTACTATTAATGTAGACACCATACCATTGTAATACTTATTCTAATAGCTATAGCTGTGCTCATTAACTTAGTTAATCTAATAAACACCAATATAGTTAGCTTGAACCCTCCTATCCCCCAAATACACCCCACATTTATTAAATATCTTGTCAAACCCCCCAAACAAGGACGAGCACATGGAAGCACTAAACATGCGGTTAGTAACCAGTATCAAGCCCGAAAACCCTGATATTCAATTCCCAGGCCTACTCTCTGCCTATCGGCAAAATGCTTAGGGATCCAGATACGTATGAGTAAGGAAGGGCCTTTACGACAAGCTGCACTTAAGTATGAATTTCAACTGGAATGGTGTGATTAAAGTGAATAAGACTGTTAGATCAAATCACAATGGCTTAACTTTTATATAGATATGTAATATAAACTGGTTCCCCCCTATATGTCCCACAAAACTCAGGTTCATGTAGTTTTCCAACAAACAAAGCCACAGAAAATGCCTAGACTAGCAAACCTGCTCCATAAACAAATAGATTTAGTCCCAGCTTTTCTATTACTTTTTAACAAAATTACACTTGCAAGTATCTGCCCTCTGGTGAGAAAGGACTCGAAATCAACTAGCCTGAAGATTGAAAGGAGTGGGTAGCCAATACGCTTTCTAAGGCAGCTCATGACACCTTGCTTAACACCCTCCTATGGGAAACAGCACTGAGAAAAATTAAGCCATCAACAATTGTTCGACTTAGTTACCAAGGTTTCATAAATTTCATGCCAACCACCACAGTCATATGATTAACCCAAGTTTATAGAAAAGCGGCATAAAGACTGTTAAAGTGAATTTATTTAAATAAGGTTAAACACTAAAAAGTCATAACCAAGGTAAAAACTCACAACAAAAGTACCCTTAGTAAACTGATACAAGATAGCAAAGATCAAACAGGGATTAGATGCCCCACTGTGATTAGAGCTAAACCTAAATGATTCTGTATAACAAAATTATTCACCAGAGTACAACTACCAACAGCTTAAAAGTCAAAGGAATTGGCAGTGCTTTATATCCTCCTAGCGAAACCTATTCTGATTCCACACCAGCCCCTGCTAACACAGCCTGTATCCTGCTATCTCAGCAAACCACAAAAGGAAGCACATTGAGCCCACATAAGAGTCATAAATGCATTAGGGCAACATGTAACCTAAGGGACCAGAAGCAGTGGGCTACATTTTCTTATAGAAGAACACAATAAAACATATGTCCTTGTGAAAGTTAAGAACCAAAGGAGTGCACATATGATATTGTACATGATAAACCCTAAAGAGCCCACTCCAAAAATACTAGGTCTAATATCTGAATTTAGCAAAGTTGTAGGATATACAATTAATACACAGAAATCTGTTGCATTCCTATACTCTAATGATGAACTAGCAGAAAGAGAAATCTGGAAAACAATTCCATTCACAATTGCATCAAAAGAATAAAATCCCTAGGAATAAGCCTAACCAAGGAAGTGAAAGACCTATATATACCCTGAAAACTACAAGACACACATGAGAGAAATTAAAGAAAATACCAATAAATGGAAACACATCCCATGCTCATGGATAGGAAGAATTAATATTGTCAAAATGGCCATCCTGCCTAAAGCAATCTACAGATCCAATGCAATCCCTACCAAAATACCAACAACATTCTTCAGCAAGCTAAAGCAAATAGTTCTAAAATTCATATGGAGCCACAAAAGACCCCGAATAGCCAAAGCAATCCTGAGGAAGAAGGATACAGTAGGGGGGATTATCTTCCCCGACTTCAAGCTCTACTACAAAGCCACGATAATCAAGACAATTTGGTACTGGCACAAGAACAGACCCACAGACCAACGGAACAGACTAGAGATCCCAGACATAAACCCAAGAATATATACATATGGTTAATTACTATATGATAAAGGAGCCATGGATATACAATGGGGAAATGACAGCCTCTTCAACAATTAGTGTTGGCAGAAACTGGACAGCTACATGCAAGAGAATGAAACCGGATGGTTGTCTAACCCCGTATACGAAAGTAAACTCTAAATGGATCAAAGACCTGAATCTAAGTCATGAAACCACAAAACTCTTAGAAGAAAACATAGGCAAAAATCTCTTGAATATAAACATGAGCAACTTTTCCCTGAAAGCATCTCCTTGGGCATGGGAAACAAAATAAAAAATGAACAAATGGGACTACATCAATCTAAAAAGCTTCTGTACAGCAAAGGACACCACTCAGGCAAACAAAAAAGCGTCCTACACTATGGGGGAATATATTTTTAAATGACATATGTGACAAGGGGTTAACATCCAAAATATATAAAGAACTCACATGCCTCAACACCCAAAAAGCAAATAACCCTATTAACAAATGGGTGGAGGATAGGAACAGACACTTCTCTGAAGATGAAATTCATATGGCCAACAGGCACTTGAAAAGATGCTCCACATTGCTAATTGTCAGGGAAACTCAAATTAAAACCACAATGAGATATCACCTCACACCAGTTAGGATGGCCAACATCAAAAACACTAAGAACAACAAATGCTGGCGAGGTTACGGGGAAAGCGGAACCCTCCTGCATTGCTGGTGGGAATGTAAACTTGTTAAACCACTATAGAAAGCAGTATGGAGGTTCCTCAAAAAACTAAAAATAGAAACATCATTTGATCCAGGAATTCTACTCCTAGGAATTTACCCAAGGAAAACAACTTCTTAGATTGAGAAAGAGATATGCACCCCCATGTTTATCGCAGCACTATTTACAATAGCCAAACTATGGAAGCAACCTAAGTGTCCATCAGTAGATGAATGGATAAAGAAGAGGTGGTACATATATACAATGGAATACTATTCAGACATAAGAAAGAAACAAATTGTACCACTTGCAACAACATGGATGGAGCTACAGGGTGCTATGCTCAGTGAAATAAGTCAGGCAGAGAAAGACAAATACCAAATGATTTCCCTCATTTGTTGAGTATAACAACAAAGCAAAACTGAAGGAACAAAATAGCAGCAGACTCACAGACTCCAAAAAGGGACTAGCGGTTACCAAATGAGAGGGGTGGGGAAGATTGGGTATGGAGGGAGGGAGAAGGGGATTGGGGGGTATTATGATTAGTGCACATAGTGGGGGGGGGGGTCACAGGGAGGACAGTGTAGCACAGAGAAGACAAGCATGGACTCTGTAGCATCTTACTAAGCTGAATGACATTGACTGCAATTGGGTATGGGGTGGGGACTCGATCATATGGGTGAATGTAGTAACCAGATTGTTTTTCTTGCAAAACCTTCATAAGAGTGTATTTCAATGATACCTTAACAAGAAAAGAAAAAAAGACATACTTGCTGAGAACATCAGAGTGCCTTATCCACCTGAGAAAATAAAATAAAATGGATATACATAAGATCCATTTATGTACTTACTTAAAAAAAAAGCCTACCTTTCGTTTGTGCTTAATTAGACAATTCATTAATTTATTCTGATTCAAGAGTATCCATTATCAATGTAATTTATTTGTCATTTTGCTTTTTATTATTTTGGGAAGGAAAGGTGGGAAAAATACTGCCACAGTAATTTTGCATTGAATTCTTGGGACATTTTCCAGCGATCTTTGCAAACTTCTTACAATAAATACAAATATTTTCTGAGTCTGAATTTTTCTTCCTGTTCATTCAGAAGTTTGGTTAATAAAGCTCTCGCTGGAGTGTGGCACAATAGCTCCCTAAGGCTCTCTTTCCAATGCTCAAGTAATTTTTCTCCTTCCTATAAAAAGAATGACATTATGTCTTCAAAATGTTAGGGCTCTGAAAGAAAGACAATCCATTTGATTTTAATAATTAACTAGTACATTAAGGAATACAAAATAAGAGATGGAGTTCACATTTTAGAAAATATTTCCATTGCAGAATGCAGATCAAATCTGATTTTTCCTGAATTATTTGTTTTTTCTCATGCTCACTGATACTTCAGAACTAGTGTCCTGACACTTGGATCTTCTCTAAAGTATGGTTTGCTGTAGTACCCAGAGGTTCCTCCCCAAGGACATTTATGAAAGGAGCCCTGGCCTATATGCTGGCGTAAACAGATGGTTTTCCATAAGGCCGACTTGGAGGGAGCACAGAGAATCGGAAATATGCATGAAGGTGCAGTTTGCATGATTCAGGTCCTGCTACTTATAAAGAATAGCTTTTCTTGTAAATATACAACATGTTGCAGGGAAGTACATGTTGCTTTATAAACTGAAACCAGATCAATGTAATCGATGAATGACATGACTAGTTATAATGTTCTGTTTTATCTGTGGTCACCAAGAATAGAGTAGTATCAATATTTACTCCTATCCATGTCATCAAAAAGGACATGTTAGGAAAATAAGCACTGTGGAAATGATTCAAATTCTATCCATACAATCAAATCTTATGACAACAAACCCATCTCTTAGGAATTCACAATCCTAAATAAGCATGAATATGTTTAATAAAATGATAACATAAATAATGTATCTTTTAGTCAATAGCTTATATTAGATCGGCATTAAGTTACATCAAAGGTATAATCTGTGGGGAAAAGTCAGCATAGAAATATTGTGAAATAGAATGAAAAATAAATGAGCTTCAAATACTGTCAGGGAAGGACTGGGCAGACTGTGGTAGTTTGGGGTAACTCAGAAATGGCATCTAGAAGTGGAACTATGTCAGAAGCCATTTACACAACTCAGGAGAAATGATTTAGTGAATAGTTTTGAGGTCAAGGAGGCCACTTGGGAAACCCATGGCTTCTAGTATTGGCCAAAGGAACCAATTCAGAGGTGATCAGATGAAAAACATTGGTTTAAGACCAAAGGAGAGCAAGTCATGGAGAAGTAGTCCTGGGGGTAAAGATGCATAACCCTAGCAACTGACTGGAGCAGAAACTGAGAAACCGAGTCTGGAGCTGATGTCAAAGGAAGCCGTCCTCCAGAGTGCCAGGATTAATACGGTGGACAGAGCCTCCGCTCCAGCAGCCAAGCCATGCACTGCTACCAGAACACAGCACTGTGCTGCCTCTGTTCTCACGGTCTCTGCGGCAGACCCAGCCAAATGAAGACAAACTTCTGTCTAGGCATTCCTTTCCCTTTCAGATGGATCGTCTATAACTTTGGAAAGTGCATCACAGGAGAGGTTGATGAGGATGTGGAGGACATGCTAACTGAGCTCTACCAACTGGCTTTCAAACAGAAGAGATTTCAGTGGCTAAAAGGAATGAAGTTAAAATCACTCTTTATTAAAAAACGGAAGGAACAAACAGCAGCAGAATCACAGAACCCAAGAATGGACAAACAGTTACCAAAGGGAAAAGGACTGGGGATGATCGGTGGGAAGGGAGGGATTGGTGGGGGGAGAAGAAAAGGGGCCTTACGATTAGCATGTATAATATGGGAGAAGGCACGGGGAGGGCTGTGCAACACTGAGAACACAAGTAGTGATTGTACAGCATCTTACTACTCTGACGGACAGTGACTGTAGTGGGGTTTGTTGGGAGGACTTGGTGAAGGGGGTAATCTAGTAAACATAATGTTCCCCATGTAATTGTAGATTAAGGATACAAAAAATAAAAAACACTATTTATTGTTTTAAAAAATCTTTCAACTACTTAGTATTTAAGTGAAAAGCTATACATTCATGTAATTTAAACCATTCCTCTTAAATTTTTACTCCTGGGTACCTTACCCAGAGGGGGAAACTGCTATAATGGTTTTTCTGTTGTATCCTTCTAAATATATATTATATATTTTACTTGCACATATATGTATTATTCCTTTTGAGAATCTCAAATGAGAAAATATTATGTTTATCAATTGATTGCCTGTAAAAAACTCCTGACGTTCATTTTCATCAAATACTATTACTTCATTCTTTCTAAAGGCTGTGTGCAATTCCACAGTATAAAGTTCATTTGCCAGGCACCAACTGATAGAGAACTGTGTCAATATATTACCTTACTATAAAAAATAGTACAGCTGATCTTTTTATGCACATTTACATATGCCTGTATTAGACTATAACTAGGTAGATTTCAAGAAGTACAATTGCTACCTACTAAATTGTACACTGTGAAGACCAAAAAGCATCACTCTTCTTGTATCTTTTTTGTAAACTTGTTGTTGTCTAGGTAGTACCAAATTGCCCTCTTAGGAATCACATCAGTATATATCCCACCGAGCACCTAAGGCAGTATTAAATGAGGTTGAATCTTTTGGACTCTACTTTTTCAGATCATTTGTAGACATAAACAGTTTGTCTACCTGCTTTACGCAAACTGCTTATTACAGACCTGCAACAGGTGAGGGTTGTGAGGTGTGCAGCCAGGCTGCTTGGGTTCAAATCCTTGTGTCAGCACTAACCAGCTCTCTGATGTGAGCAAATAACGCCTGTGTTTTTTTTTTTTTTTTTTTTTTTTTTTAAAGGAAGTTCTTTTATTTTTGCAACGTCATTCCATACAAAAACAATAGAAACACAAGTCTTAACAAGAGGCTTATAAATGAATATTTGAACAGAAAATCTGTACACATTATCATTTACAGCAATTTCACATGGTAAATTAACTGATTGTAAAAAAGGTTCTTTCTAAATCCTTCTGCTGCCGAAACTCTTGGAGTATTACAGGTAGAAGGCCTACCTGGCGCTATTTACAAGTACCAAATTAAGACTGTATAACTTACATAAAATCTGTTAGCTTAGCTCAATTCACTATCTTTGACTCTTGAGTGTTCCGTATGAGAAAAAAAAAAATCCTGACATATTGACAAAAGGCCAGAAATTTAGTTTCCATAAAGACTTGGTCCACGGTTCCAAGACTCCTTAGGTACCAGTAAAGAAAGCCAGTGCTAGACTGTCCCCATGAGTGTAGGTTATACCCAACCAGCCACCTGACAAGTGGCAACTTCAGGTCTGAAGTGCTGTGGGGAAACCACTGAAGTGTCCCTGTCAGGGCAGCCTGGACAGGGGCAGGGAGTGAGAGACTGAGTTTGCTGCAAAGCTGCTTCGAGTTCAATTTCCCTTGGATTTAACAAAACATGCAGAATACACTATTCATAAAATCAAGGTTTCTTAAGCAAATAAGGCAAGAATAACAATTCACCATGAGATAATAAACTATTAACACACCATCCAGTTATAGATGCGCGAGGCATGCGTGGCTGGCCCCCAACCTCACTCCCAGGGGCCTCCGGGGGGCACCAGTTAGCTCATGGCCGAGAAGTCTTTCAAAGGCTCAGTTAAACAGGCTTCCAGGTCAAACTCATCCTCCACTTGGCAGTCCACGTGTCTAACTTTGGTGGGTGTACCAGAGTACACATCGGAGTTGTCCTGTAAGCTCGTCTGGGACTCGGAGCTGCTCTCTGCGGATTCTGTCTCCATTTCCCCGAGGTCCACAGGATGGATTTCTTGCAAGTCACATCCTTCTTCAGCTGGAGGATCCCAGAAATGCAGAGCCACCTTCCAGAGCTTGATCTGCTGGTCCCACGACCGCCGACTATACTTCTTGAATTTGTTGGGTGTCTTGGGATGAACGCCAGGTTGTCGAAGATGTCTCGGGACCTCCCTGGTGTAGCGGTCATAGGCAATGGTGTTCTTCCCATAGTTGATCTGCTTCTGCCGTCTCATCAGGACGCTCTCATCAGTCTCCAGGTCGGCCGGCACGGCAGACGCAGACTCCCTCGAGTCAGAACTTCCAGATGACGCTTTTCTCTCTCTTCCAAAGTCATTTATGAGGAGTTTCCTTTTATATCTTGCAATTTCTTTGTTAACTCTGGTCCTCATTTCGTCTTCTTCAACCGCACTTGCCCAGTCTGAACATCTAGGATGGGGCTGGGGGCCTTCAGGAGTGGTGAAGCTGGCGTCGGCGTCGCGGCTCCCACGACCCGCGGGGCTTCGCGGCCGGCTGGCCATGGCGAGCGCGGCGGGTCCTCGGGCCGACGGCGTCCTCCCCGTACAGACCGCGCGCTCAACCTTTGCTTGTTTTCTTATTATTTGAGCGGAATATCATTACCTCCTGTAAAGCTTTGTGAGGATGTAAACACACACAAAGCACAAAGAATTCTGTCTGCCACACACTAACCACTCAGGATATGTAATGAACAATTCATACTTAATTTCTTTAAACTGATTTTTTTTAAACCCAAGTCTAATGATAAGCAAGAACATCTATGGTATCATAGGTGTGGTGTACTCATTATTTTAAGAGAGTTTAAATTTAATACATAACTGTGAAAGGAAAAGAATGTAAGTTTTTACTATGATATAGTTTGCAAAGTATTGTCCTAAACAATGGAGCACTTTTACCAAATACTTAACTCTGTTCCTATCTAATGGGCTAAGTAGTACCCTCTGCTGTTTCAACTTTCCTCTCTTCAACTTGCATGAGGTTGAACATTATTTCATTTATTTATAAGCCATCTTTTCTTTGTGCAAACTGTTTAATATCTTTTATCTTTATCCACTGATGTGTAAAATGGCTTTATACATAAGGAAATTAACTCTGTGTCATGTATATGTGACTGCCTGTGGGGCAACTGTCTCTCTTCCTTAAAAGCATCCCATAGGTTATTGCTCAGCTCGCCAAGGGATGCTGAAGGGTGTCTCTCTGCAGCCTAAGTCCCTCTCTCTCCTCACTAACCCTCTGGATAATCCCATCTTTCTCCTCAATAATATTTTCAATATCTTGATGAAAAGAGACCCTATAATGCCAGCTGCTACATGGCCACTTAGGGTATGTAAGCAGCCTTCTAACCCACAGAGGGTTAATTCTGCAGCGTATGGAGTCTCCACCCTTCCCCAGTTCTGAGGAAGGCCCCACCCCTCTAGGAGGTACTTTACCCTAGACCAATTCCCCACTAGGGGCTCCCAAATTGGAAGCCCCACAGATGGGGGGACAGTAACAGGTGAAGCTGCATCCTCTGCTGCTGCATCCATTGGGGCCTCCCAACCATCCACAGGGGGTTCCAGGCATCTCCCACCATCTCCAGGGGCAGCCCTCCCAAAGTCACACCCATTTGGACAGATTTTGGGTTCAGCGGTCCTGTCGACACTACTGCCACTTGTAACTCTGAGGAGAGGAAATCCTGGGGCAAAATACCTCTAAAACCAAAATCAGTCAAAGGTAGAAATTAAGTTTAAAACCCATTTGTTGCTTACAAACTGTGGTCCAGGGCCATTTCTCTCTCCTGCTCTGGAAGAAACAAGTAAGACCTCCCCCCAACCTCTTAGGTTCAGTTAAGCCCTAGGTTGCCCAGATAATTACCTATTCATATGGAGATGAACTACTTCTCTCCATCCAGTAGGAACTTCTGTTGATATGGAGATGCACTAAAGCTAGGTGAGAGATTCTGGAAATCCTTCAGTTTTACCCACACCCCTCAAAGCCCTTTCACTGTTTCTTCACAGTCTTGGAAACTCTAGCCCTAGTGAGAACTGTGCGAGGATTAACTGTGAATGTTGGATGGCCCAGAGCATGCAGTCAGCACCTGATGTATAGAGGACTTTTCCCAAATAGTGCATGGCATTAGTTCAAGATCAGCCAAATGTTTGCTTTTCTCCTCTCTGCTTTGTCAGGAAAAAGCTCGTTTGTCTCAGAGGAAATGAGTATCACCTAAGCTCCCCAGGACATTCTATGATCCAAGTCCCTAACTTCAAGCTATACTACAAAGCACAAATTATCAAAACAGTGTGGTAATGGCACAAGAACAGACCCATAGATCAGCAGAGCAGAATAGAGAGCCCAGAAATAAACACATACATTGATGGTAAATGTTAACATATGATAAAGGAGCCATGAATACACCATGGGGAAAAACAGTCACTTCAATAAATGGCATTGCGGAAACTGGACGGCTACATGCAGAAGAATGAAACTGGATCATGGTCTTAACTCTATACACAAAAGTAAACTCGAAATGGATCAAAGACCTAAATGTAAAACATGAAACCATAAAATGTTTAAAAGAAAACACATGCAAAAATCTTAGAACATAAGCATGAGCAAACTTTTTCTGAACATGTCTTTCCAGGAAAGGGACACAAAATCAAAAATAAACAAGTGGGATTGCATCAAACTGAAAATCTTCTGTACAGCAAAGGCACCATCTACAGAACAAAAAGCCAACCTACAGGAGGGGAGAATATATTCATAAATGACTTATCTGATAAGGGGTTAACATCCAAAATATATAAAGGACCTGTATGACTCAACAAAAGGGAAAAAAAAATTCAAAGATAGGCAGAGGACTTGAACAGACAATTTTCCAATGAAGAAGTACAGATGGCCAACAGGTACATGAAATGATGCTCCACACTGTTAATGATCGGGGGAATGCAAGTCACAACCACAATGAGATATCAGCTCACACCAGTTAGGATGGCCACTATTCAAAAGACAAGAAATAGCAAGTGTTGGTGAGCATGTGGGGAAATAGGAACACTCCTACACTCTTTGTGGGAATGTAAACTGGTGCAGCCATTGTGTAAAGCAGTATGGAGGTTCCTCAAAAAATTAAAATAGAAATACCATTGACTCAGTCACTCCACTTCTAGGAACTTACCCAAAAAAAACAAAATATCTGATTTGAAAAGATATACGCACACCTATTTTATTGCTGCATTATATACAATAGCCAAGATATGGAAGCAACAAAAATGTCCATCAACAGATGAATGGATAAAGAAGAGGTGGTACGTATAAACAATGGAATATTATTCAGCCATAAAAATAAAAGAAATCTTGCCATTGTGACAATATGCATGGACCTAGAAGATATTATGTTATGTGAATTAAGCAAGGCAGAGAAAAAATATACCATATGACTTCACTTATTTATGGAATCTAAACACAAACTAAACAAAATGAACAAAACAGCAGTAGACTCATAGACACTGGGAAGGGACTGGTGGTTACCATGGGGGAGGGACTGGGGTGGAAACACACTCTGATCTGTTGGAACAAGGTTAACGCAATGAGCCTGAGGCCGATGACAAAGCTATAGTCTGAATCTGTGCTGGGAAAGATGGTAATGAGCTTACAAAAGCAGGTTATTCCTTACTCAGGAGTGTTGCTATTTTAGGCATCAAAATCAATTTCTTAAGCTAGACTTATCTTAAGTTCATCCACTCATATCGAAAATGAATGCCTGGATGAAGGGCAGAAGCTCTACTAGGATTTACTGTTACAGCGACAATGATAACCTAAAGAACAGCCAGTATCAACACATCCTTTTAAAAATGAGAATATGAGGCAATCATCAATTAGTGAACTTTGTTTCTGAAAAGTAGCTCTTACAGAAAAAATGCTGGGCAAAGGGGACACACTTTGTCAAGAATATGATCATTATGACTTATCTCCCAGCTTCCAAGATTGTACAACTAGCTCTATCATAATTTGCATATTTACTGAAGAAAGAATGAATATGAATGAGGAACAGGTCCCTGGGATGCTGATGCTGCATTACAAGAAACTCAAATACCTGCATAGGTATTTGATAATCCAAACTTGTCACCCTGGTTCTTTGAAATTTCTTAATTTCCATCAAATTCTTCATATTCTCTCTCCATTTCAGTCTGGATAGCCATCTCACATCTCACTGGCTTTCATGGGTCTATCTATCCATCATCCATGCTTTTGCTCACATTATTTCCCCTTCCTGAACATCCCCTTAGCTGTTTTCCAACAAGCCACATCACAGCACTTCTCTTTTCAAGCCCTAAGTTCCCCCTAGCCAAGTCTCTGAGGGTCTATAGCTCAGAGCTAAATAAACATGCACTATTATTTTCTCTGCTTTATTCTGTGGCTTCTATCTCTTTCGTAGCATCACCATTTTATTTACCATACAAAATTCAGTACATTTGTTTGCAGAGTAGGAAATGAATTCACTTAATGATTGCTATCTGTCTGTCAGAGACAGGATGAACAACATGAAAAGATAAAGCCCTCCCCTCAATACCAATTTAGCTCATAATGGTGGAAGGGAGAGTCAAGAACCCTCACAGCATCACACTTAGTTCAAAACAAGTCCTGCAGATGTGCAGGGTTGGAGTTGTGCAAGACATCTGAAGGCTTCTTCACTCTCCAGTCTGGCCCTTAGGCTGGGCTGACTCAGCTGCCATTGTTAAATAGTGTCTACAAGCACCCTCTCCATGTGACTGGGCTTTCTCACAGCACCACAGTCTCAGAGTAGCCAGACTTCAAGAGGCAACCCAGAGCTCCAGGAGCAAGTATTCCAACGAGCAAGGCAGACATGCATGGCCTTCAATGACCAGTTCCAGAAATCACATGGCATCACTTCCACCACAGCCTAATTGCTGAAACAGTCACAGCCTGCTCGGATCTAAGGAGCCGGGAAATCAAACTCAAGTCCATCAGTTTGGTACAGTGGTTATCTCCAAGTTATCTCTACAGTGTGGGATTTGGGGTGATTTTAATTTTCCTCTTTTTGCCTACCTTCGTTTCCTAATTTCTTTAACTAAGCAAGTACATCCTGTTTTATAAAATAAGTATTTTAGAAAAATAATGGATCTCTTTTAAGACCATCTTTGTGAAGTGAAAGCAAAACCATGTTTCCCATGCATTTTCCTTGTGGGTTGGAAACAGTCACAGAGTTCAGGGATAAAACCATATATATTTTTCATAAACTCTCTCTACACAAGGATGCATCATAGCGGGAGCATTATGGTCGCAAATGCGGCCACTTGAGCGGCAGCACACCTTACTCTTTCGCAGGATCAGGCTCTGCAGGCAGAGAAATAGTGCCCCAAGTGGCTGTCCCTGAACTGTGTCCATCTGTGTGGCATAGCTCTGTGGACCCTACATCCCAAGTCTTTGTCACAGGGTGTGAAGCAAGTCTGAGACAGTGAGGGGCTGGCCTGCCTGTGTCCTTTCGCCTGGCTGTGACACCTTTAAAAGAAGCTTTTCTCCCTCTATTCTTTGTCCCTCCTTCTACCTTGATTCTTCCGTCTCCCCAGCACCTTCACCCTCCCCAGATGTTTCTTCTTTAACCAATCCTCTAGCTCTCACTACTTGCACCTTTTATCTTCTCGCTATACCACACCCAGTGTCACAAGGACTCAACAAGAACACTGTATGAGAGGGCGGAAGAGCCACCCTAAGATAGCAAAACAGGCGTACAAGGCCCCTTTCCCTTTGCTCAGCTCCCAGTTTGGGGGTTTTCATGCCGCTTTGTTTTACTTCATTATTGGCCTTAGCATCCCCTGACACTTTCTGACCTCTTTCTTTTTTACTGTGGTCAACTACTCATGAAGTGAAATTCCTCTTTTCCACCATTTCAAAGTGCACCGTTCAGTGGCATCAGGTACATTTGCACCGCTGTGCAGCCATACCCACCAGCATCCGCAGAACTTTCTTGTCCCCAAACTGAAACTGTGTCCCAAAACTGAACCTCGTGGCCCCTGGCAACTACCACCTGTACTTTCAGCACCCATGAGTTTGACTATTCCATGAGTTTGAGTGTTTCATGTATCTGGAATCATACAGTAATTCTCTTTGAGAAGGCTTATTTTATCTAGCACAACATCTTCAAGTTCATCCACGGTGCCACGTGCATCAGAATTTCTTTCCATTTCAAGACGGAAGGATATTCCATTGTTTGTGCATACTGCATGTGGTTTAACCATTCATCTCGTCACTGGACGTGCGTTCTCTGCTCTCAGTTTTTCCTGTGGAACAAAGCGAGGTGGGCCCTTCCCTCCCCTCCCGCAGTTCCTTCCATCCTGCAGGCCCGCTGCTCCGCTGCCGGAGTGCCTCACGGTCGGGTCCTGCGCTCTCATCACACCTCTACCCACACTCTCCCGAGTAACGGCACCTACTTCACGGCCTCCAACACCCCCCAGGGATGATGGCTCCAGGCTTACAGCAAGACTTCTGCTCACAACCCCAAATCTCACACACACCTACACACTTTTCAGCTCTACCTACGAACAGTTCATACGTTGTTCAAAACTATATTTCTAGATTTTTTTTCTCCACCCTTCCACCTTCAACATAAAAGAGACCAGAAACCTTCCCAAAACTAGCCAGGAGACCAGAGGTTTAATCTATGGAGAAACTGAAGCTTTCCCTCCATCTCTGGACACCAGCCTCAGAGGAGGGTGAGAGTGATACACAGAGCAGAAAATAAGGGAACTAATAGAAAGTCTGTATGCTCCTTGGTAGAAAGCACCGCCCTGTGCCTGCCATGCTCCCAGAACAAAAGGAGTCAAAGGTAAGCTCCTAGGCAGGGGATTGGAGTTTTCTTCTCTGGAGAAACAGAGTGGCCCCACTGAAAGGACCTTCGTACAGAGGTATTTGGCCCATTCACTGCCCGTTCCTCTCCTGAAAGTCCTCTTAGTTCCCAAAATAGAAATCCAGCCACACACTCACAGCTTCAACCCATGCACTAGGGTCTCTGCCTTGAATGTCAAAAAACAGCCAAGGACCAACAGGCATTTCAGGAAAGTAGTAAGGTGTCCATATTATCTAGAAACTTAGAGATAAATACCAAGAAAACAGCTGAAAGAGCTGAAGATGGTTTCCTCTGGGGAGAAAAACTGTACAGATAGTAGGGGACTGGTATCTTTAGTTATACCTTTTTTTAATGTTACAATTTTTAAAATGTGTGTGTGTATGTATGTAAAAAAGCATTTTAAAAGAGCAAATATGAGCACCACCATCAATGTAGTTGCTCAAGGCTGAAGAAATTTGGAAATTACCTCTGCTTCCTCCTTTTTCCTCATCCCACAGTATCCATTCTCTCTCTAAGGCCCATCAGCTTCGTATCCAAAATAGTAGTGATCCACCCATTTCCTTCCACTTTGCTACCACCATCCTCAAGCCACCAGCACCTCTTTCCAGTTACACACAGCCACTCACTGGTCTCCTTTCCACCACTGCCTGCCTCCAAGTCACTCTCCTCAGGGCACTAAAGGTGATCTTCCTAGAACGTCAATAAGGTCACGTGACACCCTCCAATGTCTTCTCGTTGTGCTCAGCCAGGAACACATGCTCCCTTGGTTATGCCAACGTCCTGCCGGATCCAGCTACTGCCTCTCCAACCACATCTTGCTTTGCTCACTCCCGTCCTTGATCAGTAGACTCCAGCCTCGCTGTTCTCCTTTCCCTCACTTCCTGTCAAAAAGTCAAGGCCTTTGCTGTCCTAGGTCCATAAGTTTGCTCTTCCATACCTATAAAGTCTTTGCCCTGCTCCTCATCTGGCTGATCTGTTCATGTTTCAGCATAAATATCACCTCCCCAAAGGGAGCCTTCCCCACCAGCCTATCAAAAGTCACACCAATAATTCTCTCTTTTGTCCTCTTATTTGCTTCCTTCATAACATTAAAAAATTGGTATATCTTATTTGTTCATTTGCTGTACTTTTGTGCAGCCCGGGTAGAAAATAAGCTCCATGCAGGGAAGGAACTTGCATTGGTTGTGGAACTGCACACAGTACTTCTCTGAATAAATTACATCCCAAACTGAGTGCAAATCTCAACTGGCATCTGTCTGGGCAGTTTTCCAGGTTCTACTATTCTTCAGAATGACAACAACAACCAACTTGGTTCAAGATCAAACATGTATGACAACAGATGCTCCCTAACATGTGACATGACATCAGCCCAACTCCACGCTGCTAAGACGTCTCCCTTCTGGGGCTTGAGTAATGAATGGTTTATCTATTTGTATTGGAGGGAGCAGAGAACAGGAAAAACTCACATTCAAACTGATCGTGGGGTTGGGGGAGTGCTATTTTTCAAACGGCTCAATAAATCATCCTTATATAATAAGGTCAAAGCCCTATCTTGATGGACTTTGGGGAGTGGGAGTTCAATGCCAGTTTTAATTTGAATCACATTAGAATGAGTGACATAACAACTTAGAACTGTAAAGCTATGATGACTACTAAAATTGCAATAATGCGAGAGAGCGTAAAATCAGATGACAAACCAGGAAAGGCAGGTAAAATACCCTCAACCGTGTTCTCCAAACATTTTAGTTATACCTGAATCATCTCTTCATCAAAAAGATGTTAAGACAGTACTGGTGACAAGGTGTTTGCAGTGTTTGACCTAGAAAGAAGTATCTACTTTGTTACCTTCAAATTCAACCCATGTCATCCCCAAACTCACCTTGTCCAAAATCATGGTGACTCAATTTCAAGCACTGTTAGACACATATTTGAAAGGAAATGTGTGCATTCTGCTGATGCTGAAATCTTAAATCACACAATCTTCTCTCCTCCTTACCATGGAGCAGAAGTTCAAGTCCCTCTTTGAAGAGAAGGAAGGATCGAATGATTCCTCAGCACCCTTTCCAGGTCTAAGATTCAATAATTGGCGGGCTCTTTATCTGCTGAAGGCATCTGGCTAAGCAGACTGGGTGGTGGTAAGCTGTGAACCTCTCCTGAGCGTGGTCCTACTGACTGAGTTGCTCAATCTGTACATTAGCATCCCAGAAAAACATCGAATTTCATATCAGCAGAAACCAGGAGGGATGAAATCTTTCTCATCATTTATTTGCTCATTAAGCAAACATTCACTTAGCTCTCACTATGTCACCAACACGGTGCTTGACATGGAGTTAGATTTACCTGCTCCTCCATCCAGTCCTCACCACTTGCACTTCTACAACATGAGGCCAATGATCTGGCTTGGCAGGTGAAAGCACAGGATTAGTTTGTTTTCTTATTTTCCTCCTTAACTTCTCTCAGCACACTGATAGCTTGTCCTGGAAACTAGGGAAAGAAAGACACAACTATGATGAGATACCTCAGCCTCACCCACGTGTGGGGCCTGGGGATTGCATAAAGCTCCTGTGTGTGTGGTAATGAAGAAAGAAGTACATTTAAATATCTGGGACACCGGAGGAACAGACATCAATTAGATGGACAATGGCATTTTTAGGGTAATATTGCCCTATAAGCCTGCAGATACCCACAGTGATGCTGGTGCCTCACGTGTGTTCATAGTGACAATTCATAACTGCTGAGAATACAGCCCATTTCTGCTTATCGACCGCCTATTACTCTGCTAAGTATTTGCATGGCAACCTGTTCCCGCATCAGCTACCACAGTAGGCCCCAGTCTGGGTGGGATCAGGGCTGTACAAGGGAATGTGGAGGACAGGAGCAGGGGTAGAATACAGACTGAAAGGTGAGGGAGAATTTCCGCCCTGCACATTCTGTTTAAATTCTGAGGCGACACGATCCTCATCTGTGTCACCAAATATTTGCTGAGCTTCTAATGTAATTAGAACACTGTGCAAAAGAGTTTCAGAGCTAAAACATAGGATTCCTGCCTCAGGAACCTTCCACTAGAGTTTATGATACGAACCATAAACATAAATACATATGCATCAATATTCAACAGCAACTAATGCCCAAGGGTGTGAAGCAGCCAGGAGCTCCACTGCGCAGCTGTGATAGATGAATCAGAGAACTGAGTGAATTCTCCAGGGAGAAAGGAGAAAGCGACAGGAACAAGAAATATTTCTTAAGCGACTACTGATGATTCTACTAACAGCTTCCATTTGGATGCGTTTAGTAAATGCCACGTTCTTACCTGTGCCTCCTCATTTTTGCAACCCTATGTGACAGTGTTACAGCCAACCAAGTATACAGACTCCGGAAAATGGTTACTCCAAGGTCACACAATGTCAACCACTGAGCAGAACTCACTCGTGGGTTGGTCTAACTCAGAGTTCACACTCTTTTCTTCATAGCTGGGCTCACTCTTCTGCATCTTTCCATACTAGAAACATGTCATTTTTGTCGTGTGTAACCTCCATGGCCGAGGCGTAAAAGAAAAAGTTACGTGCACAAGATAGTGGGGACAAGAAAGGGCCAACCCAAAGGATGCCTGAGTGCCCAAATGTAAGGCAGAGATAATTCATTCTGGGGAGGGAGGCAATGGTGCCGTGGGGACAGGATGCCCTTCGTCAAGAGCATCATGTGCCCCTTGCTGCCTCCATGGAACTCTACCAACACTCCCAAATTCCAGTACAAAAATTGTCAACTGCAGCAACAGCCCTCAGAGTCTCTTTATCTGATGCTGCACAGTGAAGCACCCTGGTTATGCTTCAACAGCAGGTCTGTGGGTGGCCTGACTGGGCTAGTTAGACTGTGGACACAGAGGTGGCTGCCCTTCCCAAGGCCCATCTGAGTGATGGCAGCCTCCAGTGACAGAGAATGTTCCCCATGCCTGAAACAGACCTAACTAGTGTCAGTATTCACAGAGGAACTCAAGGGACAACGGATGGATGGACCTGAGGTCTCTGCTCTAGCAAAGTGGGGTCCCTCATGGCAAGTGGTGCTCTGCGCTCATCTTAGCAAACTCAGTTACCGCCCCTCAAACATGTGAGGAACTACCCACTGAAGGGTGGCTAATGGCGAGAGTTTGCTGATGCAATAGCATTTCTTAGGATAAAACAAATCCTCTCAGTTCCCCCCACTGTAATTTCCTTCTGTGTAATTTACTAGCCATCCTTGGGAGGTTCAGGAGTCACCAGCACATAGTTATTAGCTGTAAAAATGACAGTGGACAATACTTCGAATCCAGAGGGAAGAGAACTGGCCAAGAAAAACCCTGGGAGTGCCAACATCTCGGGCTGTGATATGAAGGAGAGGAGCCCAAGAATACTACGTAATCATGGACGTACACACAGATTCAGGACTGAAAGCTATCCTGGGAGTCCAGAGGGCAGCAGGGAAACCCAGAAGAAGGCAGTTACAAAATGGCCCTTGTGTTTGGTGTGGAGGTCGTGAGTGACCTGAGCATGAGTCTCAATGGAGCGAATGGCGGACCCCCGAGGCATGAGGAGCCAGGGCGCACGAGGAAACAGAAACCAAGTGCCGAGGTGTTTTCCCTCAGACAAGTTTGAATAGGCCACCAGGGAATGACCAAGATGGAAAAATCACTTGAGTGGTTGAGAGGGTCGGGGGGAAAGATCCAGTGGGAAGGAGAGGCCCCAACAGGGGAGGGCGAGCTGATGGAAGGATGCACACAGACTTCACACAGAGGGGGCCCACAGCGTATGCTCCCCAGCATTGGGGCGTTCCATCCAAAGAATCCATCTGTAAACAGCTGAAATTGTTCTCTTCGTGCTCCCTGTTGACCTACTCAAGGACAGGAAGACCAAGTCGGCTATCTTTGCTGGCGGCCACCTGATCCGTTTTCCCTCCATAAAGTGTGAACACTGTGCACAGAATGACTGTGGTGTTTCCTTGCCCCCCAATCTTACGTATAAATCTTTACCTCAGCTTAAGAACTTGTTCCTTCACATACGATGAAACAACTTGCATTCAAAATAGTTCATCAACATAAACTAAATGCTTTTTGAGTTTTGTTTTTTTTACAAAAGAAAGGCAAGGGATGCAGGAACATATGGCAGTGACTGACGAAGCCAGGCCAAGAGAAGTTGGCAGGACATAGTCGGAGGTTCCATGATGAAGTTGCTTTTAAGTGGGAGAAGGGGTCCCCACACTCTGATCCTGGAGGAATCATAGGGAGGCTGGGGAGCAAGGGGGTGTAGAGGGGATGAGGGGTGAATATAGCAGGAAGTCAGAAGGTGTCTGAGGGGGGAAGAGGCCGTCTACATGGGGAAGGGTGCAAGTTTTAATCTGGTGGAGAGAAAGGGAGACGGCATGACAAGGGAAAGGACGTGACGGCCTGGCGTCCACGGTGAACCGGTGACTGGCTGGGGCTGAGACACAACCGCAGTCTGTGCGGCCATATGATTCCTCCCACTCCGACACGACTGACCTGCCCGGGTGCAGAGGGAAAGTGGACACCGGTGTTTTGTTGGGTGGGTGGGAGAAGCCAGTGGTTCAGATGATCATAGCACTTTGGTTGGGATAGGAAGCGGGGGATGTAAAAGGGGTGCTTACACTGGCCCGTGTTCTAGGTGGATCCCAGCCCACTCTAGCTCGCTTAAGCAGAGCGGAATAATGATAGCACTAAAATCACTGGAGGTGCAAAGAAACCGAATCTGGCTGGGTGTCCAGGAGCGATTCCCTGGCGCACCGCGTATCGGCCCCTCGGAGGAACGAGCCTCTGCATGATTGTGAACTTCGGGCTCAGAGGACAGCCGCCATGGCTGCGAACCACAGAACCAAAGCCCGCCGGCCAACCTGCTCCCAGGAAAACTGACGCCCCTGCTCCGTCTTCCCTGTATAAACTGGTTTTGAGTCAGTCTCTTGTAGGTGCATTAGGTTGGTGGGACGGAAATCATGCATCTGCCCCTGGCCACCACGGTGTGCGAGAGGCTGAGAAATGAACCGTGGGTGCCCTGTCTCCTTTCCCCTTGGCACTGTCAGTTGTGAGGCTGCTATTTGCCCTGTGGAGAAAGTGTTCAAGAAGGGGAGAAAGAGCTCAAGCGGGTGGGACAGCTGTTCACAGTAGGGTATGTCAGTCAGCACTCCTGAAGCCTACCTGGTGTATCTGTGAACATTTTTAAAAGTACTCAGCCAGGCACTGCAATCCTGTGGGCACACAGCTGTACAAAGTCCACTCTTTATAAGGAAAGGGTGTTTCTTCTAAGGGGGACACTGCCCTGCCTCAGCACATAGTTCCCTGACCAAAGTGCAGGTGGTATTCAGCCCCCAGCCTCCTCTTCATGTGGGAGTACCCAAAGGACACACCATTTGTGACTACTCTGGAGTACTAACCGGGAAGAAATAGAGGGAGCAAGGGCCAAGAAGTGTCCCCAGAGTGTGACAGCATGTGCCATCGCAGAAGGAGATGGGGGGGCGGCAGACGGACAGGCTTACAGCTCAAAGCACAGGAGTCGCCCTATTCCCAGGGGTGGGGCTCTCAGTGTGGGAATTACAAGTGCCCACGGGAGGGTGAAGTGCAGCGAGTCAGGAGACCCTGACATGGACGAAGCTGTTGAGAGACAGGCCTACATGGAAATTAGAAATTGAGTTGGAGAAAGCGGGAGAAGTTGCTGGAATCCAAAGTTCCCTGTGAGAGAGCTACAGGGAGACAGTGGGTGACCACAACCAGGAGGAGAGGGGAGCAATATCCTCAAGACAGCAAGGGCTTTACGCAAGGGCAGAAGCACAAGCTGAACTAAGAACCTCAACGTCGCCGTTTTCCTCTCCCAGCCCCTGCTTCATGGACATTGATGCACTCACTCAAGCAAATGGTTAGTGAACCTCCCTGTCTCAGTCAGTTCCAGCTGCCACACCAACATACCACACAGATGGGGGGCTTGGCCAACAGAAATTTACTTCTCACAGGTCTGGAGGCTGAAGCCCAGGATCGAGGTGCCCGCGTGGGTAGGGTTCTGGAGGAGGCATTCTTTGTGCCTTGCAAAAGGCTGCCCTCTCTCCATATCCCCCCACTGAAAAGAGAAAGAGAGCAGGTTCCCCAGTCTCTTCTTATAGAGGCACCAATCCCATCATGAGGGCCTCATCCTCATGACCTCATCTAACCCTAATCTTCTCTCAAAATGCCATCTCCAAGTACCATCAGACTGGGGGTTAGGAATTCATTATTTGAATTTAAGGAGGGACATAACTCAGTCCATAGCCCTCTCCTACTTGTGAGCACAAGTTCTTATTCTGCTCAAGCTGAGCAGAAGTTAGGTTAGTGGCATGGGGGAGAAACAGGAAGAAGGGAGTCAGGCTGAGAGCATCAAGTGCAAAGGTCCTGAGGCAGGTGTGACCTGTGACATTGGAGGGAAAAGAAGGAAAGTGGTAAGATTTGTGGTAATTGGAGTAAAATAGGGTAAATTGCATAGGAACCCTGTAAGGACTTCAGCTTTGGCTCTGGGTAAGGTGGGAAGCCACTGTAGGTTAGTGAGAGAAGTGACAAGATCCAGAAATGGGAGAAAGGAAAGGGGAGAGAATTACAAGTGTTGTGTTGCGTAGGGGAAAAGCAGGTTGCAAAGAAGACAGGGAGTGGAGGAAGAGAGGTTTGAGAAATTGAGCACTGAAAGGGGAGAGGTACGGTGGATGAGTGGGAGGCCCAGGGGAAGGGCAGAGCAGCAGGAGCAAGGGAGAGCAAGGGAGGACAGAGGGGGACAGGCTACCTTGGAGATGCAAGAGCAAAGGGGCGAGAGGCAACACCATACCACACTGCTTGGAGGCAGGCCAGGGTGAGGAGTCAGAGGCACGGGGAGAGCCCCCAGCATTTGAGGAGGGTGGAGAGACTGCCTGTCTTGTGAATCGGTTTCAGGCTTGGGCAAGTTCACTATGGATTCAATGTGACCAAAGAAATTGACAGCAAAATGTTCTTGGGGTGAAAGGGTTATACCCAACTTCATTTCCACATGGCAGGTCAGTCACTAGAATTCCGTTCACTCAGAGCCAGTCTGCATGCAGCAATCCGGTCTCTGCCTCTGGGCCGCTCTGTCTGCACAGCCATCCCGCACAGCCATCCTCTGGGCTCCTTTGTCTGCACAGCCATTATGCACAGCCATCAACTGGGCTCCTCTGTCTGCACAGCCATCCTCTGGGCCCCTCTGTCTGCACAGCCATCCCACACGGCCGTCCTCTGGGCCTCCCTACACAGTTGTCCTGCACAGCCATCCTCTGGGCCTCTGTCCTTGGCGCTGCCACCACTCCAGCCTTTGCTCTGCCCCCTCCGGCCTTTAGCAGTGCCACCATGTCACATGCAGAGCACTGGGCGGACCTCTTTATATAGAGTCAACGGAGCCATGCATTGCCCACATGTGTGTACTGAGCTAGCCAACCACAGCCAGGTGAGAATCCTGGCCACAGAAACTCTCATTTTCTCCACACTGCCTGTGGAGATTGGTTCTGGGCAAGGGCTGTGGTGAAATGTGGAAGCACCAGAAGTTCCCACAAGGCTTCGGGATGTTGGGGGGTGGGGGCAAGGGGAAGCTGGGACACCTCCAAAATGTGCTGAAAGGGCACCCTGGATGGAAGGAGTACAAGAGATTTCTGGCCATGATCTGGAAATTTTGAGGGGAAAGAGTTGGAAAAATGGAACCTGGGAAGCTGTCCAGCCAAGGGGAGGGAGGGGAAGGTGGGAGAGGTGGGAGGAGAGGGAGGGGACCGCAGCCTACGGACCCTGGGTGGCCCTGGAGGTCTGTACACTGGGAGCAGGGAGGAAGAGCTTGCCAGGAAAGAGGCGCTGAACAGAGACAGGAAAGGAGGAAGTGAGTGGCTGCAATGGGAGTCACTTCCTCCTCTGGGCCTCACCCTCCCAGGGACCTGGGCCGCCAGCGGGTGTGCAGAGGCGGCCATGGACTGTGGAGGAGAAACAGCCCCAGAGTAGATCTAATCAAGAGCCACTCTCCACAGCCTCACTTGCAATTCAGCTGCTCCTTCAGCAGAGGACCCTCCACAGCTGCTGCCAAGAGAGCCTCTGCCAGGTGAACTGGGGGCCGTGCAAGATGCCTCACACCTGCTGCCCTGACAGCCACAGCTTTCCCTCTCCCAGGTGTCCGAACTCTGGGCCTTTAGGGCAGAGTTGCACCAGGAGACAGGTGAGGGAGGAGGCTCAGCACAGGCTGGGAGCAACAGCTTTGTTTTCCTCTCCTAGTTAAAGCAAGACACAAAGTGCTCTTTGATCTGAGCCCTCTGCCTGCTCTGGAGAGGCTGTGCTCGTCACAGGACCAAGGAAGAGCAGGAGGTTACTTAGCCATGGATGAATAATAATTGGGCATTTGTCTAACAGCTACTGTACTGAAGAATAATTAAAAATTTTATTACAATTGATGCAAAAAGCACTCTACCCCCACGGATGGTCTGTCAGCTGTGCCAAGGGAGATGCAGGTAATGAAAGAGTTCCTTCCAACTTCCGAAATACTAGTCACTCTTACAGTTAAGGTGTCTGCGCAAACAGCTGCAGAAGAATTATCAGGGAAACAGACCCAACACTGAGGTCTCTTCCTTACATTCCCTTCCAGGATGCAATAAATCAGCTGGAGCAGGACGAGGGGCGTGCAGACAGCTAAAATACTAGGGAAACTAGAACTGAAAATCAGGAAGCAACCGGAGAAAAAGAGAAAGAGATAACAACTCAGCTATACACAGTCCTTTCATTGTAGCCAGTGAGGATGATGGTTGGAGACAGAGCGGGGACAGCTGGAGCACAATGGGCACAGGGCTGAACTCGGGAGTCTGGACACTCTAGCTCAATGGCGTGGCTACTTCTTGCTGTGACCTTTGGCAAACTCACTACACCTCCACACACCTCCCTTTCTGAATTTACAAATGGGGATACAACTACCTGATCATTGTGTTGTCCTTAGGATTAAACAAGGTAGTGCTGATTAGAGTATCTGGTAATTACAAAAGCAAATAGCAAATGCAAGTAATTATAATTCAAAAATCAGAATTAAAGGTAACTGAGTCCAAACAGTGTAAGAGTTGGGATAGGTTCAGTCAATTAGAATTCTGAAATAATGGAAAAGAAAGTCTGTGGCATTTGGGCTGGATATTAAATTACCAATGGAATGTCACAGAGGTCAACTTAAATATATTGTGGAAGGTGAACAAATATCCTTTAGTTAAATAGTTTTTTATCCTTCTTTGGTTTATCAACATAGCAGTCCACTTAAAAGAAGCAGCACTAAATATTTACTATTTTTATGACAGCATGCCTATAGAGTTCATACATCCACCAATAAAGAGTCACACAGTGGAAATAGACGATGGGTGAGAGGGACTATTTTTCAGAGCATGTCATGTGCAATAGGACCTTCCCACGTCTCAGGATAAATCCCAAAAATGTCCTGATTCCCCAAATTTATATGGAAAACACAGTGTAGAGATTGTGGCTTGATCTTCCTTTATGCAGTGACCAGCCCTGTAGTCCATATGACTCAACTTCATGCTGGGCACCAAAAGTATTAAGTGCATAAAGGCTGAGCATCCACCATACATTATTCCTTTAGTTCTCACAACACTATTTGTGCCCCATTTTACAAAGGATGAAATATCGCTCAGAGGGGTGTAGGCAACTAGCCCAAAGTCCCAAGGCCACTAATGCATTGAGCCAGAATTTGAAGCTTACTTATCACTGAAAAGCCACTGAAACATGCACTATACTCTCCTCTTCATAGTTCACCTGGGGAGGTGACATCGACCATAACAAAGTCCCTTTCCCTCATAAGTCTGCTAGGAGAGATGAAGTGCAACAGATTAACTTGGCCAGGTATATGATGGGTACCTTTGTTCAAGGTGCTGAGAGTCCACAGACAAATAAGATACATGAAACTCTATTCTTCGAGTGACACTGAGGATAGTGACACGTGCGTGGTGCAGACCCAGCACTGGAGGCCTTGCAGGGCCCCTCATCAGCTCTTGGCACTGAATCCCCTTACATATAGTAACGAAAAGTGTCATTTTTTTCAACTTTTTCCCCTCAAAATGTCCAGATCATGGCCAGAAGTCTCTTGTACTCCTTCTATCCAGGGTAGCTCTCATGTGGCAGGTCATGAATAGCTGGCTGGTATCTCAGTCCCTTCAACAGTGAGATCAGATGAGACAGGTGAGCGGTCCAATTTCTTTCCCCAGCTCTAAACTCTCACACCCATCACAAAGAAACCGAGCCAAACCCTACATGGTCAGTTTGGGGTGCTGTGTAAACACTGTCCTCACTGACCTCTTCCTTCCTTCTTAGCTATCTCAAGTGGTTGAAGGGGGATTTATGCCATTTGCCCATGGGTATCCAGGGATGAACATCCAGCAATGTTTAATCCAATCTGCTGTCTTCTCTGAAAGGTCAAGAACATTTGTAGATGGCTCACTGCATACGCACAGAGTCCCGATAGTCTTGCGGTAGATAGGTCATCATATTTACATTTCCCCCGCTCCCATCTTGGTGTCTGTGGGGTGGTAGGGTACTGAGGAGACAGTGCTGTGAGAACAGGAGAGCAGCCCCTAGTCAGGGAGCAAGCTAGAGTTTCACCTCAGAACAGCCTTCCTCCCTAGGGCAAACCTGGAACCGCCTTTGACGTCAGTGACAGGGAGCCTTCCTCCATGATCTGCTGGAACTTCCTGGAGTCCACTGCCCGAGGGAGCCCGTACCCTGATACACACTCAATTATTTGGAGGGAAAAACCTTCCAACCAGCTTCTCTAGAACTTTCTTCCATTGGTCCATTAACTATATGACAGCTGTGTCAGAACTTCACAAAATGTGAAAGACAGAAAGAAGAGGAAGTGGTGCCTCTGCTCTCCCTTCCAGACCCTCCTCCAAATCTGTAACCACAGGGGTGAATTAGCTTTTTCTCTGGCTTTTTCTAAAAAGTCAGGTACTCTGATTCACGTCTTGATAAGTGGGAACAGGCTTTTTGCAGTGCACTTCTTCCCTGTAGCTCATCTGTGCACCTGGATATCACATGACTCTCCACTCACTGCCTGTCCAAGCACATTCACACTAGAGAGAAACTGAGGCAGCAGCCCACTTAAGAACAGTTGTGGCTGCTTCTCTATGTTAATAAGGGACAAAATAATACCCACAACGATAAACTTCATGTTTTCCAATGGTAGGATCATGTGGCTCGATCGGGCATTGGCCCACAGCTTTAACATCTCCCCAGAATTATTTGTGCATATGTGAACACTGCACTAAATAAAAGATACAGGTACATCCTACTGCCACAAACAGTCATTAGAAAATCACCCCCTCTTCTCATGATCACCCACATGCACCAGAACACTCCCCTGTGGTGGGAAGAGCAGAACACTAACTGATTAATAATCCTTTCACTCAACACATTTGGACTGAACAATCTTTTTGTTTTCACCACACTGAGGCACTGCGGAAAAAAAGAGACC
Source organism: Manis pentadactyla (assembly GCF_030020395.1). Classification (NCBI taxonomy): domain Eukaryota; kingdom Metazoa; phylum Chordata; class Mammalia; order Pholidota; family Manidae; genus Manis; species Manis pentadactyla. The sequence goes on from NC_080032.1 coordinate 67,133,723, forward strand.
TTAAGAAATCATAACCCACACCCAGTATTCTGGTAGATCTATATTCTAGATCTCCCAAGTGGGAGACAAATCCTTTACTTTGTGTTGATGACAATGACATTTTTGTGTTTGATTCTTTTACATTATTAAGTATGTCAACATAAAGAGAGTAGTGTAGACTATAATAAAACAAATATCTGTGTATCCACCATCTAGTGTTAACATTGTTAACAACTGATTATATTTTGTTCAGTTTTTTTCTAAAAAAAAAATAGTAAAGCAAAGCACTTAGACAGACATAATGCTGTGTGGGTGTTCTTCCCTGACCCCATACACTTAACTCCACTCCAACAGGCAACCACTTGCCTGAGGCTAATAGTATCAGTTCCAGGAGGAGTTTTAAAAATATTTACCACCTGTATACTCATAAAGACATAGTGGGATTCTTTTTTTGCATTTTAAATTTTTAATAAAATTATGCCACACTGTAGGTTCTATTCTGCACTTCCTTTTTTCACTCAACATTAGGTTTCTGAGATATATCCATAATGACACATGCAACTCTGTATGCACCCCAGCTGATATCATTTCTGTATTGTTTAAAAAAAATTCCGAGAGGGGACTGGAAGATGGCGGTGTGAGTAGAGCAGCGGAAATCTCCCCCCAAAACCACATATATCTATGAAAATATAACAAAGACAACTGTTCCTAGAATAAAGAGCACAGGACACAGGCAATATCCAGACCACATCCGCACTTGAGAGAACCCAGCGCCTGGTGAAGGGGGTAAGATACAAGCCCCGGCCCCGCGGGAGCCGAGCGCCCCTCCCCCCACCTCCCGGCAGGAGAAGAATAGGCAGAGCGGGAGGGAGACGGAGCCCAGGACTGCCGAACACCTAGCCCCAGCCATCCGGGCCACAGTGTAGACACATTGCGTGCACAGGGGCCCCTGGATACTAGGAAAACAGGGCAGCAAGAACAGTGAGAGGGCACCGGAGGCCAGACACCGGAGGACATAAGAAAAGGGAGGGAACAAATTTTTTTTTTTTTTGGCGAGCGCTTTTTGGAAGTCTTAAAGGGATAGGGACCCCAATACTAGGGAAACAGGGCAGCAAGAACAGTGAGTGGGCACTGGAGGTCTGGCGCCGCAGGACACCAGAAAACCGAGTGACTTTTTTTTTTTGCTCTTTTGTTTTGGAGAGCGCTTTTTGGAAGTCTTAAAGGGATTGGGACACCAATACTAGGGAAACAGAGCAGCAAGACCAGTGAGCAAGACCAAGTCACCTATAAAGGAAAACCCATCAGGCTAACATCAGACTTCTCGACAGAAACCCTACAGGCCAGAAGAGAATGGCATGATATATTTAATACAATGAAACAGAAGGGCCTTGAACCAAGGATACTGTATCCAGCACGGCTATCATTCAAATATGACGGTGGGATTAAACAATTCCCAGACATACAAAAGCTAAGGGAATTTGCTTCCCACAAACCACCTCTACAGGACATCTTACAGGGACTGCTCTAGATGGGAGCACTCCTAGAAAGACCAGAGCACAAAACACCCAATGTATGAAGAATCGAGGAGGAGGAATAAGAAGGGAGAGAAGAAAAGAATCTCCAGACAGTGTATATAACAGCTCAATAAGCGAGCTAAGTTAGGCAGTAAGATACTAAAGAGGCTAACTTTGAACCTTTGGTAAACACGAATTTAAAGCCTGCAATGGCAATAAGTACATATCTTTCAATAGTCACCCTAAATGTTAATGGGCTGAATGCACCAATCAAAAGACACAGAGTAACAGAATGGATAAAAAAGCAAGACCCACCTATATGCTGCTTACAAGAAACTCACCTCAAACCCAAAGACATCTACAGACTAAAAGTAAAGGGATGGAAAAACATATTTCAAGCAAACAACAGCGAGAAGAAAGCAGGGGTTGCAGTACTACTATCAGACTAAATAGACTTCAAAACAAAGAAAGTAACAAGAGATAAAGAAGGACACTGCATAATGATAAAGGGCTCAGTCAAACAAGAGGATATAACCATTCTAAATATATATGCACCCAACACAGGAGCACCAGCACACGTGAAACAAATACTAACAGAACTAAAGAGGGAAACAGACTGCAATGCATTCATTCTAGGAGACTTCAACACACCACTCACCCCAAAGGATAGATCCACCGGGCAGAAAATAAGAAGGACACGGAAGCTCTGAACAACACAGTAGAGCAGATGGACCTAATAGACATCTATACAACTCTATATCCAAAAGCAACAGGATATACATTCTTCTCAAGTGCACATGGAACATTCTCCAGAATAGACCACATACTAGGCCAAAAAAAGAGCCTCAGTAAATCCAAAAGATTGAAATCCTAAAAACCAACTTTTCAGACCACAAAGGCATAAAACTAGAAATAAACTGTACAAAGAAGCAAAGCGGCTCACAAACACGTGGAGGCTTAACAACACGCTCCTAAATAACCAATGGATCAATGGCCAAATCAAAATGGAGATCCAGCAATATATGGAAACAAATGACAACAACAACACTAAGCCCCAACTTCTGTGGGACACAGAAAAAGCAGTCTTAAGAGGAAAGTATATAGCAATCCAAGCACATTTAAAAAAGGAAGAACAAGCCCAAATGAATGGTCTAATGTCACAATTATCGAAATTGGAAAAAGAAGAACAAATGAGGCCTAAGGTCAGCAGAAGGAGGGACATAATAAATATCAGAGAAGAAATAAATAAAATTGAGAAGAATAAAACATTAGCAAAAATCAATGAAACCAAGAGCTGGTTCTTCGAGAAAATAAACAAAATAGATAAGCCTCTAGCCAGACTTACTAAGAGGGAAAGAGAGTCAACACAAATCAACAGTATCAGAAACGAAAAAGGAAAAATCACGACGGACCCCACAGAAATATAAAGAATTATTAGAGAATACTATGAAAACCTATATGCTAACAAGCTGGGAAACCTAGGAGAAATGGACGACTTCGTAGAAAAACACAACCTTCCAAGACTGACCCAGAAAGAAACAGAAAACCTAAACAGACCAATTACCAGCAACGAAATTGAAGCGCTAATCAAAAAAGTACCAAAGAACAAAACCCCTGGGCCAGATGGATTTACCTCAGAATTTTATCAGACATATAGAGAAGAGATAATACCCATTCTCCTTCAAGTTTTCCAAAAAATAGAGGAAGAAGGGATACTCCCAAACCCATTCTATGAAGCTAACATCACCCTAATACCAAAAGCAGGCAAAGACCCCACCAAAAAAGAAAACTACAGACCAATATCCCTGATGAACGTAGATGCAAAAATACTCAACAAAATATTAGCAAACCGAATTCAAAAATACATCAAAAGGATCATGCACCATGACAAAGTGGGAGTCATCCCAGGGATGCAAGCATGGTACAACATTCGAAAGTCCATCAACATCATCCACCACATCAACAAAAAGAAAGACAAAAACCACATGATCATCTCCATAGATGCTGAAAAAGCATTTGACAAAGTTCAACATCCATTCATGATAAAAACTCTCAGCAAAATGGGAATAGAGGGCAAGTACCTCAACATAATAAAGGCCATCTATGATAAACCCACAGCCAACATTATATTGAACAGTGAGAATCTGAAAGCATTTCCACTGAGATCGGGAACTAGTCAGGGATGACCACTCTCTCCACTGTTATTTAACATACTACTGGAGGACCTAGCCACAGCAATCAGACAAAACAAAGAAATACAAGGAATACAGTTTGGTAAAGAAGAAGTTAAACTGCCACTATTTGCAGATGAGATGATACTGAACATGAAAAACCCTAAAGACTCCACCCCAAACCTACTAGAACTGATATAGGAATACAGCAAAGTTGCAGGATACAAAATCAACACACAGAAATCTGTGGCTTTCCGATACACTAACAATGAACCAACAGAAAGAGAAATCAGGAAAACAACTCCATTCACAATTGCATCCAAAAAAAAAATACCTAGGAATAAACCTAACCAAAGAAGTGAAAGACTTATACTCTGAAAACTACAAGTTACTCTTAAGAGAAATTAAAGGGGACACTAACATATAGAAACTCATCCCATGCTCGTGGCTGGGAAGAATTAATATCGTCAAAATGGCCATCCTGACCAAAGCAATATACAGATTTGATGCAATCCCTATGAAACTACCAGCAACATTCTTCAATGAACAGGAACAAATAATTCAAAAATTAATATGGAAACACCAAAGACCCCGAATAGCCAAAGCATTCGTGAGAATGAAGAATAAAGTAGGGGGGATCTCACTCCCCAACTTCAAGCTCTACTATAAAGCCATAGTAATCAAGACAATTTGGTACTGGCACAAGAACAGAGCCACAGACCAATGGAACAGACTAGAGAATCGAGACATTAACCCAGACATATATGGTCAATTAATATTTGATAAAGGAGCCATGGACATAAAATGGGGAAATGACAGTCTCTTCAACAGATAGTGCTGGCAAAACTGTATAGCTACATGTAGAGAATGAAACTGGACCATTGTCTAACACCATATACAAAAGTAAACTCAAAATGGATCAAAGACCTGAATGTAAGTCATGAAACCATTAAACTCTTGGAAGAAAACATAGGCAAAAACCTCTTACACATAAACATAAGTGACCTCTTCTTGAACATATCTCCCCGGGCAAGGAAAACAACAGCAAAATTGAATAAGTGGGCCTATAGTAAGCTCAAAAGCTTCTGTACAGCAACAGACACCATCAATAGAACAAAAAGGAACCCTACAGTATGGGAGAATATATTTGAAAATGACACATCCGATAAAGGCTTGACGTCCAGAATATATAAAGAGCTCACACGCCTCAACAAACAAAAAACAAATAACCCAATTAAAAATTATTGGAGAATACTATGAAAACCTATATGCTAACAAGCTGGGAAACCTAGGAGAAATGGACAACTTCCTAGAAAAATATAACCTTCCAAGATTGACCCAGGAAGAAACAGAAAATCTAAACAGACCAATTACCAGCAACAAAATTGAAGCGGTAATCAAAAAACTAAAAAAGAACAAAACCCCCGGGCCAGATGGATTTACCTCAGAATTTTATCAGACATACAGGGAAGACATAATACCCATTCTCCTTAAAGTTTTCAAAAAAATAGAGGAGGAGGGGATACTCCCAAACTCATTCTATGAAGCTAACATCACCCTAATACCAAAACCAGGCAAAGACCCCACTAAAAAAGAAAACTACAGACCAATATCCCTGATGAACGTAGATGCAAAAATACTCAACAAAATATTAGCAAACTGAATTCAAAAATACATCAAAAGGATCATACACCATGACCAAGTGGGATTCATCCCAGGGATGCAAGGATGGTACAACATTCAAAAGTCCATCAACATCATCCACCACATCAACAAAAAGAAAGACAAAAACCACATGATCATCTCCATAGATGCTGAAAAAGCATTTGACAAAGTTCAACATCCATTCATGTTAAAAACTCTCAGCAAAATGGGAATAGAGGGCAAGTACCTCAACATAATAAAGGCCATCTATGATAAACCCACAGCCAACATTATATTGAACAGCGAGAAGCTGAAAGCATTTACTCTGAGATCGGGAACTAGACAGGGACGCCCACTGTCTCCACTGTTATTTAACATAGTACTGGAGGTCCTAGCCACGGCAATCAGACAAAATAAAGAAATACAAGGAATCCAGATTGGTAAAGAAGAAGTTAAACTGTCACTATTTGCAGATGACATGATACTGTACATAAAAAACCCTAAAGACTCCACCCCAAAACTACTAGAACTGATAACAGAATACAGCAAAGTTGCAGGATACAAAATCAACACACAGAAATCTGTGGCTTTCCTATATACTAACAATGAACCAACAGAAAGAGAAATCAGGAAAACAACTCCATTCACAACAGCATCAAAAAAAATAAAATACCTAGGAATAAACCTAACCAAAGAAGTGAAAGACTTATACTCTGAAAACTACAAGTCACTCTTAAGAGAAATTAAAGGGGACACTAACAGATGGAAACGCATCCCATGCTCATGGCTAGGAAGAATTAATATCGTTAAAATGGCCATCCTGCCCAAAGCAATATACAGATTTGATGCAATCCCTATGAAACTACCAGCAACATTCTTCAATTTACTGGAACAAATAATTCAAAAATACATATGGAAACACCAAAGACCCCGAATAGCCAAAGCAATCCTGAGAAAGAAGAATAAAGTAGGGGGGATCTCACTCCCCAACTTCAAGATCTACTATAAAGCCATAGTAATCAAGACAATTTGGTACTGGCACAAGAACAGTGCCACAGACCAATGGAACAGACTAGAGAATCCAGACATTAACCCAGACATATATGGTCAATTAATATTTGATAAAGGAGCCATGGACATACAATGGCGAAATGACAGTCTCTTCAACAGGTGGTGCTGGCAAAACTGGACAGCTACATGTAGGAGAATGAAACTGGACCATTGTCTAACCCCATATACAAAAGTAAACTCAAAATGGATCAAAGACCTGAATGTAAGCCATGAAACCATTAAACCCTTGGAAGAAAACATAGGCAAAAACCTCTTAGACATAAACATGAGTGACCTCTTCTTGAACATATCTCCCCGGGCAAGGAAAACAACAGCAAAAATGAGTAAGTGGGACTATATTAAGCTGAAAAGCTCCTGCACAGCAAAAGACACCATCAATAGAACAAGAAGGATCCCTACAGTATGGGAGAATATATTTGAAAATAACACATCCGATAAAGGCCTGACGTCCAGAATATATAAGGAGCTCACACGCCTCAACAAACAAAAAACAAATAACCCAATTAAAAAATGGGCAGAGGAACTGATCAGACAGTTCTCCAAAAAAGAAATACAGATGGCCAACAGACACATGAAAAGATGCTCCACATCGCTAATTATCAGAGAAATGCAAATTAAAAATAAAAATGAGGTATCACTTCACACCAGTAAGGATGGCTGCCATCCAAAAGACAAACAACAACAAATGTTGGCGAGGCTGTGGAGAAAGGGGAACCCTCCTACACTGCTGGTGGGAATGTAAGTTAGTTCAACCATTGTGGAAAGCAGTATGGAGGTACATCAAAATGCTCAAAACAGACTTACCATTTGACCCAGGAATTCCACTCCTAGGAATTTACCCTAAGAACGCAGCAATCAAGTTTGAGAAAGACAGATGCACCCCCATGTTTATTGCAGCACTATTTACAATAGCCAAGAATTGGAAGCAACCTAAATGTCCATCAATAGATGAATGGATTAAGAAGATGTGGTACATATACACAATGGAATACTACTCAGCCATAAGAAAAGGGCAAATCCAATCATTTGCAGCAACATGGATGGAGCTGGAGGGTATTATGCTCAGTGAAACAAGCCAAGCGGAGAAAGAGAAATACCAAATGATTTCACTTATCTGTGGAATATAAGAACAAAGGAAAAACTGAAGGAACAAAACAGCAGCAGAATCACAGAACTCAAGAATGGACTAACAGGTACCAAAGGGAAAGGGACTGGGGAGGATGGGTGGGTAGGGAGGAATAAGGGGTGGAGAAGTAGGGGGGTATTAAGATTAACATGCATGGGGGGGAAGGAGAAAAGGGAGGGCTGTACAACACAGAGAAGGCAAGTAGTGATTCTACAACATTTTGCTATGCTGATGGACAGTGACTGTAAAGGGGTTTATAGGGGAGACCTGGTATAGGGGAGAGCCTAGTAAACATAATATTCGTCATGTAAGTGCAGATTAGTGATACCAAAAACAAAGCAAAAAAAAAAAAAAAGGGGGGCAGTTCCTGTGTGTTAACCTCCAACGAGTTCTACACAAGGGTATAAAGGGCATATAAAAGTGTAGGCAAAGGGTCTGTTTGTGTTTACACAGAGGATCAAAGCCTAATTGGGCTACCCCGAAAATGAACTAAGATACGATATGAAAAAGAACTTCCAACATCTCCACTCTCTGGAAGACTCATGCCAGAAGATGATCATCAAAAAACCCCAACAAAGATCCACGCACTGCTACAGCTGTAGATGCACTCATCCCACCAGTTCCTGGACTTGCCATGGGAATGAGGAAGGAGATATCTAAGCTGGCCTGTGCATACAGTAAAACAACAAATTTGACTGGATCTATACTGCTGGAACTCAACCAAGAATTTGGAGAAGTGCAAATTGTAGCGCTCCAAAGTCTTACAACTACAGACTATTTACTGTTAAAAGAACATATGGCATGTGAACAGTCCCCAGGAATGGATTGTTTTAATTTGTCTAACTTCTCTCAGACTGTTCAAGTTCAGTTGGACAATATCCACCATATCATAGATAAGTTTTCACAAATGCCTAAGGTGCCTAACTGGTTTTCTTGGTTTCACTGGAGATGGCTGGTAATTACAGATATGCTTTGGTTATGTAACTATACTCCACTATGTTAATGTGTGTACGCAATTTAAGTAGTAGCTTAAAACCTATACATGCTGAAGTACTCTACAAGAAGATATGTCAAAGAAATAATCAATCTTCCCATGTTTTCTTCCGCCTGCTACTTCTATAGCTTTTCTTCTTCCTTCCTAATTACAACCCTTAAATAGAATTCGTGCCTCATATCAAATTTACCGAGTATCATAATTCTTCCAAGTGGTAAAGATACCTCAAGACAAATGCTGGGCATAGAAGCTACAGGGCATAAATATGCAAAGAAGTAAAAAGCTAACCTTTTCAAACAATAAGGCTTCCCTCTCACTTACCAACTTTACATTTCCCTGTATGGCCCCGGAAGATGAATGGTTAGCCAGAGACGGGTAAGATTCCTCAAGGGAGGAACAACCTAAGACAGGCACAGTCGCAGGGGGCCCATCAGGTGAGAAATTGGGGATCAACAGAGGTGAGGCTTAGAACCTCACCCCCCCTTTTCTGAGAGAAATCTTCTGCATACGTGGATGTTTTATTGCCCTGGTCTAGCTTAGATTAACACATAGTCTACAGGCACACACCTGATCATCTACATTTGCTCTCTTACAACACTAAACTATGTTTTCTACCTTTATCTTGTATCTACCTACCACTTCAGCATTTTATTAAAAATCATAATAATAAAGAGAGAAATGTGGTATCCACATATAAATCAAGTATAAAAACCAAATGAGTATTCATATTTGAACCGACTGTTTAGAGTTCATAATGCATGAGCAAAACTGAAAGTTTCTGTGATGACTGTCCTTGTACTGTTCACCATGTAATTTATTCACTATGTAAGAATTTGTTCTCCATGTAAGAACTTGTTTGTTATGCCTCAGAAGATTGGAGACTGATGAAAATTAGGCTTGGGGTGGATTAATGATTGTGCATTGAGCATTGACTCCCCTGTACAGAATTTTATTGTCGTTAACAACCATTTGATCAATAAATATGAGAGATGCCCTCACAAAAAAAAAAAAAAAAAAAAAAAGGACAGACTTCCAATGGTAAAATAAATAAGTAACCGGGATTTAATGTATAGCATAAGGAATATAGTCAAGATATTGTAACAGCTTGGTAGGGTGATAGCTGGAACCTAGAATTATGTATATAAATGTTCTACCACTGTGTTGTACACTTGAAACTAATGTAATGTAATACTGTGCGTCAACTACCCTTCAATAAAAAATAAAAAAATAAAAAAATAAAAATAAAAAATAGAATTTTAAATCAGTGAGGACAAGATGGATGATAAAATAAATAACATTAAGGCAGCTGGGTTGTCATCCCAAAATAAAATTATATTTGTACTCCAAAATTAATAAAGGAAAAACCAAGTAAATCACATACTGAAATGTGAAAAACTAAGCCAAAAAAGCATTTAAAGAAACCATGGGGAGATTGTTTTTATAATATTATTATAGAGGGAAAGCCCTTTCTAATGTGCCACTGTGAATTGTCTGTCCATCATATCCATTACTTACTTTCCCAGCTCTTCCCAACTGAATAAAACCCCAATTCTGCTCAGAGTGACAATAGGCCCATACCCAAAAAGTGGGTCACGAAGGCAGTCTTGGTCTCTGCTTTAGCAGCCTCCCTTCAGCTAGGCAACTATGTGACTTCATTTTCGTTGAGACTGAAGTGGGAATCTGCTGGGGAAATTTCTTGCTTTCCTAATAAAAATGGACAAGCACTCTGGCCCTGCCTCTCCTTTGGAAGACTAGACCTGAAGAAATCAGAAGGGAAAGGCCAACAGAGGAGAATAAGAGACACTGGTCCTGACATGGTGAATAGCTGGACCAGGGCTGGCAACCACCTATACCTAGACATCTCACTTTGAGACAGAAAAAAAAATTCTATTTCCTTAAGCCACCGTGTCTTAGCTTTGGCTTCTCTAGTTATATGTGACTCACAATCCTAACTGGCATGCTGAGAATACCATAAAACTCAGAAACCTTAAAGAAAAAGACTGAGCAATTTGACATGAAAATCTTTTAATTCTTTACAAAAAAAAAAGATACCAAAAAGAAAAGAAAATGAGGTATTTTAAAATTTACATTACAGCCAAAGCATTACTATCTTTACTATACAAAGAGCTCAACAAATAAAAGGTAACAAATACCACAACCCAGTAGGAAAATGGGCAAGGGACAGTTATTATCAAAACAAAGGAATACAGATGGCTCTTAATCATAGGAAGAGATGTTCAAATTCACTCTAAATAATAACAAAATAATTTAAACTATATAACATGTTCCTATCAATTTGGTATCAATATAAAACAAAGTCTGACAGAACACTGTATTTTTAAGGAAACTCATACTCTTGGCATTTCTACTAGGAGAGAAAACTGGAATAGCATTCATGGAGAGCAACATGTCAGTGTCACAAAAATTATAAATGCCACTGCAGCAATTGTTACCTGCTTATAAAACTAAAGGATTGGAAACAGTTCAAATGCCCATCAAGGTAGGACTTGTTATGTAAAGTAGGAAACATCTATGTAATAAAATATAATGTATTTATAAAAAGGAATGAAGAAGCTCTATGTGTAGTTGAAGAATCTTCAAGATATACTGTTAGATGAAAAAAAAATCAAAGTGCAGAACAAAGCATATGGTATGCAACCATCTGCAATAAAAATTGAAAGGAAAAATACGATTTTATTTTCAAAAAATACTTTTGATGGAGAACACAAGAAACTGGTAATGGTGGTTTTCTCTGAGAAGAGGAACTGAATAGTTGAGTGTTCCAGCTATCCATGAGCGCATAATGAACCATCCATCCCAAGCCTGGCGACACAAAACCACATCCATTTTATCATGTCCCCAGATTCTGTGGGTCAAGAGTTTGGCCAGGGCGCAGGGCAGGCGATGAGGGATGACTTATCTCTGGTCACTGATGTCTGCAGCTCTGGCTATTGAAGAGCTGACTGCCAGCATGTGACTCACGTGGCTGGAGCTGCAAGACATCTGAAGGCTTCTTCACTCTCCAGTCTGGCCCTTAGGCTGGGCTGACTCAGCTGCCATTGTTAAGTAGTGTCTACAAGCACCCTCTCCGTGTGGCTGGGCTTTCTCACAGCACGGCAGTCTCAGAGTAGCCAGACTTCAAGAGGCAACCCAGGGCTCCAAGAGCAAGTGTTCCAATGTGCAAGGCAGAAACGCATGGCCTTGAATGACCAGTTCCAGAAATCACATGGCATCATTTCCACCACAGCCTAATCGCTGAAACAGTCACAGCCTGCTCGGATCCAAGGAGCCGGGAAATCAAACTCAAGTTCATCGGTTTGGTACAGTGGTTATCTCCAGGTTATCTCTACAGTGTGGGATTTGGGGTGATTTTAATTTTCCTCTTTTTGCCTACCTTCGTTTCCTAATTTCTTTAACTAAGCAAGTACATCCTGTTTTATAAAATAAGTATTTTAGAAAAATCATGGATCTCTTTTAAGACCATCTTTGTGGAGTGAAAGCAAAACCATGTTTCCCATGCTTTTTTCACTGTGTGTTTGAAATAGTGACAAGAGTTCAGGGATAAATCAATACATATTTTTCATAAACTCTCTCTACACAAGGACGCATCATAGCGGGAGCGTTATAGTCGCACATGCGGCCACCTGAGCGGCAGCACACCTTACTCTTTCACAGGATCAGGCTCTGCAGGCAGAGAAATAGTGCCCCAAGTGGCTGACCCTTAACTGTGTCCAGCTGCGTGGCATAGCTCTGCGGACCCTACATCCCAAGTCTTTGTCACAGGGTGTGAAGCAAGCCTGAGACAGTGAGGGGCTGGCCTGCCTGTGTCCTTTCGCCTGGCTGTGACACCTTTAAAAGAAGCTTTTCTCCCTCTATTCTTTGTCCCTCCTTCTACCTTGATTCTTCCATCTCCCCAGCCCCTTCACCCTCCCCAGATGTTTCTTCTTTAACCAACCCTCCAGCTCTCACTACTTGCACCTTTTATTTTCTCGCTATAGCACACCCACTACCACAAGGACTCAACAAGAACACTTTCAGAGAGGGTGGAAGAGCCACCCTAAGTCAGCAAAACAGGCGTACAAGGCCCCGTTGCCTTTGCTCAGCTCCCAGTTTGGGGGTTTTCATGCCGCTTTGTTTCATTTCATTACTGGCCTTAGCATCACCTGACACTTTCTGACTTCTCTCTTTTTTACTGTGGTCAACTACACATGAAGCGAAATTCCTCATTTCCACCATTTTAAAGTGCACCGTTCAGTGGCATCAGGTTCATTTGCACCGCTGTGCAGCCATCCCCACCACCCATCCGCAGAACTTTTCTTGTTCCCAAACTGCAACTGTGTCCCAAAACTGAACCTCATGGGTCCCGGCAAGTACCACCTGTACTTTCAGCACCCATCAGTTTGACTATGCCATGACTTTGAGTGTTTCACGTATGTGGAATCATACAGTAATTCTCTTTGTGAAGGCTTATTTTATCTAGCACAACATCTTCAAGTTCCTCCACGGTGCCACATGCAACAGAATTTCTTTCTATTCTGACAGAAGGATATTCCATTGTTTGTACATACCACGTGTGGTTTACCCATTCATCTTGTCACTGGACGTGCATTCTCTGCTCTCAGTTTTTCCCGTGGAACAAAGCGAGATGGGCCCTTCCCTCCCCTCCCGCAGTTCCATCCATCCTGTGGGCCCGCTGCTCCGCTGCCGGAGTGCCTCACGGTCGGGTCCTGCGCTCTCATCACACCTCTACCCACACTCTCCCGAGTAACGGCACCTACTTCACGGCCTCCAACACCCCCCAGGGATGATGGCTCCAGACTTATGGCAAGACTTCTGGTCAGAACCCCAAATCTCACACACACCTACACACTTCTCAGCTCTACTTACGAACAGTTCATACCTTGTTCAAAACCAGATTTCTAGATTTTTTTCTCCACCCTTCCACCTTCAACATAAAATAGACCAGAACCCTTCCCAAAACTAGCCAGGAGACTAGAGGTTTAATCTATGGAGAAACTGAAGCTTTCCCTCCATCTCTGGACACCAGCCTCAGAGGAGGGTGAGAGTAATACACAGACCAGAAAATAAGGGAACTAATAGAAAGTCTGTATGCTCCTTGGTAGGAAGCAGCGCCCTGTGCCTGCCATGCTCCCAGAACAGAAGGAGTCAAAGGTAAGCTCCTAGGCAGGAGATTGGAGTTTTCTTTTCTGGAAAAACTGTAGGAAAGTAGGGGACTGGTACCTTTAACACACCTTTTTTTAGTGTTACAATTTTTTAAATGTGTGTGTGTATGTAAAAAGCATTTTAAAAGAACAAATATGACCACCATCAATGTAGTTGCTCAAGACTGAAGAAATTTGGAAATTACCTCTGCTTCCTCCTTTTTGCTCATCCCACCGTATCTATTTTCTCTCTCAGGCCCATCAGCTTCCTAATCAAAATGGTTTTGATCCACCCATTTCTTTACACTTTGCTACTGCCACCCTCAAGCCACCGGCACTGCTTTCCGTTTACACACAGCCACTCACTGGTCTCCTTTCCACCCCTGCCCTCCTCCAAGTCACTCTCCTCAGGGCACTAAAGGTGATCTTCCTAGAACATCAATAAGGTCACGTGACACCCTCCAAAGTCTTCTCGTTACCCTCAGACAGGAACACATGCTCCCGTGGTCGCGCCAACGTCCTGCCGGATCCGGCCACTGTCTCTCCAACACCATTTTGCTTTGCTCACTCCCTTCCTTGATCGGTAGACTCCAGCCTCGCTGTTCTCCTTTCCCTCACTTCCTGCCAAAAAGCCGACGCCTTTGCTGCTCCAGGTCTTTAGGTTTGCTCTTCCATATCCACAAAGTCTTTGTCCTGCTCCTCATCTGGCTGGTCCGTTCACATCTCAGCATAAACATCACCTCCCCAGAGGGGGCCTTCTCCACCAGATTATCAAAAGTCACCCCAATAATTCTCTATTTTGTCCTCTTATTTGCTTCCTTCATAACATTAAAAAATTGTTCTTATTTCTTATTTGTTCATTTGCTATACTTTTCTGCAGCCGGGGTACAAAATAAGCTGCATGCAGGGAAGGACCTTGCTTTCGTTCAAGAACTGCACACAGTACTTCTCTGAATAAATTACATCCCAAACTGAGTGAAAATCTCAATTGGGATCTCTCTGGGCAGTTTTCCAGTTTGTACTATTCTTCAGAATGAGAACAACCAACTTCGTTCAAGATCAAACATGTATGACAACAGATGCTGCCGAACATGTGACACGATATCAGCCCCACTCCACACTGCTAAGACGTCTCCCTTCGGGGCTTGTGTAATGAACGGTTTATCTATTTGAATTGGAGGGAGCAGAGAACAGGAAAAACTCACATACAAATTGATCGTGGGATTCGGGAAGTGCTATTTTTCAAATGGCTCAATAAATCATCCTTAGATAATAAGGTCAAAGCCCTATCTTGATGGACTTTGGGGAGTGGGAGTTCAATGCCAGTTTTCCTTTGAATCACATTAGAATGAGTGACATAACAACTTAGAACTGAAAAGCTATGATGACTATTAAAATTGCAACAATGCGAGAGAGCGTAAAATCAGATGACAAAACAGGATAGGCAGCTAAAATACCCTCAACCGTGTTCTCCAAACATTTTAGTTATACCTGAATCATCTCTTCATCAAAAAGATTTTAAGACAGTACTGGTGACAAGGTGTTTGCAGTGTTTGACCTAGAAAGAAGTATCTACTTTGTTACCTACAAATTTAACCCATGTCACTCCCAAAACCATCTTGTCCAAAATCATGGTGACTCAATCTCAAGCACCTTTAGACACGTATTTGAAAGGAAAGGTGTGCATTCTGCTGATGCTGAAATCTTAAATCACACAATCTTCTCTCCTCCTTACCATGGAGCAGAAGTTCAAGTCCCTCTTTGAGGAGAAGGAAGGATCGAATGATTCCTCAACACCCTTTCCAGGTCGAAGATTCAATAATTGGCGGGCTCTTTATCTGCTGAAGGCACCTGGCTAAGCAGACTGGGCGGTGTTAAGCTGTGAACCTCTCCTGAGCCTGGTCCTACTGACTGAGCTGCTCATACTATACATTAACAACGCAGAAAAACATCGAGTTTTATATCAGCAGAAACCAGGAGGGATGAAATCCTTCTCATCATTTATTTGCTCATTAAGCAAACATTCACTTAGCTCTCACTATGTCAACAGCACAGTGCTTGACGTGGGAGACAGATTTACCTACTCCTCCAACCAGTCCTCACCACTTCCACTTCTAGGACATGAGGCCAATGATCTGGCTTGGCAGGTAAAAGCACAGGATTAGTTTGTTTTCTTATTTTCCTCCTTAACTTCTCTCAGCACACTGATAGCTTGTCCTGGAAACTAGGGAAAGAAAGACAAAACTACGATCAGATACCTCAGCCTCACACACGCAGCGGGCCTGGGGATTGCATAAAGGTCCTGAGTGTGTGGTAATGAAGAAAGAAGCTCATTTAAATATCTGGGACACTGGAGGAACATACATCAATTAGATGGACAATGGCATTTTTAGTGTAATAATGCCCTATAAGCCTGCAGATACCCACAGTGATGCTGGTGCCTCACGGGTGTTCATAGTGACAATTCATAACTCTACTGAGAATACAGCCCATTTCTGCTTATCCACCGCCTATTACTCTGCTAAGTATTTGCATGGCAATCTGTTCTGGCATCAGCTACCATAGTAGATCCCATACTCAGTCTGGGTGGGTTCAGGGCTGTACAAGGGAATGTGGAGGGCAGGAGCAGGGGTAGAATACAGACTAAGAGGTGAGGGAGAATTTCCCCCCTGCACATGTCTGATTAAATTCTGAAGTGACACGATACTCATCTGTGTCACCAAATATTTGCTGAGCCTCTATTGTAATTAGAACACTGTGCAAAAGAGTTTCAGAGCTATAATATAGGATTCCTGCCTCAGGAACCTTCCACTAGAGTGAATAAGCATGAATACATATGCATCAGTATTCACCAGCAACTAATGCCCGAGGGTGTGAAGCAGCCAGGAGCTCCACTGTGGAGCTATGTTAGATGAATCAGAGAACTGAGTGAATTCTCCAGGGAGAAAGGAGAAAGCGACAGGAGCAAGAAATATTTATTAAGCGTCTACTGATGATTCTACTAACAGCTTCCATTTGGACGCGTTTAATAAATGCCACGTTCTTTACCTGTGCCTCCTCATTATTGCAACCCCATGTGACAGTGTTACAGCTAACCAAGTAATCAGTCTCCGGAAAATGGTTACTCCAAGGTCACACAATGTCAACCACTGAGAAGAACTCACTTGTGGGTTGGTCTGACTCAGAGGTCACACTCTTTTCTTCATAGCTGGGCTCACTCTTCTGCATCTTTCCATACTAGAAACATCTCATTTTTGTCATGTGTAACCTCCATGGCAGAGGCATCAAAGAAAAAGTTACGTGCACAACATAGTGGGGACAAGAAAGGGCCAAACCAAAGGATGCCTGAGTGCCCAAATGTAAGGCAGAGATAATTCATTCTGAGGAGGGAGACCTGAGGGAGGCAATGGTGCCATGGGGACAGGACGCCCTTCGTAAAGAGCATCATGTGCCCCTTGCTGCCTCCATGGAACTATGAAACTCTACCAACACTCCCAAATTCCAGTACAAAAATTGTCAACTGCAGCAACAGCGCTCAGAGTCTCTTTACCTGATGCTGCACAGTGAGGCACTCTGGTTATGCTTCAACAGCAGGCTGGTGGGTGGACTGACTGGGCTAGTTAGACTGTGGACACAGAGGTGGCTGCCCTTCCTAAGGCCCATCTGAATGATGGCAGCCTCCAGGGACAGAGAATGTTCCCCATGCCTGCAACAGGCCTAACTAGTGTCAATACTCACAGAGGAACTCAAGGGACAACAGATGGATGGACCTGAGGTCTCTGCTCTAGCAAAGTGGGGTCCCTCATGGCAAGTGGTGCTCTGCGCTCATCTTAGCAAACTCAGTTACCGCCCCTCAAACATGTGAGGGACTACCCACTGAAGGGTGGCTAATGGCGAGAGTTTGCTGATGCAATAGCATTTCTTAGGATAAAACAAATTCTCTCGGTTCCCCCCACTGTAATTTCCTTCTGTGTAATTTACTGGCCATCCTTGGCAGGTTGGGGAGTCACCAGCACATAGTTATTAGCTGTAAAAATGACAGTGGACGATACTTCGAGTCCAGAGGGAAGAGAACTGGACAAGAAAAACCCTGGGAGTGCCAACATCTCAGGCTGTGATATGAAGGAGAGGAGCCCAAGAATTCTAGGTAACCATGGACGTACACACAGAATCAGGACTGAAAGCTATCCTGGGAGTCCAGAGGGCAGCAGGGAAACCCAGAAGAAGGCAGTTACAAAACGGCTCTTGTGTTGGGTGTGGAGGTCGTGACTGACCTGAGCATGAGAGTCTCGATGGAGCGGAAGACGGACCCCCGGGGCATGAGGGGCCAGGGCGCACGAGGAAGCAGAAACCAAGTGCTGAGGTGTTTTCCCTCAGACAAGTTTGAATAGGCCACCAGGGAATGGCCAAGATGGATAATCACTTGAGTGTGATGAGAGGGTCGGGGGGAAAGATCCAGTGGGAAGGAGAGGCCCCAACAGGGGAGGGTGAGCTGATGGAAGAATGCCCACAGACTTCACACAGATTGGGCCCACAGCGTATGCTCCCCAGCCTCGGGGCTTTCCAAGGAATCCATCTGTAAACAGCTGAAATTGTTCTCTTCGAGCTCCCTGTTGACCTACTCAAGGACAGAAGACCAGGCCGGCAATCTTTGCTGGTGGCCACCTGATCCGTTTTCCCTCCATAAAGTGTGAACACTGTGCACAGACTGACTGTGGTGTTTCCGTGCCCCCCAATCTTATGTATAAATAAATCTTTACCTCAGCTTTAGAACTTGTTCCTTCACATACGATGAAACAACTTGCATACAAAATAGTTCATCAACATAAAATAAATGCTTTTTGAGTTTTGTTTTTTTTACAAAAGAAAGGAAAGGGATGCAGGAACATATGGCAGTGACTGACGAAGCCAGGCCCAGAGAAGTTGGCAGGACATAGTCGGAGGTTCCATGATGAAGTTGCTTTTAAGTGGGAGAAGGGGTCCCCATGCTCTGACCCTGGAGGAAACGTAGGGAGTCTAGGGAGCAAGGGGGTATGGAGGGGGCAAGGGGTGAATAGAGCAGGAGGTTAGAAGGTGTCTGAGGGGGAAGGAGGCCGTCTACGTGGGGAAGGGTGCAAGTTTTAAACTGGTGGAGAGAAAGGGCGACGGCATGAGAAGGGAAAGGACGTGACGGCCGGGCGTCCACGGCGACCCGGGGACTGGCTGGGGCTGAGACACGACGGCACTCTGTGTGGCTGTGTGATTCCTCAAACTCCCATATGGCTGAGCTGCCCGGATGGAAAGGCAAAGTGGACACCGGTGTTTCGTTGGGTGGGTGGGAGAGGCCAGTGGTTCAGATGATCATAGCACTTTGGCTGGGACAGGAAGGGGGGGATGTAAAAGGGGTGCTTACGGTGGCCGGTATTCTAGGTGGATCCCAGCCCACTCCAGCTCGCTTAAGCAGAGACGAATAGCGATAGCGTGAAAATCACTGGAGGCACAAAGGAACCGACTCTGGCTGGGTGTCCAGGAGCAATTCCATGGCGCACCGCGGGGCCGGCCCCTCGGAGGAACAAGCCTCTGCATGATTGTGAAGCTCGGGCTCAGAGGCCGGACGCCATGGCTGCCAACCACAGAACCAAAGCCCGCTGGCCGCCCTGCTCCCAGGAAAACTGACGCCCCTGCTCCGCCTTCCCTGTATAAACCGGGTTTGAGTCAAACTGTCTTGTAGGTGCATTAGTTTGGTGGGACAGAAATCATGCATCTGCCCCTGGCCACAAGAGTGCGGGAGAGGCTGAGAAATGAACCGTGGGTGCCCTGTCTCCCTTCCCCTCGGCACTGTCAGTTGGGAGGCTGCTATTTGCCCTGTGGAGAAAATGTTCAAGAAGGGGAGAAAGAGCTCAAGCGGGTGGGACAGCTGTTCACAGTAGGGTACGTCAGTCAGCACTGCTGAAGCCTACCTGGCATATCTGTGAACATTTTTAAAAATGCTCAGTCAGGCACTGCAATCCTGTGGGCACACAGCTGGACAAAGACCACTCTTTATAAGAAAAGGGTGTTTCTTCTAAGGGGGACACTGCCCCGCCCCAGTGCATAGTTCCCTGAGCAAAGTGCAGGTGGTACTCACCCCCAGCCACCTCTACATGTGGGAGTACCCAAAGGACACACCATTTGTGACTACTCTGGAGTACTAACCGGGAAGACATAGAGGGAGCAAGGGCCAAGAAGTGTCCCCAGAGTGTGTCAGCATGTGCCATCGCAGAAGGAGATGGGGGGGCGGCAGACGGACAGGCATTACAGTCACAGCACTAGCACAGGAGTCGCCCTATTCCCAGGGGTGGGGCTCTCAGTGTGGGAAATACAAGTGCCCACAGGAGGGTGAAGTGCAGCGAGTCAGGAGACCCTGACATGGACGAAGCTGTTGAGAGACAGGCCTACATGGAAATTAGAAATTGAGTTGGAGAAAGCGGGAGCAGGTGCTGGAATCCAAAGTTCTCTGTGAGAGAGCTACAGGGAGACAGTGGGTGACCGCAACCAGGAGGAGAGGGGAGCAATATCCTCAAGACAGCAAGGGCTTTACGCAAGGGCAGAAGCAGAAGCTGGAAACAAACTAAGAATCTCAACGTCGCCGTTTTCCTCTCCCAGCCCCTGCTTCATGGACATTGATGCACTCACTCAAGCAAATGGTTAGTGAACCTCCCTGTCTCAGTCAGTTCCAGCTGCCACACCAACATACCACAGACGGGGGGCTTGGCCAACAGAAATTTACTTCTCACAGTTCTGGAGGCTGAAGCCCAGGATCGAGGTGCCAGCATGGGTCGGGTTCTGGAGGAGGCATTCTTTGTGCCTTGCAAACAGCTGCCCTCTCTCCGAATCGCCACACGGCAAAGAGAAAGAGAGCGGGTTCTCGAGAGTCTCTTCTTATAAAGGCACCAATCCCATCATGAGGGCCCCATCCTCATAACCTCATCTAACCCTAATCTCCTCTCAAAATGCCATCTCCAAGTACCATCAGACTGGGGTTTGGGATTCATTATTTCAATTTATGGAGGGACATAACTCAGTCCATAGCCCTCTCCTACTTGTGAGCACAAGTTCTTATTCTCATTGAGCTTAGCGGAAGTTAGGTTAGTGGCATGGGGGAGAAACAGGAAGAAGAAGGGAGACAGGCTGAGAGCATCAAGTGCAAAGGTCCTGAGGCAGGTGTGACCTGTGACATTGGAGGGAGAAGGAGGAAAGTGGTAAGATTTGTGGTAATTGGAGTAAAATAGGGTAAATTGCATAGGAACCCTGTAAGGACTTCAGCTTTGGCTCTGGGTAAGGTGGGAAGGCACTGTAGGTTAGTGAGAGAAGTGACAAGATCCACAAAAGGGAGAAAGGAAAGGGGAGAGAATTACAAGTGTTGTGTTCCGTAGGGGACAAGCAGGTTGCAAGGAAGAGAGGGAGTAGATGAAGAGAGGTTTGAGAAATTGAGCACTGAAAGGGGAGTGGTATGGTGGATGAGTGGGAGGCCCAGGGGGAGGAAGGGCAGAGCAGCAGGAGCAAGGGAGAGAGGGAGGACAGAGTGGGAGAGGCTGTCCTGGAGATGCAAGAGCAAAGGAGCAAGAGCCAACACCAGACCACACCGCTTGGAGGCAGGCCAGGGTGTGGAGTCAGAGGCACGGGGAGAGCCCCCAGCAGCTGAGGAGGGTGGAGAGACTGCCTGTCTTGCTAATGGGTTTCAGGCCTGGGCAAGTTCACTATGGATTCAAACATGACCAAAGAAATTGACAGCAAAACATTCTTGGGGTGAAAGGGTTATACCCAACTTCATTTCCACATGGCAGGTCAGTCACTAGAATCCCGTTCACTCAGAGCGAGTCTGCATGCAGCAAGCCGGTCTCTGCCTCTGGGCCCCTCTGTCTACAGAGCCATCCCACACAGCCATCCTCTGGGCTTCTCTGTCTGCACAGCCATCCCGCACAGCCATCCTCTGGGCCCCTCTGTCTGCACAGCTGTCCTCTGGGCCCCTCTGTCTGCACAGCCATCCCACACAGCCATTCTCTGGGCCTCTCTGCACAGTTGTCCTGCACAGCCATCCTCTGGGCCTCTGTCCTTGGTGCTGCCACCACTCCAGCCTTTGCTCTGCCCCCCTCCGGCCTTTAGCAGTGCCACCATGTCACATGCAGAACACTGGGCCTCTTTATATAGAGTCAACGGAGCCATGCATTGCCCACATGTGTGTAGTGAGCTAGCCAACCACAGCCAGGTGAGAATCCTGGCCACAGGAACTCCCATTTTCTCCACACTGCCTGTGAAGATCAGTTCTGGGCAAGGGCTGTGGTGAAATGTGGAAGCACCAGAATTTCCCACAAGGCTTCGGGATGTTTGGGGGTGGGGGCATGGGGAAGCTGGGACACCTCCAAAATGTGCTGAATGGGCACCCTGGATGGAAGGAGTACAAGAGATTTCTGGCCATGATCTGGAAATTTTGAGGGGAAAGAGTTGGAAAAAATGGAAACCTGGGAAGCTGTCCAGCCAAGGGGAGGGAGGGGAAGGTGGGAGAGGTGGGAGGAGAGGGAGGGGACCGCAGCCTACGGACCCTGGGTGGCCCTGGAAGTCTGTACACTGGGAGCAGGGAGGAAGAGCTTGCCAGGAAAGAGGCGCTGAACAGAGACAGGAAAGGAGGAAGTGAGTGGCTGCAATGGGAGTCACATCCTCCTCTGGGCCTCACCCGCCCAGGAACCTGGGGCGCCAGGGGGTGTGCAGAGGCAGCCATGGACTGTGGAAGAGAAGCAGCCCCAGAGTAGATCTAATCAAGAGCCACTCTCCACAGCCTCATTTGCAATTCAGCTGCTCCTTCGGCAGAGGACCCTGCACAGCTGCTGCCCAGAGAGCCTCTGCCAGGTGAACTGGGGGCCGTGCAAGATGCCTCACAGCTGCTGCCCTGACGGCCACAGCTTCCCTGGTCCCAGGTGTCTGAACTCTGGGACTTTAGGGCAGAGGTGCACCAGGAGACAGGTGAGGGAGGAGGCTCAGCACAGGCTGGGAGCACCGGCTTTGTTTTCCTCTCCTAGTTAAAGCAAGACACAAAGCGCTCTTTGATCTGAGCCCTCTGCCCGCTCTGGAGAGTCTGTGCTCGTCACAGGACCAAGGAAGAGCAGGAGGTTACTTAGCCGTGGATGAATAATAATCGGGCATTTGTCTAACAGCTACTGTACTGAAGAATAATTAAAAATTTTATTACAATTGCGGCAAAAAGCACTCTACCCCCATGGATGGTCTGTCAGCTGTGCCAAGGGAGATGCAGGTAATGAAAGAGTTCCTTCCAACTTCTGAAATAATAGTCACTCTTACAGTTAAGGTGTCTGGGCAAACAGCTGCAGAAGAATTATCGGGGAAGCAGACCCAACACTGAGGTCTCTTCCTAACATTCCCTTTCAGGATGCAATAAATCAGCTGGAGCAGGACGTGGGGCGTGAAGACAGCTAAAATACTAGGGAAACTAGAACTGAAAATCAGGAAGCAACCGGAGAGAAAGAGAAAGAGATAACAACTCAGCTATACACAAGTCCTTTCATTGTAGCCAGTGAGGATGACGGTTGGCCACAGAGCGGGGACAGCTGGAGCACAATGGGCACAGGGCTGAACTCGGGAGTCCGGACACTCTAGCTCAACGGCGTGGCTACTTCTTGCTGTGACCTTTGGCAAACTCACTATACCTCCACACACCTCCCTTTCTGCATTTACAAATGGGGATACAACTACCTGATCATTGTGTTGTCCTTAGGATTAAACAAGGTAGTGCTGATTAGAGTATCTGGTAATTTCAAAAGCAAATAGCAAATGCAAGTAATTATAATTCAAAAATCAGAATTAAAGGTAACTGAGTCCAAACAGTGTAAGAGTTGGGATAGGTTCAGTCAATTAGGATTCTGAAATAATGGAAAAGAAAGTCTGTGGCATTTGGGCTGGATATTAAATTAATAAATGGAATGTCTTAGAGGTCAACTTAAATATATTGTGCAAGGTAAATAAATATCCTTTAGTTAAACAGTTTTTTATCCTTCTTTGGTTTGTCAACACAGCAGTCCACTTAAAAGAAGAAGCACTAAATATTTACTATTTTTATGACAGCATGCCTGTAGAGTTCATACATCCACCAATAAAGAGTCACACAGTGGAAATAGACGATGGGCAGGAGGGACTATTTTTCAGAGCATGTCATGTGCAATAGGACCTTGCCACGTCTGAGGATAAATACCAAGAATGTCCTGATTCCCCAAAATTATAAGGATAACACACTGTAGAGATTGTGGCTAGATCTTCCCTTATGCAGTGACCAGCCCGGTAGTCCATATGACTCAGCTTCATGCAGGGAAACAAAAGTGTTAAGTGCATAAAGGCTGAGCATCCACCATACATTTTTCCTTTAATTGTTACAACACTATTTGTCCCGAATTTTACATAGGATGCAATATGGCTCAGAGGGGTGTAGGCAACTAGCCCAAAGTCCCAAGGCCACTAATGCATTGAGACAGAATTTGAACCTTACTTATCACTGAAAAGCCACTGAAACATGCACTATACTCTCCTCTTCATAGTTCACCTGGGGAGGTGACATCGACCATAACAAAGTCCCTTTCCCTCATAAGTCTGCTAGGAGAGATGAAGTGCAACAGATTAACTTGGCCAGGTATATGATGGGTACCTTTGTTCAAGGTGCTGAGAGTCCACAGACAACTAAGAGACATGAAAACCTATTCTTCAAGAGACATTGAGGTGAGTGACATGTGCGTGGTGCAGACCCAGCACTGGAGGCCATGCACGGCCCCTCATCAGCTCTTGGCACTAAATCCCCTTGCACATAGTAACCAAAAGTGTCATTTTTTCCAAATCTTTCCCCTCAAAATTTCCAGATCATGGCCAGAAGTCTCTTGTTCTCCATCCATCCAGGGTAGCTCTCATGTGGCAGGTCACGTATAGCTGGCTGGTATCTCAGTCCTTTCAACAGTGAGATCAGATGAGACAGGTGAGTAGTCCAGTTTCTTTGCCCAGCTCTAAACTCTCACACCCATCACAAACAAACTGAGCCAAACCCTGCAGGGTCAGTTTGGGGTGCTGTGTAAACATCGTCCTCACTGACCTGTTCCTTCCTTCTTAGCTATTTCAAGTGGTTGAAGGGGGACTTATGCCATTTGCCCATGAGTATCCAGGGATGAACATCCAGCAATGTTTAATCCAATCTGCTGTCTTCTCTGAAAGGTCAAGAACATTTGTAGATGGCTCACTGCATACGCACAGCGTCCCTATATTCTCACGGTAGGTAGATTACCATATTTACATTTCCCCGCTCCCATCTTGGTGCCTGTGGGGTGGTAGGGTACTGAGGAGACAGTGCTGTGAGAACAGGAGAGCAGACCCTAGTCAGGGAGCAACCTGGAGTTAGACCTCAGAACAGCCTTCCTCCCGAGGTCAAACCTGGAACCGCCCATGATGTCACTGACAGGGAGCCTTCGGCCATGATCTGCTGAAACCTACTGGAGTGCACTGCCTGAGGCAGCCCATACTCTAATACACATTCAATTATTTGGAGGAAAAAACCTTCCAACCAGCTTCTCTAGAACTTTCTTCCATTGGTCCATGAGCTATATGACAGCTGTGTCAGAACTTCACAAAATATGAAAGACAGAAAGAAGAGGAAGAGGTGCCTCTGCTCTCCCTTCTAGACCCTCCTCCAAATCTGTCCCCACAGGGGTGCATTAGCTTTTTCTCTGGCTTTTTCTAAAAAGTCAGGTACTCTGATTCACGTCTTGATAAGTGGTAACAGGCTTTTTGCAGTGCACTTCTTCCCTGTGGCTCGTCTGTGCACCTGGATATCATATGACTCCCCAGTCACTGCCTGTCCAACCACATGCACACTAGAGAGAAACTGAGGCAGAAGCCCACATAAGGACAGTTGTGGCTGCTTCTCTATGTTTATAAGGGACAAAATAAAACCCACAAACATAAACTTCATGTGTTCCAATGGTAGGATTACGTGGCTCGATCCGGGCATTGGCCCACAGCTTTAACATCTCCCCAGAATTATTTGTGCATATGTCAACACCGCACTAAATAAAAGATACAGGTACATCCTACTGCCACAAACAGTCATCAGAAAATCATCCCCTCTTCTCATGATCACCCACACGAACCAGAACACTGCCCTGTGGTGGGAAGAGCAGAATACGAACTGATTAATAATCCTTTCACTCAACACATTTGGACTGAACAAACTTTTGTTTTCACAACACTGAGGCACAGGGGAAAAAAGAGACCTTAAGAAATCATAACCCACACCCAGTATTCTGGTAGATCTATATTCTAGATCTTCCAAGTGGGAGACAAATCCTTTACTTTGTGTTGATGACAATGACATTTTTGTGTTTGCTTATTTTACATTATTAAGTATGTCAATATAAAGAGAGAAGTGCAGACTATAATAAAACAAATATCTGTGTATCCACCATCTAGCTTTAACTTTGTTAACAACTGACTATATTTTGTTCAGTTTTCTTCAAAAAAAAAAAAAGTAAAGCAAAGCACTTACACATACATAATGCCGTGTGAGTGTTCTTCCCTGACCCCATACACTTACCTCCACTCCAGCAGGCAACCACTCGCCTGAGGCTAATAGTATCAGATCCATGAGGAGTTTTAAAAATATTTACTACCTATATACTCATAAAGACCTAATGGGATTTTTTTTTTGCATTTTAAATTTTTAATAAAATTATGCCACACTGTAGGTTCTATTCTGCACTTGCTTTTTTCACTCGACATTACGCTTCTGAGATATGTCCATAATGACACATGCAACTCTGCATGCACCCCAGCTGCTATTATTTCTCCATTGTCTAAAAAAAGAAATTCCACTGACTTTGCTCCCTCCACCATTTTTTGCGATAAAATTACCTGAAAGTGCTGTCTCTGCTAGGTTTTCTCTCAAACTCTCTCAGCCTTTAATCAGTGAAGCCCCTTGACTCCCTAGAGATACCTGGGTATGACGGGCCACAATCCTTCCTCTCTGGAGTGGCAGCACTGCTCCCTGAGTGGCCGAGGAGAAGCCCTACGTTTCGGTTTCTGGCGGTGGTTTCTGTGGTGCTCCTGCTTTAGAGCGCCTTCCTCGACTTGTCTGTTCTGAACTCTAGGATCTGGAGCCAAGCCCCGACACAGACTGGTCTGTCTCAAGAGGTCATGGCAAGCCTGGTGTCTCGGCTGCTATGTGATGGTCTTAAGAACGCTGTGTATATAACGATGCCTGATCTAGAAGCTCTTTCTGACTCCTTCTACAGAGACGCATAAATATTCGCTGAGTGTTTCCTTCCCTTGTGAACACCGTCATGTGAGAGAAGGACCAAGGGCCTCTCTCCAGGACCCCTATCCTCAGATCTCTGTTGGGCTCCACTCGGCCAGCAGGTGGAAGCCCCAAGCTGCTAGTGACATGAAAGTGCCGCAGTCTGGAGGGAGAGTTGCTTTCCAGCTCTTCTACAACTGAGAACATGCTCTGTTGGAGTCTGCAGTGAAGGTCCTTGAGGGAACGCCCGGATCACCACTAGGGAGAGGATCTGGAGCTCAGGAAGGAGCAAGGAGGATACACTGCTTCAGAGCCTCTCAACTGTGTAAGGACAGCTTTACTGCCCATACATACATACCCTAACACAACCTTCTTTTCCTCCCGCTCATGCAGAAAGTATAGACTCACACACCAAGAAGCCTGACTGTATTGATGAATCAACAGATGCAAAAGTCAGATGCACAGGGGTGACAAGGCATTTCACTCATTTGCTTTTCTTTCCTTCTTTTTTTGATCCTATTCACTTACTTTGCATCTCAGTTTATACTGATCTATTGGTGGATGGGCATGAGTTCCAAAAGTCCCAGCATCCTGCTCAGGAGATGTTGTGGAAACAAAAAACAGACACTGTGAACATTTTCTCTGAATTACTTTTCACTCACATAAGACAGCCAGGGTTTGAATCTCACCTCTCTCATTTACTGACACTTTGGGGAATTTATTTTACCTCCATAGCCTCAGTGTTACTATATGTAAAATAAAAGATAATTACAGCACCCATCTCCTTGGCTGGCTATGAGTATTAAATGTGAATGAAGACACCTAGCACTTTGCCGGGCACACAGAACATATTCAATACATGTTAATTGATATTATTATTAATATTCTCTTCACAAATTTCTCAACATTCATTTTCTCCATTCTAATGCCCAATGGCCCCAATCCTCTGCACACACCTCAGCCTCCCACCCCTTCACCGCCCCCAATCCACCTCTGAGCAAGGTCAACAAGGGCCTCTGAATCTGCCCCAATCTATCCTTCCAGCCCCAAATACTTCCCTTACTCTATAAACTCGCCCTCTGCACTGGCCACCCTGAACAATTCCCAGGCCTTGGGGGTGGTGATTCTTTGGCATTTGTCTGTCCTTACTTCCGTTGTGACCTTCTCCTGGAATGCCCTTCTCCTCTTGTCCTACTCATGATAATCAGCCCTTCACCCCTTGGCTTTCTGAAACCCTCTCTGCTTTAGCCAGCTTTTGTTCATGGGATCTGTATCTACATCTATCTAGACAACGATGGAGAGATACCAATTTATACATAGACAACTACATATATCGACCTACAGATCCCCCCTGGTAGGTACTCAAGACACGCATGTGGAATTGAACAGGTGAGCAGACTGTTCCTTCTGAGCTGTTCCAGGCTTGCTAGGCCACCTGGAAGGACACCAGATGATGTCTTTTTCCTTGTCACCTACAAACACCAAGGCTGTAAGACCCTCAGGCCACTCAGGCAAATTTTCCACATTGAAAACACCAAGCTTGAGGGCATTTGACACTCATGTAAAAGTGAGTCTCTTCCGAATATAAAATGAGATGAGGAGTGAGAATCCTCTAGTGACCCAATTTCTCTGTGAGGGCCTCTTGTTATTTAAAAAGCATCCTGGGAAGGATTCTGTGGCACGTGCCTCAGCCATCCTGGGCTATGACCAGGAAAAGCTCTTGGTGGTTGTGTGGCTCCGTATCAGGAGCCCCTCCTGCCCCACTGCTTCTGGAGAGGGGGACATTAGGGCCGACATTCCCTAGGTGACCCTGAGGATTCCTCACCATCTCACTACAGATGTTGTGAACCCAGAGATGACTCACAGCTGAAGCCACTGTCCCACATCAATACGTCAGGCTGCCATTTAAACTGGAATCCAGACAGCCATCTGCACACTATCTACTCATATTTTTGTGAAGTTGTAAATACACAGTGAGTAAGAGGAGACCAGCAAAACAAAGTTATCATGTTGCTGCTGGGAGCCATGACAGACACCCCTTATCAGACATGCCCTGAACTTGGGAAAGACACACTCCCAACAGAGTCCAGGGCACTGGGGGATGGATTCCACCTGCCAGTCAGATAAATTCAAGGGAGAGAGGCACTTGCCAGTAAGCAGGAGAGCTGGCTCTGGCCCTAACTCCCACAGCCTGGATTCGAAATCCAGTTCCTCTTAGTAGCTGTGAGACTTTGGGCCCGTTTAATTAATTGCCCTGTGCCTCTGTTTCCATATCTGGAAACGACGACAGGGGTCACTCTAAGAACTAGATGTTACACTGAAGCTGTGGGAATAGGGCCTGGTACATGGTAAGGACGTTCGTTGTCCCTATGCACTGATGGCTTCTCTACGAGCCTCTGTGAGTGGCGGGGAGACTGGGTCTCAACTTCTCATTTCATCTCAGCCAGTTAATTGGCACTGGTACCAGTGCACCCAAAGCAGAATCCTCTGGTCACTTCCAAGGCCCAGGACCCACCTCTGCTTCTTCACTACTTTCTTAGAGGGTCCCCCTCATGAAGGGGCTACTGTGGTGCTCGGAGCCCCCTTGCGCTGGGATGAAATCTGCTCTGCCTCTCTGGAACGGCCACCCAACGGTCTCCACACACTGCTTCACTTCTCTTACGGAGATGATCACTCCCCAGGGGAGACTTGGTGATGTGTGGGGGATTTCTGAAATCACAAAATAAATATGGTGTGTTTTTCCTGATGAACCAAACTGAAGTGAAGATTTATCGGGGCAGAGGGGAGGATTTAAGCTTTGCATTGAACGTCTTTGCTTTTTAAAAGATTTTCTAAGTTAAAATACTTTTTATGAGAATAAACAAGCATAACTGCATGTAAAATATAAAGCTCAGATAGTTTCATTTTCAGATTTGACAGAAAATCTTGCTTCTGGCAGCTCTGCCCCAGACCTCCCAGGAATACGTATTCATCTGCCTTTGACATTAGGCGTTTCTGGATATGAACGCCTGAGAAATGCTCACCTACTGAACAGAGACACAAAGGCCAAATCTAACTCCTTTCCCACAGGATTGCCCCCAAGTTTGAAGAAGATCTCACAGTTGGAAAGAGACTCAGAAGTTATCCCAATCGATCTCCCTTCTGCAGCAGTCCTAACGGATGGTCACCTGGCTTCTATTAGATCAGGCTCAGAGCAGAGCAGAGACCACATGATAATCCTTACCAGTCCATCACTGGCCAGCCTTAATTGTTAGAATATTCTTTTCTTAGGCTGAGCAAAATGCACATTGCCTTGGAATAAGGTCCATCTGAGATGAACTCTAGGACTAGTCCCTTGACCTCACTGGACCTCAGTTTTCCTCAGCTGTAAAATGGGATGAATGGTGTCAGCACATCACAGAGATACATAAAGGAGAAAATGCATGTAAATCACTCAGAATTCTGCCCAGCATATTGAAGGATTCAATAAGTGTACACTGTCATCATCACTATTTCCCTACAGAGCTTTCATCAGCTGCAGTTCCAGAGCCTATATGTAATGCCTCTCTAAAATCATGTTTTAGATATTTGGTAGCAGTTCACATACTCTCCACCAGCTGTGCCTAACAAGCATTTTTCCCTAAACTAAATATGCCTCCACCCTCCTCAGCAGAATAATATTTAGACCTGCAGTTAATGTGTCCTTTTCCAGAAAGCAATTTGAAAGTGAATTAAAAGGTTCTGACAGAAGAACCGGAGGAATGCTACAGGATGGAAAGTGCTACGGAGAAAAGAAAAGCAGACCAGCAAAGGAGATGGGAAAGGCTAGGATGGGGGGAGGGGGGATTTAAGTGGAGTGGTCAGGCAGCTCAGAGGCCCCAAAGACTGGGCTTTCGCACGAAATCTGATCAGAGGACATGGATCGGACCCAAGCTGAGGGCGGCATTCCTGCTCCTTCTTGGACTAACAGACAGACAGTCTGCCCTGCAGCACCAGCCTGTTTAGCGCAACAGCAGGCAGAAAGCAGGAAGAGGCTGAGCGGAGGTCTGGCTGGGGCAGCCTGAGTCTGCTCGCTGTCCTGATCACCGCGTGCTGCCCAGAAGCACAACACTGAGTATTGTGAGCCTCAACCAGAAGGCCAGAGGAGCAGGAGGTGGGGCAGAAGGAGCCCACATCTTCACATCTTCATCCAGCACCTAAAAATCAGCCCGATGGCTGTGTCACGCTCACAGCTCCCCAGTCAGCTCCTCCTCCACTTGGAGAAAGAGCCGCCAAGGTGTTCGGCCTGATCTGTGTTCCCGTGACATGCCTGCAGTGAGGCCCCAACCCCAGGGGAACTATATTTGGAGACTGGGCCTTTATGGAGATAACATTAAGTGAGATATAAAGGTGGAGCCCTAATCTGATAGAAAGGATGTAATTTTAAGAAGAGGAAGAGACGACAGAGCACACTGTCTCCCCTGTACACGGCAGAGGACAGGCAACGAGCAGGCAGCCATCTGCGGGCGAGGGAGAGAGTCCTCGCCAGGAACCACCTGGGCCGGCACCTCCACCAAGGGCTTCCAGGCTCCGGACCTGTAGGCAAATACATTGCTGCTGCATGAGCCACCCAGTCTCCAGCATTTTGTTCCCGCAGCCCGAGCTGACAGACACACAAGGCGCAGCAGTTCCCGGGAAAGTGGTATGGCTAGAGGGAGATTTCTCCTTCATGGGTGAGGCAGAACCTGGGGAGAGAAGAGTTCCCCAGTGTAGGTAGACTGGAACAATAACTCAGTGCTATAGTCATAAGACATAAGAATGTAAAACAAAGCAAAATTTAAATAGAAAGTTATTTATTATGCCTCTGGCTATATGTTCAATAAATTAATTTATTCTTAGAAAAGGAGGAGATGAAATAGAGCCTTGAGTAGGTGAAAGGGTAAAGAAAGTATTCACAGAGGGAAAGGAGAAAATGAAAAGAAGAAGCCGTTAAGTACTCTAAGCCCAAATGCAGATGGTGCAGATCCTAACTGAGATCAGGAATGTTTGTGAAGTAGTTACTGAATGTCTGATGTATTCAGGGTGCTAGGTATGGAAGATAACAATTAAAGAGTAGGATATGTATCCTGCCTTTTACAAACTTGTACGTTTTAAAATGTAAGTCCTTCCTCCCTCCTTCCCTTCCTCACTTCCTCTGTAATTTACCAAACATTGACTAAGCTAGTCCTTTGCTAGACAGCATGAAAGGTAAATAAAGGTAAGTTACAAGTCCTGCTTTGGAGCGGCTCACCCTCTCAAAAATAAACACAAAAACTAGAGATGAGTTTAAAATGCAATCAGTGAAGGGCCCACGAGCTTAACAGAAATGAAGGAACATAAAGGATGACTCCAAGTTCCACAGGGGGGGAATAAGGAGAAGGACATTCTGAGCAGAGAGACTGCCTGAGCCCGGCCCAGAGGCCTGGATGCCAAGAGTTCTTCTGAGAGGCTGAGCCCAGTCCTGGGAGCTCTGGGTAGGAGGGGGCTTCACCTAAGTGCAGCTTCCTCTCTGCCTTCAAAGTATTTCTAAGATGTGATTTTTGCCTCCAGTTACTAGGCTGGAAAGCCATCCAGAAACAGCGAACTTGCTAAAAACAGCCAAGTCCCCCTCCCTCAACCCAGGTTCTCCAAAGCTGTTTTTGGTGCCTCTGCCTCACGCAGACTCCCATCCCTTCCACACTCGGGACTGACGGCAGAGGCAGGGGAGCTAAGAGGGAAAACAGCCTGAATTCCCTGCCTTGCTTCTTAGCACCCTTTTTTAAGTACAGTTTTTTCCAGCTCTACTCTTGGTAAGTTACTAATATCTACTCATTAAGGTTACTTTTTTAAATGCTAAGTGCTTTTCATATATTTTTTTAATAGATACTCAAAACAAGTCCAAGAAGTATTACTATTCTATTTACAGATGGGAAAACTGAAGCTCACAGAAGTTGTATAACTCGCCTAAGGTTATAGAAGTAGTTAATGATGGAATTTAAAACCAAGTCCATCTGCCTCTATACATGTGGTCCTCAAAATGTGGTCACGGTAGAGGATTAGCAAATCATCATGCTACCTCTCTGATGCTCCTCTGGTGTTAGCCATATGCTAGGCCCTAGATACACATCTCCTGAATTAATTCATGGAGGTTTATACTCCTGCTACATTTTAAGACACAAGAAATGGTCACGTTCGGCATCTTGAGGAAATTCTTGAAACCTCCCACTAGCTTTGTGCAATAGTAGCTCGAATGCAGTAGAGATGAAGTTCTCATGACCTCTTTCACTTATAGTTTAAGGAATGAAATAGACTCAATATGGTGCAATCCTAAAGTAACTTTACTCTTTCTCCCACTGTCCCTCCAAACCTATTCTGGAAGCAGGTTCTTCCTCTGGCACTGCTTGTGATTTCAGGGTGGTCTAATGGCTTTTCCGGCCATCATAAGCATATGGGTCATTTTAAGTCCGGAAAGCCACCTCATTTCAGCATTCTAAATATCGAGGCCAAATTATCAAAACTCTGAACTTTTTTCTAGATTAGAGTCTCTCCTCTTCTGGCAGGGCAGTACTTTCAGACTAGCACCAGCTGGTGTTGGTACCTACAGGGCCAGGCAGGTATGCAAAGCTGACCCTGCTGCGGAAGGCACTTGCAGGGGGAACCTCCATCTCAGTTACTTGAATACCAACCAGGGTGACCACATGCCCTCTTTGCAGGGACAGTTCCAGTTTAATCCTGCTGCCCCAGCATACTGGTTAACAGCAGCCCCTTTCTTTCTCACACGTGCCCCCACTTAGATGATAAAGGAGAGTCATCCTACTTGACACAGTGAGACCTTCTCTGGATGGCCAAATTTCAATTCCCTTTTCATTTCCCTCCTTTCTCAGACCTATCTGACTATCATTTCCAAACAAGTCCTCACTCTAGAGAACAGATGGAAGCTACCCTGAGGTCCCTCTCTCTTGGCTTAAAATGAGAGGGAAGTCCCCTCACTCCAGGGCACAACATTTTATCAGCTGCCTCCAAGGAATCCCCATCCCCAGCTCTACATTTTAACTCTTTTGTAAGGTTGCAGGTAGGTGACTATTAATGCTGGCAGGTCTGGATTTCACCATTTCTTCATATGTTTTGAACTGTGGTCCAATTTCATTTTCTTTTATAATGCGGAGTTCCTTGCACCTATTGTAATATTCTCAGACTTGAAGGCCTCTACCTCTCTCCTAAGCAACAAAAGGAGTTGAATTTAACATCTAGTTATGTATGGTTTAGTAAAGAAGGGAGGGAAAAAAACCCAACCACCCTGGGTCTACTAAATCCTACAAAAAGGTGAATCCTGTAGCAGGCTATCACCCAAAGCCACATCAACTTCCAGAAATGCAACGTCTAAAATGGGGGAAGGTTCTGAACAAGCGCAGCTTTAGCCAGGATCTCCCTGGAGAAGAGGGGACCAATTCCATCAGGGCTGCCTCGGTCAGTTTCCTTGCATCCCTTCTTGAAGATGCCAATGGATGTAGGTTCTGAAAATCTGAAACATGCCCATGGCATTCCATGCCCTGGTGAAGAAAGCTCTGTGCCAACTCTGTCACAGTTTTGAACATGGGAACAGAAAACCCATCCTAGAATCACCCCTCTGACTGGGGACACCTGGCCACACTGTTAATGAGGCGTGCACAGAAGTGTCAGCCTCGCTGGTCCCAGTTTGCAGTCCTCCGTCCATCCCAAAGATAAACAGTAGGGTAGATTCCTCCTCTCTGTGTTTGCAGGGGGCTCATGGTGGTACCCTTGAAACCCACAGGTTAGAAAGCCAAGAGTGTGGTCTTACAGAGGAAGCACTGTGCTTGTCTCCTCTTCTCCTGTGTGTAACCTAAGAAGACCTCTGGGTTTGCCCAAGCCACAGGCTGGGTCAGTAGCTTAGCCAGGAACAATCTACATGGCCTGACTTTTAGTCTGTGTCCTGTTCGCTACATAACTCAAGCTCTGTCAAGTACTGTCCTCAGAAACAAAGACAAGCTCTTTAGGGTAATCCCACCTTTTCCCACAAGCCGTGTTTTTACAGGAAGTTTTTGTGTTTTCCCCAGCAGCAAGGCAAAGCAAGCAGCTGCACTGACTTGCTCTCAGATCAGTGGGTCCACTGTGCGCCTCAGGGAGCAAGAGGGGTTTTTTTTGTCACTCTTTTTTTTCCCTTTCAAATGATGGTTTCGAGCAGGAATTAAACTTGGCCACGTGCTATGAGGAAAAAAGAAGTGGATTGACAAAGCTTTTCTTTCTCTGGCTGGGGTTCGGAGTTCCATAGCAATCCATAGGTTTATAACTAAAATTGTTACTATATATGTATTTAAATAAATACTAAATATGCATTACTAAATATATAAAGAGTACGCATGTACTCTTCTGCTTCTCCTCCTGCTTCCCTCCCCTTACTCCTCATAGTAGCACCAGCTGAGCTCCAGGACACCAGAATCTGAAGTCCTCTGTGCCTGATGTCACTGGTTACCTTCCCAATAGAAACAGAAGCGAGGTTACTAACTGTGGGTAAAATTGCACTATTTCTAGAATCTCTTGCCTGGCCTTAGTACATCTCCATATCAATAGGTGTTTCACAGGGGTGGAGATGGGTATCATCTCCATATCAATAGGTGATTGAGAGGGAATGAGGGCTCATCTGGACCAGAGAGGTTGGTTAGGGTCCCTTTTGGC
Organism: Manis pentadactyla; assembly: GCF_030020395.1. Classification (NCBI taxonomy): domain Eukaryota; kingdom Metazoa; phylum Chordata; class Mammalia; order Pholidota; family Manidae; genus Manis; species Manis pentadactyla. The sequence goes on from NC_080032.1 coordinate 67,169,351, forward strand.
ATCCAGGTTACGAGAGACCCGCTAGGGACATGGGTGAGCAGAAGTGGACGACTGCTTGTAAAAAATAGACGGATTTCTCCCACTTTATTTCCTCCTTTGACTGACTTTGGTTTCAGAAGTAATTTGCCCTGGGCTGGGAACTTATCCCCCTCCCACCCACCCCCAAGGTACAGTGATGTACTACCGAATGCTGGCAAAGAAAGGGAGATTCAGAAGTTCATGCCTAGCATGGACGAAGCTTCACATCAAAATTCTAGAATGTCCTGATCCACTTACGAATTAAGGAAGGGAATGGTGTTATTTATTTCACTGTTACTCCTCTGCTCATCAAGATTTGGCGATATTCTATTCTCAGTCCTGAGCTAGTTTTAGAGTAACAGGAACTAAGACAATTCAGCGCATAGAATAGTCCTTTCTCCAAATGGTACTGGGACAACTGGTATCCACATACAGAAGAATGAAGTTGGACCCCTTATTACCAGCTCAAGCCACCATAACAAAATACCACAGAATGGGTGGCTTATGCCGCAGGAATTTTTTTTCTGCCCCAGAGGTTTGAAGTCCAAGGACAGGGAGCCAACATGGCCGGAGCTCTCTGCCCGGCTCCCAGTCAGCTGCCTTCTCATTGTGTCCCCTGGTAAGGGGGGAGTCTCTCTCTCTCTACCTCTTCTTATAAGGCCAGAGTCCTATCAGATTAGGGCCCCACCCTTACAACTTCATTTATTCTTAATTACCTTCTAAAGACCCAATCTTCAGACACAGTCACACTGGGGGTGAGAGTTTTAACATACAAATTTTGGTTCACAATTCAGCCCATAGCAACCTCTCCTCATACCATACATAAAAATTAACTCAAAATGGATCTGAGATCTCAAAGCAAGAGCTTAACTATAAAACTTTCAGGAGAAAATCTTCTGTAAAACCAGAGTAAATCTTCAAAACAAAGCCTTCTTAGAAACGACGCCAACATCCCAAGGGAAAATGGAAAAAACAGATAAACTGAGCTTCATCAAAATTAAAAACCTTCATGCAATGGACACCCTCAAGAAGTGAAAAACAACCCACAGAATGAGAAATAATATTTGCAAATTAAATGACTGATAATGGACTTGTATCTAGAATATATAAAGAGCTCTTACAACACATAAGACAAATAACCTAATTAAATCATAGGCAAAGAATCTGAATAGACATTCCTCCAAAGAAGGTATAAAATTGGCCAATAAGCACATGAAAAACTGTTCATCATTAGCTCTCAGAACCAAGCAAATTAAAACCACAATGAGAAACCATTTCGCATCTACTAAGATGCTATACTTGAAAAGATAGAGAATAACAAGCATTGGCAGCACTATGGAGAAATCAGAACCTTCATACATTGCTGGCAGGGGTAAAAAATGATACAGCTACTGCAGAAAACAGCATAACAGTCCCTCAAAATGTTAAACATAAAGTTATCATACGAAACAGCAATTTCACTCCTGAGTATATACCCAAGAGCAATGAAAATAGATGTTCACACAAAAAATACTATACAATGTTCACAGCAGCATTACTCATAGTAGCCAAAAAGTGAAAACAAACCAGAAGTCCATCAGCTGGTGAATAAGTTAAAATGTGATAAATCTGCACAGTAGAATATTATTTGGCAGTAGAAAGGAATGAAGTACTGATACATGCCAATATGGATGGATCTCAAAATCATTACACTGTACTAAAGAAGCCAGTCACAAAAGTTACATACTGTATGATTTGGTTTCTATGAAATGTCCAGAGAAGGCAAATCTATAGAGACAGAAAGTAGATTCGTGGGTTACTTAGGGTGACCTGGGGTGAAGACACTGGAGAAAATGGGGAATGACTGCTGAGAGGGACAGGGTTTTACTTTTCTGGGTGATGGAAATGTTCCAAAATTGATTTTCATGATGGTTGCATATCCTGTGAATATACTGAAAACCACTGAGTGTTACATTTTAAAATGGGTGAGTTGTATGGTATGTGAATTAAATCTCCACAGAGTTGTATACACACACACACACACACAAACTTAGAAAATTACCTGAGATTTGAAACAAAAATGAAATTAAGAGAAAAACTGAGGGTTAGACCAAACATGTGTGCTTTTATTCATTATGGAGAAGGCGTCAAAATGTCTGAGAGCTAGAAAAATTGAATTAAGAGAAAATGTACTGGGGAAAACCAAACTGGAAGTCAGATTATGTTAAACCAAACAAAATAAGGCACTTCTCTTGTTTAAAGGAGTAGGAGCACTGGGATGGGACCTCTGCCAGCTCTGAATGTTTCTTGTTCGGAAGAAAATGAAGCCCACACAGAACAGTTACACCTTCCTTCCCTAGAAGTGACCTCATCTCTAATACATGGGCATTAAGAACAAAAACACACTCTTTTTCCTGATTATAAACATGATATATTTCAGATACCATAAAAGAACTAAGAAAAGGAAAAAAAAATCACAGTCTGCCACTAATGCCTGGTTGAAATGTTTGGGAGTGTTCTTTCTTGAGCATCCTGCTTCACAGGGTGAAGCTCATAAAACACAATTTTGCTTCCTTCTTTTACATTTATGATCAACATTTTCTATTACTATTTAAAACTCTGATAAGTTTTCATTTTCGATCGAAAGAATAGACCATCACTATTTCACTAATTTCTTGATGATGGGACTTTATCTTTTCAATCTTTCACTATTATTAAAAACAAAATGTTGCAAAGAATATTCTGAGCATAGATTTTTGGCCTTATTTCAAATTATTCCCTTGGGACATAAATAATTTTACAGTTAAAATGTGTGGAAGTGTTTAATGATCACCTACAGTGCTTATCAAAAATATAATGCAAACTTGTCTATTACTAGCAGTGTACTGATATGCCCATCTCATCACATGCTCATCTTTTCGAAGTAACTCCCATTACCCTTCTAGAAAAGAATTCTCATCACAGCATTTTTGATGATGGCAAAAATTGGAGGAAAAAAAAACCCCACCCATCGACAGTGGAAAAGTGAAACAGAGTATGATGAATGATTTTTCAGTAATTAAAATTAAATGTTTTCAAATGAAGTGGCAAGGAAAAATGACTTCTACAAAATTCTTAATTGAAACGACCTGTATACCAAACACCAAACTGTTGGCGTCGTCGTAATACAAAAGCCTATAGCAGCAGTGACATCTGGGCTGTGGGATCACAGGTGATTTTGTTTTATTTACACCTTTCTGTACTTTCCAAACTACCTACATGACCAATTCATTCCTTTTATCAATTTTTAAAGCTCAATGATTTTAAAAATTAGCCCCACAAGTAAATTCACTCTCAGAGAGTATCTGGCACAGAAAAGACAGGAAAGGATGAAACCTACAGGCACCTTTGAAAGACAGTGTGGGGACATCTTGCTGCTCTGGCTTCCAGCTCCAGCTCTCCTGCTTCTGGATGTGCCTTGACTGGACCTCATGTCCACACTGTTACAGGAAGCCGTCAGACGCCTGGGTGTGCTAATGTCCTTCAGTTCTGGGTTCCTCAAAATCACCAACCCAGGACAATTGGTTGCAGCCAATTAATAGGCATTAACAATTGATTACACATGAGGCAAGCATCCAAGAAGAGTACTATGCTTCTTGCCAAGCACAGAATTAGGACTAAAAACAATCCTGGCTTCAAGCAAATTTCCCAGCTTGCAAAGTTCTTTGACAGAAAGCAAAATACATCCACTATCCCTACCAGTCTGTCTGTGAGTTTTCCACTACCATTCTCTACCACGAACTCTGACTTTCCAGCAGCCTGTTGGATTTCACACTAAGAGCACAGCTAAAATGGGAGGAAAGAGTTCCTATGCAAAGCAGTAGTGCTGACAGAAAATACAGATTCAATAAGTATAATCTGGGCTTCCTGGCTTGTAAACTGTTCATAATGACTCACTCACTGCTCAGACATTAACAGCAAACTAAATTACTGTGAACCTAGGGCTAGAATGTCAGCAATTTACTCCTTAAAGTGAAGAACTCAGATGATGCTGGAATGCATTGATAAACAGGTGGAGAAAGCCACATTTGACCTGGATGAAAAACTAGTGGTAGTTGATTAGCAGGGATGGGACATCAGGCTGACCATATTCTTCTCCTTCCCAGATTTATCATCATAACAGCTCTGGAAAGTTTTTGCATGCCTATCATGCAAAAGCAGCAAGAAAATCCCTTTTTAGCCAGGAGGGAGTCGGGAGGGTCTGTTTAGCAGAGCAGTGTATCAGTCAGCTATTGCCTCAATCGGGCCACACAATAAACCACCCTAAACCTCAGCAGCTTAAAAGCACAAGGATTTAATCTCGCACTCACAGGTCCGCAAGACTGCCTGTGGTTCAGCTGGCGCAGGCTGGGCTGGGCTCGGAAGCTCTGCCTCAGGCTGCCCTTCAGCTAGACTTGGCTCCAGACTACGGACTGGGCTGCAGGCATGTAGGCCGACTACGGAGCCCAGAGGGAAGGGCCAACAGCTGCCTGCAGGAAGTCTCCTCGTGGTGGATCGCAGATGTACGTAAAGAGCAGCCTGAAGGCAGAGGCTCTTGTCCAAGGCTTGGTCATGTCCCATCCGCTAACATCCTCTTTGACCAAACCCCAAGTGAAGGGGCAGGAAGCACGCCCCACCCACCATGGGGCCGTTCCAAGGGCACTGGTGAATAATTCTCTTTGAATGCTGTTAAGACTTGAGAACAGTAATCAGTTTTCCACAGTGATGACTCAATCTCCAGGCATCAATCAACTTTTCCTCCTCTGGCCACTTCTGCCTTTCTCCTCTGGCTTCCCAGTGTCTGCACCCCTCCAAGTGGGCCAAACTGCCAGGCTGTTGGTATTATCCCCCCAAAGAGAGAAGGAAAAGCTTTCCCTTGGAAGATTCTGCCCAGTCTGCCATGTCAAGACAGCTCCATTATTTGCAAAGGGACACCATTATGCAAAATCATGGAATATAAAGAACCTAGAGCGAAAAAGGAGTAAGGGGAGGAAGCGGACCCAGCAGTCCGAACTAGAAATAAAGTTCACACTGTCACCTATCGTCAGCCGCTGTTCAAATTTTTTTTACATGGGCAACTACGGAGGATGGGAAATCAAGTTGATGAGACCTAAAAGGTGCAGTGGAAACATCAAGGCCCGGGATCCAGGCCACGTCTCATCCCTTAGCCATAAATGCCTAGGTGAGTCGTCTCTTACACATGTTTTTCATTGCTTACAGCACACACACACACACACACACACACACACACACACACACACATTGCCAATTCGGATAATCTATTACATATAGTTTTAACCTACTTCTTCCACATTTCAGAATAGTTTTCCTTATCAAGAAAGATAGGCTATATCATCATGTTAAATGCTGCCTTGTATTTCATTTATGAATTACCACAAATTGTCAGTGCTCCTTTGCTGGTAGTTTAGGTTATTTTCAAATTTTCAACATTACTTTTTGCATGCACAATGACCCACATCACTTCATATATAAAGTGAGGCATTTGTTTTCATTTCCGGATCTAAGATATCTATGAGGTGACAATAAGCAGAACGACTTCTGTGGTGCCAGAATGTAAGCAGCAAGAAAGGAAATAGTGTGGCTGAGCAGAGATTAGTCATTTTTGAAAGTGCATCTACGTGCCTTTCAAATATTGATTGCAATCCACTCTAAAGCCTACAGAGGCTGTGTTCCCACGGACGGTGTCTGGAGGCATTCAGAATGGTCCCGTGCTTGGGCTTTCCTATAATACAGCCTGCAACAAAAGTAGGCTGTCCCAAACCCCTGGTGATAGAACTATTTACCTTTATACCAAGTTGGTAGGGAAGTCACCCAAACCTACAGGTGGCATGTGCCAGGCTGGCTTTGAAGAGTTTATGTTGTGGAACCTGAAGTCCTTGTGAGGTTGTATAAAATGCAAAACTATGTGAGCGGCTTAGGGTGGTGGTTATGTGCATGCTGAATGCGTCTGTGGTACGATCAAGTGTGCTTTCCTTACTGAGGGGCGGAAAGTGGGGTGACAGTACTGGAGCCAAGACCCAGGCACAAAGTCAGAAAGCTAAATATAAAAATGAAGCTTTTTTTGAGTACTAAAAACAAAAAAGCCTATAGATGCAGATTTGTTTCAAAATGCAGCTTAAGTCTTGAGTCACCGTTAAGCACTCCTAAATTCAGTGCACATTTCAGCTTCTCAGGTAAGCCAACCCGTCTGGAGTCAAAATAAGGCCATACTCCCTGGGGGCCTCTTGGCAATCCTACCCTCAGAGTCATTTCCAGAAGAGCAAAGGCGCCCCAGAGACTCTTGTCCCAACAGGACAGAAATGACACCCAGCTCCTCAGCCCACCTCCATCATCATGGCAGGGTGCTCAGGAATAGCTCAGAGCCAGTACCACACCGGCTGATCACAAACTAAGCAACGCATCCAAAGGAAGGTGCAGGAAGGAAATAAGCCAACAGAGAAGCACCAGAACCGAGGGGCCACTCCTTCTCCAGCTCCCCTCCTCAAGAGACAGCAAGGTGACACAGCCTAAAGTAGGGGTTGACATTTTACCACTACAGCACAGAGTCATTCTGGCACCAGAAGGACTTACTCTGTTCCCCCAGATTTACTTTCACTCCTCCCCATGGTAAACCAAGATCCTCCGGGCATGTTCACAGGGATAAGGATGCTCATCCAAAAGACTGCAGAGTCGTTCAGAAACAAGTAAGCTCCACTCTCTCATTTTATTAGTCTTGTTTATAACCTCCCATCAGTCCTCTGAACTCCTTACTTTGGATAAGGGGTCAGAGAAACAGATTCACAGAATGCCAGAGCCTATGAGGACCACGGAGATTTTGTCCAATACCCTCACCGTATGATAAGCAAATGGAGGCCTTGGAGAGAGTGAGTGACCTGACCAGTGTCTCAGAGAGTTGGTGGCAGAGCCCAAGAGACTCTTGGCCCCCAACCACTCTGCCTAGACTCCAAGCTGACCCTCTTGCCAGCACTACAGAGCTAACAGGCTTTCTGCCTGAATGCCTCCTAGGGAACGTCATGAAGACAAATGACTCTCTAGCTGTATGGTTCTTGGGTCCTTTGGATAAAACCTGCTGCATGTCAGTGTGCCTGGCAGGTCCCCATGGAAACTAAATTAGGAAGAAATAAAACAGCCCACCTTGGCTGAAACTATTGCCAAAACACTCGTCTCCAACCCTCAGCTCTCCAGATATCCTAGCACGTAACCGGGAGACATCACAGAGAGTTAAACCTTCAGTATCAGTTAGGCTAAAAGAACAGTTAATCTCATACCCATAAACTTTACAGAAATAGATCTCAAGCTACAAGGGAGCAAGAACAAAGCAACAGACGAGACACATACACTTCCAGAAATTTTAAGCCCTGGAAGAAGAAAACAATTTTTTTCTTCAGAGAAAATTTGGGGGCAAGGGATTGAAATACCTGCAAAGCTTATTTTTAGTGCCCTTTACAGATATGAAGTCATGCTGTTTGTTTAGGAAAGTAAAAATGCATTATGTATAACTCATTTCACTCATAAAATTACCATGTTTTCGTATATTGATATATTTATACATTGGGAGAACTGAAAAAAGAGATTTTATGATTTCTTTCGTGGTTATTTTCTCAGGCAAAAGAGAGTTGTTTTTAAGTCCTTAGTGGGAAAATTTTACAGAGTTTTCAGAAACTTTTCTGAAAATGTATGCATTTTAGAGAGGGTCTTTATTCCCCCCAAACTATTTCAAGTCTTCAGGTTCTCAAGTTATGGAATTCACATGTGTTCAAACAACCTCTTCTATCAAGGCAAGAAATTAGCATAACTTGGTTCAGTTACGGTGACCTATTGTGGAACTTCAGAAAGTCCATTTCAGAAGTCCCACAAATTTGCAATGCACCTTGCCCTCCAAGGCAGATCTCTTCTATTCTTCCCACTGCAGGACTATCTAAAAGCACATTTCTAGAAATGGACCAGGAGAGATCATGAGTCATTTAGCTTAGAACCTGCATGAGCAAAAAGCCTCTCTCTATGAGGTCTACAAATGGTTGACTATCCCTTGCTTCTCCCATAGTCAACAGCCTAAGACCTAGTTGTTACACTTGATCATTTGTTATACATTTATGTATGTGTGATTATCTGATAAGTTTCTGTGTTCCTCACTGGACTATCGCTGCCATCAGGGAAGGGACCAAACCTTCTTTACTGACCATCTAGTCCTCAGCGCCTATCAATGCGAGGAAGATAGCAGTGAATGTATGCTCACAACCTTCTGACACAGCTCTTATTATTTGAATTTCCCTCTGTATAGCGAACTCACATTGTTCTTCCTGTAACTACTACCCACTGGCTGGATTCTGCCCTTCTGGTCCATCCAGACTTTCACAAGGCAGCAGGTCAAATACGTGAAAACACTGTGTCATTACCAACTTTCACATCCTCTAAGCTACAGATTGTCAGTCTCTTTAGCTGTTCTGCACATGGCATGGTTTTTTAGTTCCTTCATTATGTTCGATGTTTTTCTCTGCTTTTCACAGACCCCACAGCTCACAGGGAAGGGGGAGTTACTGGAGCAGAGGGTACTGACATTTTCAGTGCCCCAGAAATGGCTTCAAAGTCAGGATTAAACTGGAATTATGCAGTTTCTCCCCCAGAAAGGTGACTGGTGACCTAGACTGCCAGTTGACCCTAAAATACATTCTCCTTTTCTTCTACAGCAATAGAACCCCTGATTTTCAGCTGGACAAATACCTATGTATGAGAAATGTTAAGTTTGTCAGCCTTTTATGCAGCTAAGTGCTCTCATGTGGAAAAGTTCTTCTTAATGGAATGAATAGGAATACATTAGACATACCTGCACCTTATGCCCAGCTTCTTTATATTTCTTCTATTCTTTTTCCTAGAGTATGAATACCACCATTTTAGACTACAAGCCCAATGCATACATGGCTGAGCAATAAGGTACAGAGATGCTGGGTCCCTGACATCAGGAAGTATCCTAGACAAAGAATTTACATCTAAAAGAGAAATAAACTATAGTGTTTAAACCACTGTTATTCCAGTTTTCAGTCAGACACAGCAAAAGCTAATCCTGACAGTCTATTGCTCTGTCTTCAGTTTTACTCAAGTAGTTTTCTACTGAAGCAGAACATAGTGTAATTAAACATGACCTTGCAAGTGATAACTTTCACAACATTTGCTACTTTGCCAAGGGGGAGAGTGGAGAGGGAGGTACAAGGTATGACACCCTCTGACACAGTGTGTGTCTGGCTCGACTGTAAAGAGCTTCCAGGAGCTGACTCCCTGCCCAGTAGAAAAAGAAAGCAAAAACAAATTGAAAAACCAAAGAGGTCCCTTCATACATGAAGGCATAAATGATATTTTGCAAAAGAGGATATATTCTTCTTCTTCTTATTCCATTTAATGATTTCAAAATTACTTAATGAGACAATAACACGGACTTCAGATAGAGAAGACAATCCACGGGGCCTGGAAGGCCGACAGAGAGGCTCACAGAGGCCACTGAGAAGGCGAGCTGCAGGAACACCACCCTGCTGCCCATGCCGCTGAGGCCAGGGTAAGTACTGGGTCACGGCGCCCTCCACCGTCATGGGTAGTGGGGATGGACCCCCCAGTACCTGGAATTTCAGCTTCCATGTGCCATTTCCTGATTTAATGTCAGTCATTTAGTTGTTCTGGTTAAAATCAAACTTCTATAACAAAACCATAAAAATGGTAAAAGTATTAGTAACAGACAAGTATGGCAGCACCATATTTTTTAAATATTTCCAGGTATTATGCTTCCATTTAGAATGTAGAAATCACAAGACACAATCATTTCCCACTAATACTAAGAACAAGATAGAGAAGCTACTAATAATAGTTAAAGGACAAATAATAGTTGAGGACAAAAGGATATCTAAACAAAGTTAATTCCAGAAAGTAATAAACATGTCCTAGGAGAGAAGAAACTATGGCTGCTTTCATCTCTGGAAGTACAAAGGGGAAGAATTTGCCACAGACAGAGACAGGGAGAAACCAGCCAAACCGTTCCTAACCTTTTAGCTGGGTGCTGGCTGTCATGAAGACTGGAAGGCCAGTGAGCTCTGGCCACACAGCAAGGCGGCCCCTCTCCAAGTATTCTGCCCCAGCCTTCTCTGCGCACATGGGGATGGTCAGGGGAAAAGCTAGGGGCAAGGCAAAAGACCCGGGAGACCTTCCGCACGTACCTACCCCACTTCCCGTCCCGGCAGAATGCCCAGAGCTTCTCCAAGGGCAAGGCAGCAGCCTGCTAAAGGCTGAGGACAGGGCAGGAAGGCTGAGAACACGCATCCAAGATCGACTCGGACTTCCCCAAGGGCTCCGAGGCATCCTAAGGCTGCAGGAGGGGCTGAGGAGTGGGAAGAAATTCCTCCCAAGTTCTCCAGGCCATCACTGATTGCCAGGCAGTCTTCCAAAGGTTCGTGACAGTTAGAGAGTAGAAAGAAATGTGTCTGAGGCGCCTGAGTCTTTACCAAGCCTGCCTCTGTGGCCTTCCAAGGGCGAGGGGAAGCACAAGGGTGCCAAGAGGAATCTCCAGAAGACCCCTGGGTCTCCACTCAGTGCACTGCCAGGGGCAGGGAAGCCAGGTGGAGAGACATGTCCTGAGGAACTGCAACCCAGAGGAACAGAGAGTAAAGAAAGCCCCCAGACATGCAAAAGGCTTGTACCTAGCCATAAATTATAAGAACAGGAGCCTACCAGTGCTCAAAACCTAAGCACTTCTGAAAGAGAAGTCCCACTCCTGCTGTGATCTGGAAGCTAATGGTGAATTGAATCTAACTAAAATGACAACAAAGCCCAGACCCAGTACAGCTCTGACCCAGTTCAAGTAGATCAACTCAGCCAAAACTCTAGTGGTAAGGAAAATAAAGGAGTATACCTTTCTCTGTTGATAAATGTCATTTATCTTAATCTACTGCTCTTTGACCCACAGAGTCCAGCATACAATCAAAGTTTATAAAATATGTGAAGAAACAAGAGAAATGTTTTTATAAACATTTTTATAAAATATGTGAAGAAAGCAGCTCATGGTCAAGAGAGAAAATAGTCAACAGGAACAGATCCAGAACCAGAGATGGCCTTGGAATTATCGGATATGGACTTCACACATTTGTGCAAATATATTAAAGACACTGCAGAAAAGTTGGACAACAGTGAACAGTTGGGGAATTTTAGCAGAGAGATGAAATATTTTTAGGACAACCAAATGGAAACGATGGAAATAAATAACTACATATCAGAAAATAAAGTTTCATTCAGTGGGCTTAAAAATGACCCCAGGATTGCTTGAATGGTGAGAATATGCTCTAGGGCAGCAGTGTATAAAACTAACTTACCTCTACCAGAACCGAAATGTTTCTAAATGCCTTGCCTCTATTCTTCTTTTTCAGTAAATAAAAGCTGAGAAACGTACTAAGGTATAGCTTTAATTCAGCCAGCCACTTTAGGAAAATTCGTCCTCACAAGTACCTAATGAAGCCAGAGAAAAATAAGAGTCTTAACATGAAACTACACACAGGGGTGGAAATAAGGGTGTTCATATTCTATTTTTCTTAAAGAAAAGCTCAAGTCCCATTAGATGGCCAGGAAAGCTGTGTTGTTAGATGCTAGATTAGGTTACAAAGGATGGTTGTTCATGTCGATTCCTTATTCTACCTATCTACCTACCACCAAACATCCCCCATACAATTTAGGCAGGTTTGCTCCTCTTTGGATGAACTAAGAGGCAGGAAGAGCAAGTAAGCAATGGGCTTCCACTCACAGAAGCTAGCAACTGATGAAAACCCCCAGGAAAATGATTACTACCTTCTACCAGGACCAGGATGGCTGCCAAGCTGCTATGCTAACAGGCAGAACAGATGGAGTAACACTGATTTATGGATTATTTATGCTGCTTCATCTATACTAACAAGATAAATAACTGCATACACCATGTCCAAGAAGCTCTTGAGTTTTCATGATCAACGCAACATCTCCTTTTATACATAACTTGAACACTTTCCCAAGCAATCCAAGTCACTGACTTCAACACAAAATTCTTCCCAAAGTTCAGTCAGTACTTCCCTTCCTCTAGGGTCACAAGCATGTCTGAACTATACATTCTTTCTTCTTTTTAACACCTCTGTCTCTCCAAGCATCTTGTTGAATGTTATTAGTGAGCAAGTCATGTTTACCTAATTTCCCTCTTGCATCTTATTTGTACCAAGAACATAATATATGAACTATTCCCAAATGGGCATGGTCACCTTGTAAAAAACCTCTTGAAAAAAATAGATTTCCTTCTATAGTACTTGCATTACAGTATTTAACCAACAGTTTAATAGCATATTTCATCATATGTATTAAATTATAAGATGCACCATTATTTCAGCACCACAACATATATATAATGTATTAAGGATAGTCACATATAATACATGAATTATACACACAAATCTCTTGTTATCTCAAAATCTGGGACTTGCTTATTTCTCCTGTCTTAAGTTGTACTGCTTAGTATGTAATAATGTAATTACAGTGTAATCTTTCTGCAGTTATTTCAAATAGCAATTAAATTCAAAATTCATATGACTAACAGGGAGCATAACCCAAGAGAAGTATAGACATTGTAAAAGGTATGAACAAGATCACACATGTTCGGACAACAATGACCACGTTCTGACTTCTGCCTAGCCCACAATGTCTTTCAGATATCACTGACTCTACAACACTTCCTGATCTCACAGATGTTAGGATAAGCAAAAAAAATGTGCTTTTAAGAATCCTTTTGCATTTTCCTTTCTCTTCTGAAAGGTATACCCATTCACAGTTCTCTCCTTCGAAGGTGGTATTTTAAGCCACGGAGTGAAATGCATGTAGAAGACTGTCAGGGGGTCTATCCCACCAAACATAAGCTGTTATCTGTTGGTGGTTATCTATGGGTTCTGTGCCCAGTGAGTGGTTTATTGTTTCCTTCTTTGGTTTCTTGTGTTTAATAATTTTCCATTTAAAAAATGAAAACAATGGTATTGCCTGAGTAAAATTTAAATCTACCCAATATTTACCAAGGTTTAAAGGGATAAACCTAGTACATACGCTTTTTTTAAAAATACAAAATCAAAATGCTAGCTGGACAAAAAAATACTGGCAACACATAAAGACTAATATTAAGCTCAGTACAACAGAACAGCAATTCACAGAGGAGGAAATCCAAACAGCCATAAACATATGAAAAGGTGCTCATCCTCAACCAGGAGGCAGAGAAACCCAAAACAAACCAGTAAGGAGATGCCATTTTCCCCGCCCCTTAGATTGACAAAATATTTTTAGAATTTCTAAATGAAAAACCTATTGTATTCTATGCTGGCCAGCACTTTCTCACACTTCTGTCGGAATGAGAATTGCTGTAGCAAGTTTTTTCCCAACAAACTTTCTGGAAAGCAAACTAGACACAGGTACTAAAAATTCAAATACATATAACATTTGACCCAGCAACCCGCCTTTAGGAATAAGTCCTTTGGGGGGGGAAAGTTCAAGTCCATAACAATCTATTTAAGAGTATTTATTGCAGCATTAATTCTAAAGGTGAACATCCAGAAACTCCCTGAATATCCATCAAATGGAGATTAAATAAATTTTGGTGCATCTATACCAGTAGCTTTATAGATTACTATAAAGCTACTAAATAGAATGGCTTAGCTATTTTGATTTGGAGGGACATCCATAGCAAACTGTTATGTGAGAAAAGTTGCATACAACTGCACATAGTGTGATCTCAATGTTAAAAAGTCAAAATAATACATGTCTGTCTTAACTTGGGAAAGGTGTAAAAAAACAGTATCATTGATTACCTTAGTGGAGCAGACGTAGAAAGGCAGAAATGATGAGAAAGATGCTTAATTTGCTTCCTTCTTTCTTCATATTATTTTACAAGTTATAGAGAACGTATGTGAATTCTCTAATTTTGGAAATGAAATTTAATAGAAGATTTTTTAAACTGAACAGTCCATGCCATGCATTCTTACCTCTCTGGAACGACACTGACTCACAAGATGAAGTCTCCCTCCAAATGACAGAACGAATTCACCCATGCTGGGATGATTATCAGCCAATACAGTCCCTCAGTGAGCCTGGTTCCCTGGCTACCGGATACATTGATTGCATATTGTATTGATATATGAATACTTTCACTTTTTTATCTTGTAAGAAGTTACAGTGTAGCCATTCCATTATGAGGCTAACTGAACATAGCACCTCTGAGTCACGCCATGCCATCACATGTATCCCAACAATTCCAGAAAGGGTGTGTTATGGCTCTATGACAAGGAGCTGTCTATAATTGGTTGGGAACACTGGGGGAGGGGCAGGCTGGGGAGGGGAGATGTTCTCCAAAGTGAACGTGGGAGGAAGATTTGAGAACCATCTGACTAATACCTTTCTGGTCTCTCTCATTCTTGCGCCATTCCCCTGGCCTACAGGAGTCAACACTGCAGCTCAGTCAGATCACATAGCTGTACACCTGACAAGGACTCAAAGTGTCACCATGCTTGCCTCCTGTGCTTCCCTCAAGCTCTTCTGAAGATGCCAACAGCTGCCGTATGCCCATTAGTTAGAAATACCCTTACAGCTGCCATAACCATCCAGCAGAACTTGGCATCAAGAGAAACTAGAGGAAGTCTGCTGAAAATTTATGTGAGAAAACATGTGGCTTAACAGTGGTCAAACCTTCCTAAAAACTATGGAATCTGGAAGAAAAACTCACATCGTTCTATTTGTTCGGTTCAGCGGAATAGGGAGCAAAAATCACTTTCCTCTGCTTTTCAGTAATTTGACTTCAAATCTAAATCGAATGGCCTGAGGCTTTCTTATTAGCCAACCAGGAAGCAGAACCACTGCCAGATTCCTACTTGATAACGTCATTCGCCACACACTGCACTGTGGCTCCTACGCCTTTCATCTGGGTCCAGAGATTGGAAGGAAAGAAAAGACATAGACCTTTATTGGTCTGGGAATGGTGCTAAAATGGGGGTCTCTAATGGGTCACCAAGCACCTGCTAGGAAGCAAAGATAATTTAAACACTAATTTTTTTACATGGCTGCTAGTTTAGGAAAACCCATATGCCCAGATTTCTACTCACATTTCAGCAAACAAATAAGATTGCTGTTTATACCAACCTTCTCCTCCAGTCAGGGTCTAGGAAGAGAGGAGCAGGAGTTTGGAGTTAGCCCAGCTGCCAACCAGCTTTCTGGAAGGAGCCCACACATCCTCTTCTACCCCGTGTTCTGAATTTATCCCGGATAAGAAAGTCAGAGGATCCCAGAGAACAAGGGCCTAGAACTGGTGGCCACTGGGTTCACACACAGTCAACAGCTGTAATTTGCCTCCTTAACATTTATACCCCCTATTTCTGCCAAAAGCCCCAAATTTTTGTGAAGGGCCCATCTTTCCTTCACTTCCACTCAATCAAAGCACTGTATGCTCTGGCCACAAATCCAGCAGCACCAATGAGATGAAGTGGGGACCTTACTGGGACTTCTGGAGAAGTGACCTGATGTCTTTTCCTCTGAGATCTGAAGGTGAGAAGAGGTGAGACCAAGTGACGTGCAGCCATTACAGCCCCAAAGGGAGGGTCCGAGAGAACAGGACCTGAGGAAGGCGGGCAGAGCCAGGGTGTGACAACAGGGAGCACTGGAGCCTGCGGACTGTCACATCAGTAATTAACTCTCTTTTCACTTAAGTAGGATTGTGTTTGTCACCTTCAATAGAAGCATCCTGACTGATAAGACAGAAGATGGCAAAAAGCCACAGGTCAATACGAGGACAGCCACATGTTCTCTTTCTTCCATTTAAAGGTTCTATGCATTGTGCTTACTCTTCACCTGCCTTTAGAAGGTGTCCCAGTCTCACCTGGGGAGCAGCTCCTTCTAGACTGGTTAGACCTTCTGTAGGAAACATTTATTTTCCTGAACAAGAAATCATGGTGGGAAGACAAATGCGTTGTTTACTGTCATTTTACTTTTATTCTTATTAATTAAAATGCATCTCTCAATATTCTGAGACTATTTAGTTGACTCATCATTGGCAGGAGGTTTGCTCTCCCTGGCTGTAGACAGTTTTGCTGTGAGTCACCCATAGTCTCATATGGCCCCATGGCAACAATGACACCCTACTGCACAATGGCTTATCCAAATCCGCCTTCAGTGTCCTTTGGGGTTTTATTAAATTGGCCACTGTAAACTAGCCACTTAAAAAAGGTAGGGTATTGAATGCTCTAAACAAAACGGGAAAATATAAAAGGGCATTGCCATATTCTTGCACACCAGGTCCCAGGGCCGGGTCTCCTTCCTATCTGGTATGAGTCCCTCAGGATACATGAGGCGTAAAGAGGCTAATGACCCCTCTCAAATTATGACTTGGCTATCAATGGGCCTCTGTTTTTCTTTCTTTATTTTTTTGCTTGCCTTCTTTTCATGGGAGATATAAACACCAGGTGGGGCCTTAATGTATTGCCCAATGAAACAAGATGTGCACCAAAGCATTCACCCTGCTCAGGGCTCACAACCTTCAGGGTGCCCCCACGCCATCCTGTCAGCTAGGACAGGGCAGTTTCTGAATGCTCCCCCTCTCCATGCCCATGATATCAGTACGGGGGCTTTCCTTTCATTGGCTATTTTCTTCTTAAGATCCAGTCACAGGAATTGAGAACTAATTGCTACTGGCTGCACTAGTTTACTACACACACAGTTCCTGCCCCTTCAGGAAGAGAACTTTTGAGGGAGCTGGGTCTCAGTAAGTAGGACAAAATAACTGTTAGAAGAGTCATCACTAATTTCAAAACTAAACCATATTTCAAATTGACACCAAACAAAATAAAGGGGCTTTTCCTTCACCTTTTTCTGGGCAAAAGTCTAATAACAAAATTCTGTAGGAAGTTCCCAGTCTTCTACAACAACTTTTTGAAACTAATATTTGTTCCATTTTCACTACTTTCTCAAGGTAATGGCCATTATAAACAGAACTTAAAGAAATCACACACTGGCATGGTGGAGGGTGAGGATAGGTGCACAAAGAGACAAAGCAAAGAGGTATGAGGTTCTCTCCTACGTTGTCCCAATGCGTCTTACCAACATTAACTCCAGGAGACATGCTCCGGATGGGTACAACTCACCTCTTGTACTGACAAGGATGGGACATAATAAAGATCGAAGCAGAAATAAGTAAAATGGAGAAGAATAAAACAATAGAAACAATTGGTGAAACCAGAAGCTGGTTCCTTGAGAAAATAAACAAAATAGATTAACCACTAGCCATACTTATCAACAAAAAAAGAGAGTGTACATACATAAACAAAATCAGAAATGAAGAAGGAATAATCAGAATGGACAGTACAGAAATGCAAAAAATTATTTGAAAATTCTGTGAAAAATCATACGCCAACAAACTGCACAACCTAGAATAAATGGGCAACTTCCTGGATAAATACAACCTTCCAAGATTAACCCAGTTTGACCCAGGAAGAAATGGAAAATCTGAACAGGACAATTACCAGCAATGAAATTGAACTGGTAATCAAAATACTCCCAAAAAACAAAAGTCCAGGACCAGTGGCTTCACAGCTGAATTCTACCAAACATTTAGAGAAGAGCTAAGAGCTAATACCCATCCTTCTTAAAGTATTCCAGAAAGTAGAATAGGAGAGAATACTTCCAAATTCATTCTATGAGGCAGGCATTACTCTAATAACAAAACCAGCAAAGACACCACAGAAAGGAAAGACCAATGTCCCTGATGAACATAGAAGCAAAAATACTCAACAAAATATTAACAAACTGAATTCAAAAGTATATCAACAAGATCATCCACCATGACCAAATGGGATTCATTCCAGGGATGCAAAGACAGTACAATATTTGTAAATCAATCAGTATCATACACACTAACAAAAAGGATAAAAACCACATGATCATCTCAATAGATGCTGAAAAAGCATTTGACAAATTTAACATCCATTCATGATAAAAATTCTCAACAAAATGGGTTTAGAGGGTATATACATCAACATAATAAAGGCCACATATGACAAACTTACAGCCAACATCATACTTAACAGAAAAGCTAAAAGCTTTTCCTCTAAGATCAGGAACAAGACAATGATCCACTCTCACCACTTTTATTCCAAATAGGTCCTAGCCACAGCTATCAGATAACACAAAGAGATAAAAGGCATCCAAATTGGTAAGGAAGAAATTAAAGTGTCACTATCTGCAGACATGCATTTATACATAAAAAACCGTAAAGACTCCACCAAAAAACTACAACTAATAACTGGACTCAGCAAAGTGGCAGGATACAAAATTAATACACAGAAATCTGACACATTCCTATATATTAACAACAAACTAACAGAAAGAGAAATCAGGAAAACAACTTCATTTACAATTGTACCAAAAAGAATAAAATACCTAGGAATAAACCTAACCAAGGAGTTGAAAGACCTAAACTCTGAAAACTGTAAGACACTCATGAGAGAAATCAAAGAAGATGCCAATAAATGCAAATCTATAACATGCTCATGAATAGTAAGAATTAATACTGTCAAACAGTCATCCAGCCCAAAGCATTTTTATAGATTCAGTACCATTCATATCAAAATACCAACAGCATTTATCAATAAACTAGGACAAATAGTTTTAAAATTCATATGGAACCAGAAAAGGCTCCAAATAGCCAAAGCAGTCCTGAGAAAGAAGAACAAAGCTGCGGGTATTACACTCCCTGACTTCAAGCTATACTACAAGCTACAGTAGATTAAAAGAGTATGGTAATGCCACAGACCCACAGATCAATAGAACAGAATAGAGAACTCAGTTGTAAACCCATGCATACATGATCAATTAATATATAATAAAGGAGCCATGAATATATAATGGAGAAAAAACAACCTCTTCTTCAACAACTGCTGCTGGCAAAACTGGACAGCTACATGTAAAAGAATGAAACTGGATTATTGTCTAACCCCATACACAAAAGTAAACTTGAAATGGATCAAAGATGTAAATGTAAAACATGAAGCCATAAAACTGTTAGAAGAAAACATAGGCAGAAATCTCTTCAAGAGAAATACAAACAGTTTTCTCCTGGACACATCTCCTCAGGCAAGGGAAACAGAAGAAAAATGAACAAGTGGGACTATATCAAATTAAAAACTTCTGTACAGTGAAGGACACCATCAGCAGAACACAAAGGCAACCTACAGTATGGGAGGATATACTCATAAATGATTTATCTGATACGGGATTAACATTCAAAATACATAAAGAATTCACAGGCCTCAACACTGAAAAAACAAATAACTCAATTAAAAAATGGGCAGAGAACCTGAACACATTTCTCCAAAGAAAGAATTCAAATGGTCAACAAGCACATGAAAAGATGCGCCACATCACTAATTATCAGGGAAATGCAAATCAAAACCACAATGAGTTATCACCTCACACCAGTTAGAATGGTCATTATCCAAAAGACAAGAAGTAATAAATGGTGGTGAGGATGGAGAGAAATGGGAACCCTCTCTACACTGTTGGTGGGAATGTAAATTGGTGCAACCATTGTGGAAAGCAGTTCAGAGGTTCCTTAAAAAAACTAAAAGTAGAAATACCTTTAGATCCAGTAATTCTACTTCTAGTAATTTACTCAATTAAAACAAAATACCCTGACTCAAAAAGATAAATGCACCCCTATGTTTATCACTGTACTATTTGCAACAGCCAAGATAAAGAAACCTAAGTGTTCATCAACAGATGAATGGATAAAGAAGATGTGGTATATATACATAATGGAATATTATTCAGCCTCAAAAAGAAAAGAAATCGTGCCATTTGCAACAACATGGATGGATCTACAGGGTATTATGCTCAGTAAAATAAGCCAGGTAGAGAAAGACAAATACCATATGATTTCACTTTTATGTGGAATATACAAACAAAGCAAAACAGAAGGAACATAACAGCAGTAAATTCAGACACTGAGAAGTGACTAGTGATTACCAAGGGGGAGGGGTTGGGGGGAAGGGTGAGAGGGAGGGCGATAAAGGGACCCAATTATTCACAATCACAATATAAGTTGGTCATGGGGATAGCAGTACAGCTTGGAAAATACAGTCAGTGACTCTGTAGCATCTTTCCATATGGACAGATAGTGACGGCACTAGTGGGGGAGAGGAATTCCCAATATGGGTAGGTGTTGAATCACTGTGTTGTACATTTGAAACCAATATAAGATTATATATCAGTGATACTTTAATGAAAAAAGAACCATAAGAACATGCAGATTAACACAACAATGAAAAGTAAAATAGAAAATATAAAGATGAGAATCAAGGTCAATAGATATTATCCAACACCATGAAGCAAATTGCAATAATAAAATAAAACTAGATCATACCAAAGGCAGTAATTAATTAAGAGGAAGAGAAGGGATACACTTCAAATAGAAGTAATGATAAGTAATAAGCTCTTGGATCATCTGATAATCCAATTAATGAGGAGAAATGAATCATAGGAATACATTGAGGAAATATTTAAATTTCTTGCTGATTTGACACAAATACTGGCATGGATGTAGATGACATAAAATTTATAATATACCAGAGGACATGGCTGACATCAGTTCAAAGCATATTTAAGATAGAAGCTCACAAGAAAATCTTAAATGCCTCAAAACCTTACAACTCCTGTATGAAAGAAGTCTGTCATATCCTATATGATAGCAGTCTGCCCAAATTTGACAATTCTAAACATTTACTTGGCATTACAAATCACAAGTTGTGCAGCTGGAAGATATTTTTCTAAACTGTCCATAATAAAAATAAGTATTTTTTCATAAACCATACTAAATAAAAGACTGAATCATTTATTCTCTCTATAGAAAATATCACAAAATTGCTGGTATGAAAATACAGAAAGTGTATAGCTAAAATAGCTTTAAAAATAACATAATAAACATATGTACAGTAGTTAATAAAATGCTCCACTATGATTTCTGTTCTCATTCTAAATAAGCACTCCATTTTCATACCTCATTTTGTATTCTTTTACCTAAAGAGGGCTCCAAAAATTGTGTTAAGTTTCACCCCTACAGACGTGAGGTTCAGCCTCACAATGGGATCTTGGGTTTGTCCCTCCCTCCCTCTTCACCCTAACTCAGGGCTGACCTTCTTCCAGGCAGACAGACAATGGCCAGGACAGAACTGGAGCAGAATGAATGGAAATTCCACCTGCTGTGTTCTCCTTAGAAGTCAGACCAATCTCTATGAAGCCCATGGAAGTGAGGAGGGCTCAGACACTCCTGGGGCTGTTTTCACCAGTCCGCGTCCACACAGATGTAAGGCTAGACAGAAAGTGCTCACGGTTGTTTGTTTGTTTTTAATTATTGCGTTTTTTCACAAGTAAATGTTCCACTGGCATAAGTTAGCAGAGTAAACACAGGGCTTTCCTTCCCTACCTGATGAAAACACAGGTGACTGAATGGATTTATATATTTGAGGAAGAAGGTCTGGCTATCTTCTCACTCTAATTTGGAGGATGTTATTTATTTGGACTGCGGTCTCCTTTCTAAGAAAAAGATCTCTGTGTCTTGAATAAGCATTTGTGGGTACATTAGACAGACTAAAACTAAAATCGCTTCACTATAGAAAGTTATTTTAGTTCATTACTTCCTATATTCTTATTTGCCCATGGTCAGGTCTCAGGAATTGTCTGTTATATTTCATTAAATTTAAAATGCAAAGCTTTGACAAACAATGTAAATCTCTAGTTACCTCACTGATGTGTTTTTCACGTCAATTCAATTCAACTCAGCAAACACCGGTGCAGAGCCTTCCAGGCAGACAGGCACTGTGCTGGGTACTGGAAAATATAGAGATAAAAATTAAGGATGCTTTCTGCAAACAAGTGTCAAGGTGATAAATGCTGCCCTGGTGATAAGATCAAACTGTTAAGAGAACAGAGAGGAAGAAGGAATTAATTCTGCCTGGGCCAACTGGGAAAAGAGGAGTGGCTTCAAAGTGCAGTTTGTGGCTCCCCAGGGCTCCAGAGGAGTACTGGGCTGTCTGCTGGGACTGGAGAGCTGAATCTGGACTCCAGGGTTTCCGTTTCTGCTTCAACCAAAGTGTGTCTCCATCCATCTGTTTTATTGGTTGGAAGTCTGCATTAGACTTTTTTTTGACAAAAAGCTTCTGCTTTGGAAAGGTAACTTTTAAAAACTATAACAAAATGTCTTTTAATCTGAGCTTTCAAGGTTATAGAATTTATCCAAGTAGAGCTCAATCCAGGGGCTCCAGCTCCCTTCAGATGTTAAAATTTCCACACCTACATTTTAACCCTAACCTTTCCCTAGTGGTGCTATTCTCCTTCTCCAATCCCCCTCTATCCTCCATACCATGTTTTAGAACCTGTGATGGCTCCCCTCTCTCTACCAGATAAAGTCTAATCTCCCTAACATGCTATAAAATCCTTCCCAATTGGGCTCCAAATGCCTTCCTGCATTCACTTTCCTCCACTGACCCAAAGATACTGTTGGAAGACAACCTCTGTGGGTCTCACATTTCTGCACTTCTTGCAAACAAAACACTGACAAATTTGGTTCCTGAGTATCTTTTCAAGAATGTTTGTGTAGTGACCAGATTTGGGAAATAGAGACAGTGACCCCACTAAAGAGCAGAGGGTAAGTTTGTCTTCTTTCCAGTATAATAAAGATAGATCTCCCTCAGACAAAAGTTGATCAGGTTGGCTTGTAACCCCATGGACGATGAGGGTTCCTGAGTTCCAGGGTCCTCCGCTGTGACACGAGCCCACTGGCCCTCTCAGCACTGCCACAGAGGGACTTGGGGGACAAGGGAAATCACCGCAACAAAGCAGCTCAAGATTCCTGCTGGTGGTGAAGAATAAAATCCTTATTCTCTCACTTCGGGATCTCGTGTCTTCTGCCAGCCCCTAGGTAACTCTGGCAGACTAGCTGTTCGCTTACATGTGATATAAAATCTCAAACCCTTCATGGTACTAGAAAGTCCCCAGTATCAGTCAGAGTAAATTAAGTTACACTGCAGAACCAGACAACCCCAAATCCCAGGGGCATACAACAGAGGTTTACGTCTTGTTTATCCCCATGTCCTTTGCAGGTCAGCTGGTGGCTCTGCCTCCATCACCACTGGTCTCATTCCAGAACACAAGCAGACAAAGCAACCACCCTCCGGAACATTGCTAGTAGCCAAAAGAATACAGGAAGTAGCAAAACAACAGGCATCAGCTTTTAAATCTTCCACCTGGAAGTAACAGACATCCCCTCTGCTTACTTTCACTGGCCACATCCTCAAGCCTGATGGGAAGTTCAAAGTTGCCACGTGCCCAGAGACAAACAGAGATGGGGTATTCCTAAGCATACCTAATGACCAGCAGAGCACCCCGGCTCCAGCCTCACCAAGTGACTGGGTACTATGCAAACCTGCCATATGCTCTCTCACGCCTATGTATCTGGACATGCAATTCCTCCTTCCCAAAATGTGCTGCTGCTCCTGGCTTCTTCACCCAATCCCACACTTCTTATCACTTCAAGCTGGGTGGATTATGCTCCATAACTTGAAGCTCTTCTACAAAGTCATTTTAATCAAAACGATTTGGTACTGGCACAGGAGAAGATCCAATAGATCAAAGGAACAGAACAGAGAGCCCAGATATAAACCCACACATATATGGCCAATTAATATACAATAAAGGAGACATGGATATACAATGGGGAAATGACACCCCAGTCAACAGATGGTGTTGGCAAAACTGGACACCTACATGTAAGAGAATGAAACTGAATTATTATCTAACTGGATACACAAAAGTAAACTTGAAATGGATCAAAGACCTGAATGTAAGTCATGAAGCATAAACTCACAGAAAAAAACATAGGTAAAAATCTCTTGAATATAAATATGAGCAACATTTTCCTGAACACATCTTCTCAGGCAAAGGGAACAAAAGCCAAAATTAAAAATGGGACTACATCAAGCTAAAAATCTTCTGTACAGCAAAGGACACCATCAGTAGAACAAAAGGGCATCTTACAGTATGGGAGAATATATTTGTAAACGACTTACAACAAGGGGTTAACATCCAAACTGTATAAAGAACTCACAAGCCTCAACATCCAAAAAGCAAATAATCCGATTAAAAAATGGGCCGAGGATATGAACAGACACTTCTCCGAAGAAGAAATTCAGATAGCCAACAGGCACATGAAAAGATGCTCCATATCACTAATTATCAGGGAAATGAAAACTAAAACCACAAAGAGCTTTCACCTCACAACGGTTAGGATGGCCAACATCCAAAAGACAAGGAACAACAAGTGCTGCAGAGGATGTGGAGAAAGGGGAACCCTCCTACACTGCTGGTGGGAATGTAAATTAGTTCAACCATTGTGGAAAGCAGTATGGAGGTTCCTCAAAAAACTAAAAATAGAACTACCATTTGACCCGGGAATTCCACTCATAGGAATTCACCCAAAGATGACAAGTTCTCAGATACAAAAAGACAAATGCACCCCAATGTTTATTGCAGCACTATTTACAATAGCCAAGATATGGAAGCGACCTAAGTGTCCATCAGCGGATGAATGGCTAAAGAAGATGTGGTACATATACACAATGGAATACTATTCAGCCATAAGAAAGAAACAAATCCTACCATTTGCTACAACATGGATGGAGCTAGAGGGTATCATACTCAGTGAAATAAGTCAGGCAGAGAAAGACAAATACCAAATGATTTCCCTCATTTGTGGAGTATAACAACAAAGCAAAACTGAAAGAACAAAACAGCAGCAGACTCACAGAACCCAAGAAGGGACTAGTGGTTATCAGAGGGGAGTGCGGGAAAGGAGGGAGAAGGAGATTAAGGGGTATTATGATTAGTACATGTGGTGTGGGGGGGTCACAGAGAAGCCAGATGTAGCAGAGAGAACACTAGTCACCCTGTGGCACCTTATTACACTGATGGACAGTGACTGCAATGGGCTATGGGGTGGGGACTCGATAACATGGGTGAATATAGTAAACACACTGTTTTCATGTGAAACCTTCATAAGAGTGTGTATCAGAGAGGGGCGGAAGATGGCGGCGTGAGTAGAGCAGCGGAAATCTCCTCCCAAAAGCACATATATCTATGAAAATATAACAAAGACAACCCTTCCTAGAATAAAGACCAGAGGACACAGGACAATATCCAGACCACATCCGCACCTGAGAGAACCCAGCGCCTCGTGAAGGGGGTAAGATACAAGCCCCGGCCCGGCGGGAGCCGAGCACCCATCCCCCCAGCTCCCGGCGGGAGAAGAATAGGCAGAGCGGGAGGGAGACGGAGCACAGGACTGCCGAACACCCAGCCCCCGCCATCCGGGCCAGAGTGCAGGGCCCTGGATACTAGGAAAACAGGGCAGCAATAACAGTGAGCGGGCACCGTACGCCGGGAGCCGGAGGACATAAGAAAAGCGTGCGACCACTTTTTTTTTTTTTTTTTTTTTTGCTTTTTTGCTGTTTTGTTTTGGTGAGCGCTTTTTGGAAGTCTTAAAGGGATATGGACCCCAATACTAGGGAAACAGGGCAGCAAGACTGGTGAGCAGATGCCTGAGGCTGGCGCCGAAGAATAAAGAAAAACGAGCAGCCACCTTTTATTTATTTATTTTTTAATTAAAAAGAAAATTTTTTTTTTAAATATAATTTTTTTTGTGTGTGTGTGTGGTCGTTGTTTTGTTTTGGCGGGTGCTTTTTGGAAGTATTAAAGGGGCAGGGCAGGACACTTAATCCAGAGGTAGGGAATCGGGGGATCTCTAGACACCCTAACCCCTGGGCTGCAGGGAGAAGGGAGGCCCCGTATGGAGATAAACAGCCTCCCAGCCGCTCCCCCTCCAACGCAATTCCACCACTTTGGAGCAGAGGCCTGAGCCAGGCCACGCCCACAGCAACAGTGGAGATAAACTCCATAGCAGCCCGGAAGGAAGCAGAGGCCTTGTCTGCGCCCAGCTGCCCAGCACAAGCCACTAGAGGTCGCTGTTCTCCCAGGAGAGGAGGGCGACAAACCAACAAGAAGGGAAGTTCTTCCAGCCGTCACTCGTCCCAGCTCTGTAAACTATTCCTATCACCATGAAAAGGCAAAGCTACAGGCAGACAAAGAACACAGAGACCACACCATAGAAGGAGACATACCTAAGCAGTCTTCCTGACAAAGAAATGAAAATAAGAATCATAAACGTGCTGACAGAGATGCAGAGAAATACGCAAGAGAAATGGGATGAAGTCTGGAGGGAGATCACAGATGCCAGAAAGGAGATTACAGAACTGAAACAAACTCTGGAAGGGTTTATAAGCAGAATGGATAGGATGCAAGAGGCCACTGATGGAACTGAAACCAGAGAACAGGAACGCATAGAAGCTGACATAGAGAGAAATAAAAGGATCTCCAGGAATGAAACAATGTTAAGAGAACTGTGTGACCAATCCAAACGGAACAATACCCGTATTATAGGGGTTCCAGAAGAAGAAGAGAGAGGAAAAGAGACGGAAAGTATCTTACAAGAAATAATTTAATTGCTGAAAACTTCCCCAAACTGGGGGAGGAAATAATCGAACAGACCACGGAAATACACAGAACCCCCAACAGAAAGGATCCAAGGAGGACAACACCAAGACACATAATAAGTATAATGGCAAAGATCAAGGATAAAGAAAGAGTTTTAAAGGCAGCTAGAGAGAAAAACGTCACCTATAAAGGAAAACCCATCAGGCTAACATCAGACTTCTCGACAGAAACCCTACAGGCCAGAAGAGAATGACATGATATATTTAATACAATGAAACAGAAGGGACTTGAACCAAGGATACTGTATCCAGTCATTCAAATATGACGGTGGGATTAAACAATTCCCAGACAAACAAAAGCTGAGGGAATTTGCTTCCCACAAACCACCTCTACAGAACATCTTACAGGGACTGTTCTAGATGGGAGCACTCCTAGAAAGAGCACAGCACAAAACACCCAACATATGAAGAATCGAGGAGGAGGAATAAGAAGGGAGAGAAGAAAAGAATCTCCAGACAGTGTATATAACAGCTCAATAAGCGAGCTAAGTTAGGCAGTAAGATACTAAAGAGGCTAACCTAGAACCTTTGGTAACCACAAATTTAAAGCCTGCAATGGCAATAAGTACATATCTTTCAATAGTCACCCTAAATTTTAATGGGCTGAATGCACCAATCAAAAGACACAGAGTAATAGAATGGATAAAAATGCAGGATCCATCTATATGCTGCTTACAAGAAACTCACCTCAAACCCAAAGACATGTACAGACTAAAAGTCAAGGGATGGAAAAACATATTTCAAGCAAACAACAGCGAGAAGAAAGCAGGGGTTGCAGTACTAATATCAGACAAAATAGACTTCAAAACAAAGAAAGTAACAAGAGATAAAGAAGGACACTACATAATGATAAAGGGCTCAATCCAACAAGAGGATATAACCATTCTAAATATATATGCACCCAACACAGGAGCACCAGCATATGTAAAACGAATATTAACAGAACGAAAGGGGGAAATACACTGCAATGCATTCATTCTAGGAGACTTCAACACACCACTCACCGCAAAGGATAGATCCACTGGGCAGAAAATAAGTAAGGACACGGAAGCACTGAACAACACACTAGAACAGATGGACCTAATAGACATCTATAGAACTCTACATCCAAAAGCAACAGGATATACATTCTTCTCAAATGCGCATGGAACACTCTCCAGAATAGACCACATACTAGGCCACAAAAAGAGCCTCAGAAAATTCCAAAAGATTGAAATCCTACCAACCAACTTTTCAGACCACAAAGGCCCAAAACAAGAAATAAACTGTACAAAGAAAGCAAAGAGGCTCACAAACACATGGAGGCTTAACAACACGCTCCTAAATTATCAATGGATCAATGATCAAATCAAAATGGAGATCCAGCAATATGTGGAAAGAAATGACAACAACAACACTAAGCCCCAAATTCTGTGGGAAGCAGCAAAAGCAGTCTCAAGAGGAAAGTATATAGCAATCCAAGCATATTTTAAAAAGGAAGAACAATCCCAAATGAATGGTCTAATGTCACAATTATCGAAATTGGAAAAAGAAAAACAAATGAGGCCTAAGGTCAGCAGAAGGAGGGACATAATAAAGATCAGAGAAGAAATAAATAAAACTGAGAAGAATAAAACAATAGCAAAAATTAATGAAACCAAGAGCTGGTTCTTGAGAAAATAAACAAAATAGATAAGCCTCTAGCCAGACTTATTAAGAAGAAAAGAGAGTCAACACAAATCAACAGTATCAGAAACGAGAAAGGAAAAATCACGACGGACCCCACAGAAATACAAAGAATTATTAGAGAATACTATGAAAACCTATATGCTAACAAACTGGGAAACCTAGGAGAAATAGACAACGTCCTAGAAAAATACAACCCTCCATGATTGACCCAGAAAGAAACAGAAAATCTAAACAGACCAATTACCAGCAACGAAATTGAAGCGGTAACCAAAAAACTACCAAAGAACAAAACACCCGGGCCAGATGGATTTACCTCGGAATTTTATCAGACATACAGGGAAGACATAATACCCATTCTCCTTCAAGTTTTCCAAAAAATAGAGGAGGAGGGGATACTCCCAAACTCATTCTATGAAGCTAACATCACCCTAATACCAAAACCAGGCAAAGACCCCACCAAAAAAGGAAACTACAGACCAATATCCCTGATGAACGTAGATGCAAAAATACTCAACAAAATATTAGCAAACCGAATTCAAAAATACATCAAAAGGATCATACACCATGACCAAGTGGGATTCATCCCAGGGATGCAAGGATGGTACAACATTCGAAAGTCCATCAACATCATCCACCACAGCAACAAAAAGAAAGACAAAAACCACATGATCATCTCCATAGATGCTGAAAAAGCATTTGACAAAGTTCAACATCCATTCATGATAAAAACTCTCAGCAAAATGGGAATAGAGGGCAAGTACCTCAACATAATAAAGGCCATCTATGATAAACCCACAGCCAACATTATATTGAACAGCGAGAAGCTGAAAGCATTTCCTCTGAGATCGGGAACTAGACAGGGACGCCCACTCTCTCCACTGTTATTTAACATAGTACTGGAGGTTCTAGCCACGGCAATCAGACAAAACAAAGAAATACAAGGAATCCAGATTGGTAAAGAAGAAGTTAAACTGTCACTATTTGCAGATGACATGATACTGTACATAAAAAACCCTAAAGACTCCACCCCAAAACTATAGGAACTGATATCGGAATACAGCAAAGTTGCAGGATACAAAATCCACACACAGAAATCTCTGGCTTTCCTATACACTAACAATGAACCAACAGAAAGAGAAATCAGGAAAACAACTCCATTCACAATTGCATCAGAAAAAATAAAATACCTAGGAATAAACCTAACCAAGGAAGTAAAAGACTTATACTCTGAAAACTACAAGTCACTCTTAAGAGAAATTAAAGGGGACACTAACAGATGGAAACTCATCCCAAGCTCATGGCTAGGAAGAATTAATATCGTCAAAATGGCCATCCTGCCCAAAGCAATATACAGATTTGATGCAATCCCTATGAAACTACCAGCAACATTCTTCAATTAACTGGAACAAATAATTCAAAAATTCGTATGGAAACACCAAAGACCCCGAATAACGAAAGCAATCCTGAGAAAGAAGAATAAAGTAGGGGGGATCTCACTCCCCAACTTCAAGCTCTACTATAAAGCCATAGTAATCAAGACAATTTGGTACTGGCACAAGAGCAGAGCCACAGACCAATGGAACAGACTAGAGAATCCAGACATTAACCCAGACATGTATGGTCAATTAATATTTGATAAAGGAGCCATGGACATACAATGGCAAAATGACAGTCTCTTCAACAGATGGTGCTGGCAAAACTGGACAGCTACATGTAGGAGAATGAAACTGGACCATTGTCTAACCCCATATACAAAAGTAAACTCAAAATGGATCAAAGACCTGAATGTAAGTCATGAAACCATTAAACTCTTGGAAAAAAACAGGCAAAAACCTCTTAGACATAAACATGAGTGACCTCTTCTTGAACATATCTCCCCGGGCAAGGAAAACAACAGCAAAAATGAATAAGTGGGACTATATTTGTCGCGCGCCCCGTCCTCGCCGGCAAGAACAGCACGCAACAACAGCAGGATTCTTCTGCAGAAAGCTTTAATCTTCAGCTCTTTGTGAAACAAATGTGTCGGGCAGGACCCAGAGAGGAAGAAAGGGCTTGCGTATATAGCTCTCATGCTCCGAGCTGATTGGTGCTGCCATGCAAGCCTAATTAGCATGGCAATTTAGTAGACTCTGATTGGTACATTTGTTAGGGTGTGATTACATGTGGTTTTATGACGTGGGGTTTTTTCCAGCTGGGCTGTACGGGACTTTCTAGCTGCCCCACGTTGGGCGCCACTTTCTGGGTGCGGCTGCCAACATCTCCCCCTTTTTTGTTTAATAGAAACTCAGAGCGGAACATGTCAGCTGAGGCGGAGATAGAGGCCTGACCTCCAGCAAATACTTTTTGATGCCTTTTTTTTGGAGAGGGGTCTCTGGGCATCTACCCCTATGCAGTCAGGCGTGTCTCTCAGAGGGGTCCAAAACCTCTTGCAGTGCTTTGCCTCGCATCCTCTAGCAGACGTTGGGACCGCCTGGTACAAAGGGTCTTGGACTTTTTCTTTGACCCTCTTGCACTGCGAGTTTCTTAGGGAAAGTTGTAGGTAAGCAACAAGGTACCCGGGCCTGGTGCAATGCCACAAAGGCTCAGGGTGCAAGGGCTACCTCAAGCTAAAGCTGAGCTTCTTTATTGAGCATGTTGAGCCATACTTGGGGAGAGGCACCAATGTCTACCGCCATTAGGGCCTGAGCAAGGATTACTTTATCTTGCCTATGTTGGGCACGGAGCCTGCATAACAACCAGAGTAGGAGCATGAGACCTCCAAGCATGAATACACTCATCCCAGCCATGCCCGCCCACTCTTTAACGTGGGAGAGAGCTCTGTGAAACCAGGAAGAGAGTCCTTCTGCTACGGAGATATCTAGCCGGGTGGAGTCGACGTGGATTATTTCTCGCCGTAGCTCTTCCAATGCTCCATCAAAGTCCTGGGACCAGTTTCCTGAAAGATACTGGGACAGGCTTCGTGACAGATTAGCTGCTCGCGTAAAGTTTTCATACTGTATGCTAGTAATGCAGAGAGCGCGAAACTTTCGCTCACATCCCAATTGGGCTAACTGCCAGAGCACATCTAGTTGCTCTTCCACTAGATCTACTCGCTGGTTGAGGACCATTATTCCTCCTTTCAGCTTGCCATCAAGCGTGGACTGACGTTCAAGGGCAGAGGATACTGATTCTGCAAGGTTATTGAGTTCAGCGGCTGTTTTGATAGAGGTGTCTAAAGCTATGCCAGCTGCGGTGGCTGTAACTGCGGTTATGGAGATTAGAAGCACTATGGCGGCTGTAGCACCGAAGTCACGTTTCTCTCAAAACAGGGTCATGGTGTTAGGTGCGTCCACTGGGACGGGGACCCAACGAGGAATACGGGCTATTAAGGCATTGGTAAAGTTAAGTGCATCCCAGCACTGAGACAGAAAACAGGAGGTATTGGAACAGGAGTCAAAACTATCATTGGACAAGATGAACAGGAATGGAGGAGAAAGGCATACTGGAGCTGGTGGGAAGAAGAGCTTGGGGTCCCCCTGCGTAGAATTGGCCGGAGAACAGAAACGAGTGGTGGGGGCTGAGGACCTATCGTTAATATAGCACTGATAGGTCATGTTGTAGCTGACGCCTTTTCTTCCACCTAAAAGGGCGGATAGTGGGGACAGGTCTGTACAAGAGCCATTAATGCCACACAGCATCCATTTGTGAAAAGGATTCCTGTTCATAGGCTGGGAGTAATTGCCATCTTCTACCATTGCTGTTCCCCAGCTTCTATCTTTGGTCATATCTGGGGAGATAGTGAACCTGTGGTGTACGTCTGCCCAAGTCACTGTAGCTGACTGGCAGTCTGTCCAAGGCCACGGTTCTCCTTCATAGTCACCCAAACAGTGGGGGGCGTATTTGGGTTGGCGAAGCACAGGGGATGCTGTTACGTTTGACTGAGCACTTTCAGGGGGCTCTACAAACGTGCCATTGATCCAGAGAACATTCTGGGGGATCGTTTGGTTATCACTGCTCCCAAGCCCGATCCCCGTTATCGGATCACTGAACCAGCCATATTTTCTCTGTTTTAGGGAGATACAGTTGGTTAGATTTTGAGTGGTGAAGCATAATGACCCATGGGTTACAAAGGACCGGTTTTCTCCCAAAGGAGCTGTCATGGTGTCTTTTGCTAGGTATGGCAGGTTTATGCTAGAGTTGGTAGTGAAAAAACGTGGAAAAACCGCTGCATTGAAGCGGACGGGCATAGGCTTAGGAAAGGCAGACAATATTCCCCATCTCAATACTCCCTGAATCGGGGTTCCCAGTGACAGGAGCAGGATCAGTAGGTACAGAGAGGTCATCTCCTTTGTCCAAGACCTTCCTTGTCAGGCGCTCCGGGATCCAGAAGGGGTTTTCTTCACCCTGGGGAAAAACACATACAGCTCCCCTGGATCTTATTATAATTGGATCCGGGCCTTTCCATTGGTTAGATAATACATCTTTCCATTTTACTAGCTCCTGTGGGTCTTTTGGCCACTGATTGTGGCGGTCTGCTGCTGTATGGCCTCTAGCATCCAGATTCAAAAAATTTATAGTAAAAAGTGCTAGGGCTATTGCAGTTTTTGGTGTGGGGGGTATATCCTCAATTCCCCCTTTTTGTTTAAGTAAATAGGATTTGAGAGTGCGGTTCGCACGCTCCACAATCCCTTGACCTTGTGGGTTGTAGGGAAGACCAGTGATATGTTTTATCCCCATATGATGACAAAATTGAGCAAATTTGGTAGAGGTATATGCTGGACCATTGTCTGTTTTGAGGATTTGGGGTAACCCCCATGCGCTCCAAGCCTCAAGACAGTGCTGGATGACATGGGAAACTTTCTCCCCAGATAATGGAGAGGCAAAGATGACTCCTGAACAAGTATCTACAGATACATGTACATATTTTAGCTTCCCAAAGGAAGAAATATGTGTCACATCCATTTGCCAAACCTGTAAAGGTTTGATACCTCTGGGATTGATCCCAACATGAGGTGTGGGAAGAAAACTACAGCAATGTTGGCAGCTAAGAACAATGGTCCTAGCTTCGGCTCTGGTTATGCTAAACCGCTTGCGCAGTGTTTCCGCAGTGACATGAAATTGTGAATGGAATTGTGAGGCTGTGGCGACAGGGTCTAGCAGAGGGAAAGCCACATTCCTAGTTGAAAGGTCAGCTAAGTGGTTGCCTTGTGTCATAGGCCCGGGAAGGCCTGAATGTGCTCTAATGTGGGTTATATATAAAGGTGAGCGTCTAAGGAGTAATTGTGATTGTATCTGTTTGAACAGGGTAGCTACTGTACTTGATGCTTTGATCAGTCCAGCTACTTCTAGGGAATTAACTGCATTAACTACATAACAAGAATCTGACACAACATTTAAAGGTCCATGAAAGGTTTGAAGTACTTCTAAAACTATGTGGCATTCAACTACTTGTGGAGTATTGGGTGTATAGTTCTTTGTCACAACTTTGCCATTATGGACATAGGCACCTGTACCTGTCTTGGATCCATCTGTGTAGACTGTTTCTCCATGTGGCAACGGGGTTTGTCTAGTGATCCGAGGGAACACTAGGGGATGAGTTTTGGCAAAATTGATAAGGGGATGTTTTGGGAAATGGTTATCAAAGGTTCCTGAGAAGCTATAAGCAAGTATGGCCCAATCGTCATTCATAGCACATAATGTTTGTATCTGCTCCATATTGTAAGGAGTTATGATTGTTGCTGGAGCTTTCCCAAAATGTGTTAATGAGTTTTTTACTCCCCTCAGAGCAAGTTTGGCTATGGCCGCCGGGTAATATTCTATTGTTCTAACCTGAGAGACTTGGGGATGGATCCAGATCAGTGGACCTTGTTGCCATAAGACTGCAGTTGGCAGTCCCGGAGTAGGAAGGATGCATAACTCAAAGGGTTCATTTAATTGTATCCTATTCAATTGTGCTGTCATTAAGGCTTGTTCTATCTTGTGGATGGCTTGCATTGCCTCAGGTGTAAGGGAGCGCGGAGATGTTAGTTGTGAGTCCCCTTCTAGGATTTTAAACAATGGTTTCAATTCAGTGGTAGGTATCTTTAAAAATGGCCACAACCAATTAATATCTCCCAGGAGTTTCTGGAAATCATTCAAAGTTCGCAGCTGATCATGTCTTATCTCAAGCTTTTGAGGGTAAATAACATCTGTGGAAATAGTGGTTCCTAGGAATTTGCTAATACTAGACTTTTGGACTTTCTCACTGGCTATATTCAGTCCCCAAGTCTCTAGGGATTTAGTGAGCTTTACATAGGCCTCTTCGACTTCTGCTGATTGCGGGGAGCAGAGAAGGATATCATCCATATAGTGAATGATTTTTAGTTTGGGGTAGATTTCACGAATTGGTGCTAGCGCTTGCTAAACATACAGTTGACATATGGTGGGGCTATTTGCCATCCCTTGAGGGAGGACTTTCCACTGAAATCTGGCGTCTGGTTGCTCATGATTAATAGCTGGTAGGGTGAAAGCGAATCTTTCTCTATCTTTGGTGTTTAGGTGTATGGAGAAGAAGCAATCTTTGATGTCTATTATGATTACTTTCCATTCTTTGGTAGAGCAGAGAGAAGCGGCAGTCCTCGCTGGACAGGTCCAAATAGCCTCATTTGAGCATTTACTGCTCTCAAATCATGAAGCAATCTTCATGATCCTGACTTTTTTCTGATTATAAATATGGGCGTATTCCATGGAGATACAGAGGGTTCTAAATGTCCTAATTGGAGCTGTTCTTGTACCAAATGGTGAGCTGCTTCTAATTTCTCAGAGGATAGGGGCCACTGAGGAACCCATATGGCCTCCTCTGTAAGCCAAGGTATGGGCATGGCGTCTTCAATGGCCCCTATGAAAAACTCAAGCCGCGACGGTCATTTTTTACTTTGGGTAGGATAGGCTCTGTGCGTCCCTGTTGGTGTTTCCCTAGCCCTTTACCAGGGATGTACCCCATATCCATCATCATGCTTAGGGCAGGGGTGGAGCATTCATTAATGAGTTTAAGGCCCAGACCTTGCATAACATCTCTCCCCCACAAATTGACTGGCAGTGGGAGCACATAGGGGTAACTGTACCTTCTTGCCCCTCAGGCGCTTGCCATTTCAATGGTTTGGCACTAATGGTAGGGCTAGACTCATATCCTAAACCTTGTAAAGAGTGTGAGGATTGTGTTACAGGCCATTTGGAGGGCCACCAGGTTGCAGAAATAATACTTTTATCTGCTCCAGTATCCAGGATTCCTTCAAAACTTTTTCCTTCTATTTTGAGGGTTAATTTTGGTCTGTCTGCTAAATCTAATACTATGAAAGCTGAATTGTAGTTAGAGGAGCCGAAACTCCCTTCTCCTCTCTCAGTGGTGGCGGCTGGGTAATTGGCATGGAGACTGGGCAATACTAGGAGTTGGGCTATGCGGTCTCCTGGGGATATAGGGTAAATTCCTCTGGGGGCTGAACACATAATTTTTACCTGTCCTACGTAGTCTTGGTCTATAACTCCAGGGTGGACTACAAGGCCTTTTAAAGTAGCAGAAGAGCGCCCCAAGAGTAATCCAACTGTGTTTGGTGGTAAAGGGCCTTTAAAGTCTGAGGGGATAGGTTGAACTCCCATCTGTGGAGTTAACACTATTCTGGTGGTGGCACAGATGTCCAATCCCGTGGAACCTGGAGTGGCTCTCCTTGGGGGGCTTTGTTGCTCCCGAATGACACTTGTGTGCTGGTTGCCCCATATATTTGCGGGCCCTGATGGCGGGGGCCCCTCTGGGCGTTTTTTGGCAGCTCTAAGGGTTTCCCTTCTATGTCTTTAACAGATCGGCATTCATTGGCCCAATGTCTGCCTTTTTTGCACTTAGGGCACAATCCAGGGGTCTTTTGGGTTGTGTGCTCTAAAGCTGGGCTTTTCTACATTCTCTCTTTATATGTCCTAATTTCCCACATTGAAAACATTTAATGTTTTTATTAGTAATTCTGGCTT
The DNA here is from genome assembly GCF_030020395.1 of Manis pentadactyla. Classification (NCBI taxonomy): domain Eukaryota; kingdom Metazoa; phylum Chordata; class Mammalia; order Pholidota; family Manidae; genus Manis; species Manis pentadactyla. The sequence goes on from NC_080032.1 coordinate 67,205,704, forward strand.
GTTTGTTTCTTTGTAATATAGCCGCGGCTAGGCCCGCATTGGTGAGTGGTCCCCCTATTTCTCTGCAGGCTTTTAGCCAAGCATGCATTCCCTTCTGCTTCCAGGGTGTTATTGCCTGCCTACACTCTTTGGTGCACTGTTCGAATACTAATTGCTCTACTAGGGGCATAGCCTGCTCTTGGTCTCCAAATACTCTACCCGCGGCCTCCAGCATGCGAGCGACGAAATCTGAAAATGGCTCACTCGGCCCTTGGATAATCTTTGTCAAATTGCCTGATACTTCCCCTTTGTTAGTGAGGGCTTTCCATGCCTTAGCAGAGCACGCGTTTATTTGTGCGTACACCTGTGCGGGGAAGGCAGTCTGGTTGGCCACCCACTGTCCCTGGCCTGTCAACATATCATATGACCACACGGGTTGCCCTTCGGCAGCGTTTGCACGTGCCTGGGTCATGCTGATATCATGCCACAATGCTTTCCACTCTATATATTGTCCCATACTAGTAAGGCATGCTTTAGCTACATACTGCCAATCTGTGGGCGTCATAGCTGTCTCTGTTAACCTCTCAATTTGTTCTAAGGTGTAGTTAGCACTGACTCCGTAAGCCCGAACGGATTCTGCTAAATCTTTAACTTGTTTATGGCTCAGGGGCTGGTGGGAGCGTACCCCGTTGTCCTCAAATATAGGGAACATTTGTTTAATTGCTTGTATGGTATCTGGGTGACAGAAAGTATGTGTACCGCTCACATAAGGTGGCGGAGCAGTGGGCGGCGGAGAGCACCATGCTTTCATTTTCTCTTTGGTCTGCCTTTCAGCCTTGCTAGTTCTCTCACTTCTGCATTTCGCGGTCCTGGTCTCTTCCTCCTCTTCCGAGGATATGAGCTCCTCCTCTGGCTCCCTGTCGGAGAGTTGAAGCTCTCTCAACTCTTCCCATGGATATTTGCTACTTTCTCCGAGGCGGTCGTCACCTGCTCCTCGGGGCTCTTTCACTTTTGCCCTGGGCGGACTTTCCCCCTCACTCTGGGGTTTTTTAACTTTCACTTTAGCGGTCCTCTTTCGGCCGAGAGCTAGCTGTGTCTCCCGTTCCGTTTCTGACATGCTTTCTTGGATCTCTGTCAAAGCTCTCTGTCCTGCCTTTATCACCTTTTCACATTTTTCATCTTGTAGGCAAGCTCTAATCAGTTTCCATAATGGTCTAGTGCCTCCTCTCAAGTGTCCCTCTTCTTCCTCTCTATCAAGATTTTTCCCTAACTTGTCCCAACTCGGGATGGAGAGGGACCCTGAACAGATAAACCAGGGAGCGACACGGTCTATCTCCTTTACAAAAGATCCTAAGACTTTGCTGGAGACCTTCAAATTTCGCTCTTTGAGCGCTGTTTGCAGCGCTGTGACTAATGACGGCGCGTTTCCCATGGTGTCTCTTTATCTACAGAGAACCATCAGCCCCCACCCTTAAAAGCGCGTCTCTCGGAACTTACCACTCCGGGTTTTTCTTCAGTCCTGCAGTTCTGAATCCTCTCCAGATGTCTGAAGGGTCCTCCCTGTGCCGGTGAGGTTCTGGATCCCGGGTTTCGGCACCACTTGTCGCGCGCCCCGTCCTCGCCGGCAAGAACAGCACGCAACAACAGCAGGATTCTTCTGCAGAAAGCTTTAATCTTCAGCTCTTTGTGAAACAAATGTGTCGGGCAGGACCCAGAGAGGAAGAAAGGGCTTGCTTATATAGCTCTCATGCTCCGAGCTGATTGGTGCTGCCATGCAAGCCTAATTAGCATGGCAATTTAGTAGAGTCTGATTGGTACATTTGTTAGGGTGTGATTACATGTGGTTTTATGACGTGGGGTTTTTTCCAGCTGGGCTGTACGGGACTTTCTAGCTGCCCCACGTTGGGCGCCACTTTCTGGGTGCGGCTGCCAACAATATTAAGCTGAAAAGCTTCTGTTCAGCAAAAGACAGCATCAATAGAACAAAAAGTAACCCTACAGTATGGGAGAATATATTTGAAAATGACACATCCGATAAAGGCTTGACGTCCAGAATATATAAAGAGCTCACACGCCTCAACAAACAAAAAACAAATAACCCAATTAAAAAATGGGAAGAGGAACTGGACAGACAGTTCTCCAAAAAAGAAATACAGATGGCCAACAGACACATGAAAAGATGCTCCATATCGCTAATTATCAGAGAAATGTAAATTGAAACTGCAATGAGGTACCACCTCACACCAGTAAGGATGGCTGCCTTCCAAAAGACAGAGAACAACAAATGTTTCCGAGGCTGTGGAGAAAGGGGAACCCTCCTACACTGCTGGTGGGAATGTAAGTTAGTTCAACCATTGTGGAAAGCAGTATGGAGGTCCATCAAAATGCTCAAAACAGACCTACCATTTGACCCAGGAATTGCACTCCTAGGAATTTACCCTAAGAATGCAGCAATCAAGTATGAGAAAGATCAGTTCACACCTATGTTTATCGCAGCACTATTTACAATAGCCAAGAATTGGAAGCAACCTAAAGGTCCATGGATAGATGAATGGATAAAGAAGATGTGGTACATATACACAATGGAATACTACTCAGCCATAAGAAAAGGGCAAATCCAACCATTTGCAGCAACATGGATGGAACTGGAGGGTATTATGCTCAGTGAAACAAGCCAAGCGGAGAAAGAGAAATACCAAATGATTTCACTTATCTGTGGAATATAAGAACAAAGGAAAAAATGAAGGAACAAAACAGCAGCAGAATCACAGAAATCAAGAATGGACTAACAGGTACCAAAGTGAAAGGGACTGGGGAGGATGGGTGGGTAGGGAGGGATAAGGGGGGGTGAAGTAAGGGGGTATTAAGATTAGCATGCATGTGGGGGTAGGAGAAAAGTGAGGGCTGTACAACACAGAGAAGGCAAGTAGGGATTGTACAACATTTTCCTATGCTGATGGACAGTGACTGTAAAGGGGTTTATAGGGGGGACCTGGTATAGGGGAGAGCCTACTAAACATAATATTTGTCATGTAAGTGTAGATTAGTGATACCAAGAAAAAAAAAAAGGGCAGTTCTGTGTGGTAACCTCCAATGAGTTCTACACAAGAGTATAAAGGGCATATAAAAGTGTAGGCAAAGGGTCTGTTTGTGTTTATACAGAGGATCAAAGCCTAATTGGGCTACCCTGAAAATGAACTAAGATACGATATGAAAAAGAACTTCCAACATCAGCACTCTCTGGAAGACTCATGCCAGAAGATGATCTTCAAAAAACCCCAACAAAGATCCATGCACTGCTACAACTGTAGATGCACTCATCCCACCAGTTCGTGGACTTGCCATGGGAATGAAGGAGATATCTAAGCTGGCCTGTGAATACAGTAAAACAACAAATTTGGCTGGATCTATACTGTTGGAACTCAATCAAGAATTCGGAGAAGTGCAAATTGTAGCGCTCCAAAATCTTACAACTACAGACTATTTACTCTTAAAAGAACATAAGGGATGTGAACATTCCCCAGGAATGGGTTGTTTTAATTTGTCTGATTTCTCTCAGACTGTTCAAGTTCAGTTGGACAATATCCACCATATCATAGATAAGTTTTCACAAATGCCTAAGGTGCTGAACTGGTTTTCTTGGTTTCACTGGAGATGGCTGGTAATCACACGTATGCTTTGGTTATGTAACTATACTCCTATTATGTTAATGTGTGTGCACAATTTAAGTAGTAGCTTAAAACCTATACATGCTGAGGTTACTCTACAAGAAGATGTGTCAAAGAAATAATCAATCTTCCCAGGTTTTCTTCCGCCTGCTACTTCTATAGCTTTTCTTCTTCCTTCCTAATTACAACCCTTAAATAGAATTCATGCCTCATATCAAATTTACTGAGTATCATAATTCTTCCAAGTGGTAAAGATACCTCAAGACAAATGCTGGGCATAGAAGCTACAGGGCATAAATACGCAAGGAAATAAAAAGCTAACCATTTCAAACAATAAGGCTTCTCTCTCACTTACCAACTTCACATTTCCCTGTATGGCCCCGGAAGATGACTGGTTAGCCAGAGACGGGTAAGATTCCTCAAGGGAGGAACAACCTAAGACAGGCACAGTCGCAGGGGGGTCATCAGGTGAGAAATTGGGGATCAACAGAGGTGAGGCTTAGAACCTCACGCCCCCTGTTCTGAGAGAAATCTTCTGCATACATGGATTTTATTAAAAATAATAAGAATAAGCATTTTATTAAAAATAATAATAATAAAGAGAGAAATGTGGTATCCACATATAAATCAAGTATAAAAATCAAATGAGTATTCATATTTGAACTGACTGTTTATAGTTCATAATGCATGAGCAAAACCGAAGGTTTCTGTGATGGCTGCCCCTGTACTGTTCACCATGTAAGAACTTATTCACTATGTAAGAATTTGTTCGCCATGTAAGAACTTGTTTGTTATGCCTCAGAAGATTGGAGACTGACGAAAATTAGGCTTGGGGTGGATTAATGATTGTGCATTGAGCATTGACTCCCCTATACAGAATTTTATTGTTGTTAACAACCATTTGATCAATAAATATGAGAGATGCCCTCACAAAAAAAAAAGTATACACTTCCAATGTTAAAATAATAAGTAACCGGGATGTAATGAATATAGTCAAGATATTGTTACAGCTTGGTATGGTGATAGCTGGTACCTAGAATTGTCATGTATATAAATGTTGAATCACTATGTTGTACACCTGAAACTAATGTAATGAAATACTGTGTGTCAACTACCCTTCAATAAAAAATAATTATCTACAAAAAAATAAATAAATAAAAAATAAAGATAATATCTCCCTCAGACAAAAGTTGCTCAGCTTGGCTTGTAACCCCATGGACGATGAGGGTTCCTAAGCTCCAGGGTCCTCCGCTGTGACACGAGCCCACTGGCCCTCTCTGCACTGCCACAGAGGGACTTGGGGGACAAGGGAAATCACCGCAAGAAAGCAGCTCAAGATTCTTGCTTGTGGTGAAGAATAAAATCCTTATTCTCTCACTTGGGGATCTCGTGTCTTCTGCCAGCCCCTAGGTAACTCTGGCAGGCTAGCTGTTAGCTTACATGTGATATAAAATCTCAAACCCTTCATGGTTCTGGAAAGCCCCCTGTATCAGTTAGAGTAAATTAAGTTACACTGCAGTAGCCAACAACCCCAAATCCCAGGGGCATACAACAGAGGGTTATGTCTTGCTTATCCCCATGTCCTTTGCAGGTCAGCTGGTGGCTCTGCCTCCATCACCACTGGCCTCATTCCAGAACGCAAGCGGACAAAGCAACCACCCTCCGGAACATTGCAAGTAGCCAAAAGAAAACAGGAAGTAGCAAAAAACCAGGCATCAGCTTTTAAATCTTCCACCTGGAAGTTAACAGACATCCCCTCCACTTACTTTCACTGGCCACATCCTCAAGCCTGGTGGGAAGAGCAAAGCTGCCACGTGCCCAGAGGCAAACAGAGATGGGGTATTCCTAAGCAAACCTAATGACCAGCAGAGCACCCCGGCTCCAGCCTCACCAAGTGACTCGGTACTATGAAACCTGCCATATGCTCTCTCACGCCTATGTAACTGGACACGCAATTACCCCTTCCCAAAATGTGCTGCTGCTCCTGGCTTCTTCACCCATTCCCACACTTCCTATGACTTCTTATTACCTGCTATTTTTCAACAGCCAGATCAAACTTTACCTCATTTTTGGAGCTTTCCCTGACCACTGCTTGCCCTGAAAAATATCTTGCTTCCTTATGCTTCCCTCGCACTGTGTACATAGTTCTACCGAAGTAATGAACACAGTTTCATACTTGTGCGTGAATTTGAACCTTTGCAGAAACTAAGATCTCTTGGAGATACAGGATGGACCCATGATTTTTTATTTACCTTTATGCAAACCTAACACCATTTTGATTAAAATATTTCAGAGGACTTTCACTAAGATTAAAAACAAAAACAAAATCCTTAAATCACCTGCAAAGCCCACACAGTGTGGCAGCCCCATCCACTTCTGCAGTGCTTCCTACTTCCTTCTGCCTTCAAATGCCATGTATTTAACTCTGCCTAAAACCTGTTGTTCCCCACCCACTGCCTCACCTAATTAACCCCTCCTTATCCTTCAGATCTGAGCAGAAGCACCACTTACTCAGGGAAGTCTTCCTGCACCCTACCCCCAGCCTAGGTGAACTCCCCCAACTCTATGTTCTCATAGCACTGGGGACTTTACGGCACAACTAGCATTTTAGTTATTGGCATGACTATTTCACTGTGTTTTTCCCCACACTCAACCTTCAGATGTAAGTTCATGAGGGCATGAATCCCATCTATTTTTGCCCACCGCTGGTCTCTAGTACTTGGCATACTGTCTGTCATGCAGTAGGACTCAATAAACATAGGGTGAGCAAATAAATGAATGAATGACTGAATATGAGATACTCAATGTATGTGTGTGGGGTTAAAGAATTCCAAGTACAGGGGGCAACAGTTAAAAAGAAAAGGCACAAAAATTTTCATGTCTGCGGGACAAAATTTTTTATTAATGACAAGAATATAGGTGGGCAAACCATAAACTTCCAGTGTTTCCTCTCAGTTTAGATTCTGAATTATGACTGATCAGCTCAGCAGATGCTGAATTCCAGGAGAGCTTAAGAAAATCATCTTACTTTCAACCTCTGTGTCTAAGTATAATTTATACCTAATTCTTTAAGTAAGCAGAGACCATCCGAAGCCTCTCACTGGTATCAATACCTAACATATATGTGGTGACTTACCATTTACAAAGCATTTTCTCTTATGCTGACATATTTAACACTAAGCAACCATAATAATCATGATTAAAGTCATAGGATCTGACTTTGACATCTTTGCAGAACTTTTTAATATGTTTTGAGAATAACAAGAAGGCAGGTAAGGCAGCATAGAAGCCTCCAGAAGGCAAGAAAAGTGGATGGCAGAGGCACAGGGAGGGAGATGAGAAGACAAAGAATCAGAAGGAGTGGTACCAGGAGGGAGGGAATAGCCTCCATACAATGAAGGACGGCCCACGCAGAGGACAGAACGCTGTGCCACCCCAAAGACTTATGTTGAAGTCCTAACCCCCACTGTGATGGAATCAGGACCTGGGGGCCTATGGGAGGTGACTGGGTTACAGGGTGGAGCCTTTACGAAAGGGATTAGCGCCCTTATAAACTAAACTCCAGAGAGCTCCCTCACGCTCTTCCTGCCATGTAAGGGCACAGTGAGAAGCTGGCAGTTTGGAAGAGGGTCCTCAGAACCCGACCATGCTGGCACCCTGATCTTGGACTTCTAGCATCCAGAACCATGGGAGATAATGTTCATTGGGTAAGCCGCCCAGTCTATGGTAATTTGTTATATTTATTATAGCAGCCTGAGCTGACTAGGAGCCCACAAACAAGAGAACAGTGATCTTTGAACTTGGCTTCAATGGGCTGTAGGGAGTGGAGACACATAACTATGTAGGCTAGGAAATGAGTGGGAGTCTTTACAGGGGACGAGGCTCTGGGGCAGGGAAGCCATAGAGTCTATAGAGAGCCTATAGGGACCTGAACTGTCAGCAGAAGGTAAAGGATATTTCCAGGTGTGTGTCATTAAAAGATTTAATGTGTGGGTAGATGAGAGTTAGACAGTTTTACTTAAAGTAGTAAAATGGAGATTAGGTTAATAGGTCACAAAAAATGAACATTAATTATTGTTTGCCTTTGCGATTCCATCAGTATCTGGGGTTGGTCTAGTTGGGGAAAGAAGCATCTTGAGCGTGGCACGGGTGGGGAGGGGTGAAAAGGAGAGGGTACGCCAGGATCTGAACAGACCTGCAAGCTGCAAAGAATGCAATAAATGCCCTCATTTCACTAAGATACACACTCTCCTCTCATGCTCCCAGGAGCTCTGAGCCACCTGTGCGGTCTTGAGTAGCCCCTGCAGAGGCCCACCCAGTCCTGGCTAGCTTCTAGGACTTGGTGTGCGCAGTCAGCAGGCCACCCTACTCATTTGCATTGCCAGCACAGAGGACACCACCACCATCCACCTCTTTGCCTGTGACAAAAATCTGGAAACTATTCTTGACTTTGTCTCTCTTTACTCTCCAAATCAAATTGATTCTGTGTTCTGATATGTCTCAAATCCACCTACCTCTTGCTATCCCCGAAACCACTGATGTAGCTCAGGAAGCCTCCACTGAGGCATGGTCTAACTTCCTCCCTACTCTGTCTGGCTCTCTTCCTATCTGGTTCTCATTCCGCAAAACTGATCAATGTCTCTCCGCTTCATTAACTCCCTTTCACCCTCAGGACAAAGTCCAAAGTTCCTAATATAATTGCCCTCAATACCCCTGATGAACGGGCCAGTGGTCACATCTCTGGCTTTGTCAAGGGCTTCCCACTGGGCATTTTCCAGCTCTGCTGAACTACTTGCAGTCCCCCGTGAGCACCCTGCTCTTTCTCACTCCTGGACTCAGAGAGAATGCTTCCTGCTTTTCCCTGCAATCCTCTTACTCGCACCTCTACTCACCCCCAGACCTCTCAGTCCTGATTAACTTGGTTAATTCCTACTCTTAAAATCTCAGCTGTGATTTCTCCTACCTCACAAAAACCTCCCCAACTCTTTCTAGGATAGATAAGTGGCTCCAGCTATGAGCTCCCATAACAACTTGTATTTGCCCCAGTCAGCACATAATAATGTGTTGTAGTTTTTGGTCTTTGTTTAGCTTATCTGCATCTCCATCTAGACCAGTGGTTCTCTACTCTGCACATCAGAATCACCTAGGGACCTTAAAAAAAATACAAATGTTAATTAAACAAGAACCTCTTGAGGTGGGTCTGGACATGAGTGTTTTGTATTCTCCCAAATAATTCTAGGATGTGACCAGAAATGGGCAACACTGAGAAGACCATAATTCACTGAGCTCAGAGAACATACAGGATTAGTCTTGGCTGCCCAGTGCCCTGCGCTGGAAATACCACCCAGTTTTTGTTACCTGTTCAAGTTTTGATCTCTCCACTTTGGTCTGCTGTAGGGGCCGGCCTATGGCCGAGGCTGAGTCCCACTATGGCTGAACACCGCCCTTCCACTGTAGCTGACCAACGCCCTAAGATGGCGCTCGCTTCCTGGGCGCCACCCTTCCTGGTTTGGTGGCATTAGCATAAGGAAGTTGCTCCTATAGGCTTGCCCCATGCTTCCGCGCTCGTGCTCAACTCATGCAGAAGGCATGCTACCAATCAGCTTAAAGGTCACGCATGATCTTGATCACCATAGGCCAGCTTCCTAGGCATAAGCAGGAAAGAGAAGGAGAGTCTCTCTCCTCTCATTCTTCCTCTCACTCGCTCTCTCCGGCTGTTGCTTCTTCTCACTCACCTTCTCCCGACCTTCCGAGCAACAATAAAGAACTGAAGTGAACCAGGTCTGTGTACATATCGCTGTCGTCACCGCCACAAGAAGTGAACGCAATAGTCTGCAAGGTGAAAGCTCCGCACAGCGGGCAGGGTGAAGAAGAGACGGATCTTAGAGAAGAACCTTGCCATGGGGAGGGCCCATGTCTGCCCCTAAGTGAGCACAGGTGGAAATCCATCTATCTATACAGTTCATTCTGATACAAAATCACACAGCTGGAGTTGTGGGTACAGCCACTGGGGGTGAAACACCCATACACAAGTCTTAGTAGGAAGGCTTTAATGTCAAACAGCAACGTATTTCCCTACAGAGACAGGAGAGCAAATTTGGAAGGACAAATTTACTTTTCAGATCTCTTGAGGTCTCATTATCTCTTCAGAGCAAGTACACAGGTGAATAAACGGAGGCTCCAAAAGTCTGTGAGGGGCCCTCTCCTCAACCCACTCTAGAACAATGCGGAACAGAAATCAGTAGGTGACTTGCCAAACACCATCAGCTTCATAGTGGAAGGCAGAGACCTAGGTCCTAAACTTACTGCCTTCTAGAGCAGGGGTCCCCCCACTCTCCCACCCTACTTCCTCGTGTTTATGGAGATGCATTTACAGGGAGGAATCTGTTGCAGGAAGACTGCAGAGGATGATTTTGCACCTGAGGGACTCTTCTCATTAAAACGGGCTCATGCGACTCCCCATTAAGAGAAGGAAGGGGCCTGCGGAATTCTATCAGAGAATCTGGGGCCCTCGTTAGCAAGGGGAGACAGACATCTATGTCCACAAGGCACTGACTGATCGGGCCCATCCACTCTGCTGGGTGCCATGGTGAGAAACATCAGGCCAACGGGTGTGACAGAGGCTAGGTGAGGAGGTGGGGCCCAAGGCTGTACTTACTACCAGATGTTAGAGGGCAGGACGGCTTTGGCAACACGCAGACCTAGGTTCATACCTGGCTGGCTGTAGCACTCAGCAGCTCTGGACCATGAGCATGTCAAAATGAATCCAGACTATTTACCACTCGACGATATGAGCGCAGACTATTGTGCTTATGAGGAATCCACTTGGCAGCTACACTGAAAAGCCCTCATCCTAAAGGGCAACAAGAAACGGAGAAGAACCCAGTGACCGGGGGAAACTGCAAGTGAAGCTGAATTTAATTTCTCTCCCTGTTGTTTGCGGTGCTCAACAGTACTGCTTTGCTGATCGTCTCAGAGCGGGTTAATGACCCTCTGTCGACAGTTCCCTGCCTAGCAACAGGCAGGGGCTCTGTCCAAAGTCTCATGCGGACTCGGTGGCCCCCAGGCTGTTGCTGTGGTTCGTGTCGCCCACATGCAGGGATCCAGGGCATCCACACTCATTTCCAGCCCGCCTGCCCTCACAGGCAACGGCTCCTGGCAAAGGGGAACCCACTGCTGCTGAGAATCACCTCAAGAGCTGACTACATTTGGATTCCCATTCTGCACAGGAAGGCCCTGAGTGTTCCGCCCCTCCTGCTCCACTGCTGACAGTGAGGCTGGCAGGCGCGGGGCGGAGAATGAGCCCCCGAATCCGGAAGCCATCAGAAAAGAGTTGGTGTGCCTTTAAGATGAAGATGGTGGGCAACCATCCATCTTCCCTAAACACAGACTTGCCTTGTTCTTCCATTTCTGGATGAGTGATAAAAACGTTAAATGTCATTTCCTGTATCAGTGGTTAACCACTAGATGCTGGATCAGAGATTTACCAGAAGTGCTGAAGTTAAGGAAGAAAAACCCTGCAGTTTTCAATAACCCTTTCTTGTACCCTGTGGGAACTATTTAACCTTTCTTGGGGGAGAGGCGTGAGGGGACTGCTAGATTTGGCCTGAGCAATAAACTGAGGCTTAGATTTGCCAGAGACTTTCTTATGCTTCATACAGGAAGGGAAGAGAGGCGGAATCCAACCGTCCTGCTTCCCGCCCCACTGAGTGAGCATGTGTGCAGGGGAGGCAGAAGTGAACACCCCCCACATGCCCTTTGCCCACCACTCTAGGATAGCCGCAGCGGTAAGGTTTTATTGGCCCAGCCTTGTCCCCAGGGGCCATGACTCTGGCTGTTTAGTTCCCCTGCTTCCTGCAGCAGTCAGCGTCCCGCAGGGACAAGAGGCACCCTGGGGAAGGGCAGTGCCCCCGGAGCTTCTGCGAAGGAGAAGCTGTGTCTTCTTGGATTTCTCTATTAATTAATTAAGCGCTCAGGACAGTAAAGTCAGGGAGGCTTGGCTCAGCCCTGCTGAGATCTGGCCAGACTGACTGCAACCCATGCACAGAACGTTGCCGGCGGTTCCCCTCCTCTGCCATGTACTTTCTGCTCTGAGGTGACCTCCACGGGACAACACCACACAAAGCTTCCCTGGGCCCCTCCCTGCTGCCTCCAGGCCCCACGCACCTCTCTCAGGCTCGGCAGATAAGACTTAAGAACTACACTTTGTTCCAGCAATTGCATTTCCTACCTAAGGCTGCTTAGAATGCTGTGTGCATACACCCAGCACTCCCAGCACCTCATGCACACCTAGGATGAAGAACAGTCCTGGTTTGCCTGGAACTACAGGGGTGCACAGGAGGCTGAAACTGGGAAAGTCCCTGGCAAACTGCAGTGACCCAGTCACCCCAACAGAACTGTGTGACAGGCAAATACATGCTTCTACTTCGAAAGTGAACCTAAATGTTTAGAAAGGATCCAGCCAGGTCAAAGTAAGGAGGGCACCTCATGGTGCAAGCCGACCTTGGGGTGAATGGAAATCATCACTGTCTCCTGCTACTCATAGCACATACTTAGAAGTCATCCTCTCCTAAATCAGTGTCAAAACTGGAAGGGAAAAGATTGTGGGGGAAATATATTCCACCAAGTTTCTTGCAGTTCCGACAATGAACTCAAACCTATATTCTTCCTTGCAATCCTGGTAACACCCCCATCAGCCCCCGAGGACCCCGACACAAGCAAAGCACTGTTGCCTCGCTCTGCCTGTCCCACTCTCCAGTTGAACAGCAGGCCCGGTCACACCTTCCTGCCACCAGTTGTCTCTCCTCTCCAAGCTCCCTGCTCCTTCCGAGCCCAGCACCCCAGGTCCTCAGCGAACACCTCCATCCTCTCCAACCTTGATTTCATCTGCTCCCTGACCTGGTCAATGCCTCCTCCCCTTTTTTAAAACTAAATTTAAGAAACACGTATTAATTACCTGCATCAGAAGGATGCCATCAGTGCCACTCACCTAGATTTCATATGACTCTGGACATTCTTTATGGTCCCTTTTTGAATAAACATCCCTGATGTCTTCTTGACTGAGAAAATCTCCCTGACATTGGCAGGCAGAGCTGAGGACTTCCTCCCAGCGTCCTACTTCACACTGACCTTTAGCTCTCACCACTGCTAGGGTAATTGGATTGTATTTCCATCTTGCCTACTCGCTGTGAATTCCTGGTGTCTCATCATCTTATTTCCCCAGCATCGATCCTAGACCTTGACAGACAATTAAATAAGTATGGAAAATGAGATGGCATGGAGATAAGAAGAAAATATTGGCTGGGTGCTATGGTACTTAGATGGGTCTATAGCCATTTGAACATACAAATATTCAAAGGCTATTGACCATGGCTAGATCAAACTGGTAGTCTCCATTACAGAACTAAAGTTTTCTGCCTTGGGCCCCATCATAACAAACATTTTTATAAACATCCTAGATGAAGATATAAAAGATAAAAAACAGATTTGCAGAAAAGCCAAAGCTGCGGAGCATCACTAATATGTAGGGTATGAGAACTAATGTTGCAAAATTACCTCGAACTACTAGATCAATAGACCAAAACTAAGAAGATAAAAATGCATGATAATAAATACAAATGCTACATTCATAGTAGCACTATGCACTAGAACAATGAGGAGACCTAGTTTAGCAACAGTTCATATGAAAATATTCTAGTAGTCCTCAGTCCTTGAGGTAGAAGAAAGCCCAGCGACCACCCAGTATAGAGGATCCCCGGCTTCTCTTAAACAGAACATTTTCAACAATTTCAGCAATCAGAATTTCACACAGAGGCCAAGTAAAGAAATATTTAAAAGGTACTGCTCTATGTAGGAGGACAGCAAAGACAAGTCAACCCCCCACAACTCATCCCTCAAAAACACCTTCTGAAGACCACTCAGGCACCTTCCCAAATTCCTGGGGCTTTTCTGAGCGCTGCTTGGAAACAGCAGAGCTGAATCCATCTCTTTGCTCTATCAAGCCTACACCGCTAGCATCAGAACTCCTTCAATCCCTTATCCAACTTGATTTGTTTGTTTTGTCTTTATTTATTGTTTCTGTCCCTCCCTGGCACATTATTACACAACTGAGTGTACAGCACCTGTGCCCACCCTGGGGTGTGCCCCCAGTGCATGGTACACAGTGGGAGTTAAATAAACACTTATTGGGAAAATGAGTGAAAGAACCGGAAAAGAACCAGATGTCTTGACTCCCAACCCAGTATTGCTCTGCCAATAGTGTGAATGCCCCAAAGAACAACACAAGGTAAGGTCACATGGAGCTGCATGAGAAGACGACTGCTGTCCTAAGTAAGGATGCAATGAATGGTCCCACTGTACTCTGCATTGTTCAGGCCATTTCTGGAATATCGTGTAACTCCTGGAAGCTACATGAAAGGAAAGCAATTGGTTGCAGGGGCGGGATTAAATAATATTTTTGAGGACTAACTTTGTGCCAGACATATAACACACATTTATCTCATTTAATCATCACAATTATGCTATAAAGTAATTATATTCCTTTTATAGCTGAGGAAACTGAGACTCAGAGAGTAGAAGTAATTTCTCCAAAGTCACACAGCTAAAGAGCCAGGATTCAAACCCCTGGCAAACTTTGTGTTCCTCCTACTACATCAAGATACCTCTTGGAAGGTATTCCCCCAAAGGCAGAGAATGGAGGGTCTAGAAATAATGGGATTGACATATTCAGCCTGGAGAAGCCCAGGCATGTTCTGAGGGGCTGGGGGAGTTGAGGGGAATATGACAGCGGTCATCACAGAGAGAGGAGCTCTTTTTGAGGGGGAAGTACTAAGACTCCACATTGCTTAAAAGGTGAGGTGGACAGGAGATTCCCGGCTGAGTAGGAAACTGGTCCAAACAGCTCTAAAATCTGCACGCTTGGGACTGGCCACTGCTTTTGGGGTGGAGACAGAGCCTGGTGCCCTTGACACACACTTGCGCCTCCCCTCTAGCCCTGTATCCTACATGCCATAGGTTCTCAAAAGCTCCTTTTTATTTTCCATGGACCGTGGATGCTGACAGTAGCATGGTACCAGCTGCCCACAAGCTGTGGCTGAAATCATTTTCACAGCTGCTTAGCTTTCATGGTTACAGAAACAGCCCCAGATGAAGCTGCTTGTCCAGCAGTAAACAGTCAATGGGTAAGGGACAGGGGCAATCACAGAGGAAGGCTGGGGTCCAAGTTGGGCCCTGGTGCCCTGGGGCTGGGAGGAGTTGGCCAGCAGGACCCCTCTCCCTGCCCAGGCCCTTCTCCAGGCTGCGGGAACAGACCTTCCCACACTTGGGTCTCCTGATCTGCTCCAACACACGGAGGCAAAGAGCAGAAGAGTGACCTCAGGAGGAAATGGCCTTTCTCCTCCTGAGAGTCTCCTCTGTTCAGGACCCTTCACGGAGGCTGCTCCTTGTCTTGAGCCTCCTAGAAATTCTGCCATAAGCCTGAGCTTCTCAGGACCTGAAGGCAACTACAGTATGCTGGCTCAAGTCTTGGTGAATCCAAATGTGATTATAATGACTGAGAAACAGTTTTCTGTTCCAGGTCGAGTCACCTTCCTCCATTCTTCCGGTCCCCCTACTGAGGCACCTTCCATGAGAGCACAGGGCTATAAGCTCCCCACCCCTCTGGCCTGATCCATCCTCAAGAGCTAGAGGCAGGAACAGACAGCAAATTCACAAGGAGAACTGATGCTGAAAGGGGAGGTGGGAAGACCCCAGAGGCGAGTGCCATAATCTATCTAGAATGTGAAAGCTACGAGGACTTTCCAGAGCCACTCCATCCAGGGACTGGCAAACTTTCTGTAAAGGACCAGAGAGAAAATACTTTTGACTTTGCAGACCACGTGTGGTCTCTGTCACGACCATTCAACTCAGC
This sequence comes from Manis pentadactyla, assembly GCF_030020395.1. Lineage (NCBI taxonomy): Eukaryota > Metazoa > Chordata > Mammalia > Pholidota > Manidae > Manis > Manis pentadactyla. The sequence goes on from NC_080032.1 coordinate 67,221,259, forward strand.
CATGGAGCCCAAGAGCAGCCACAGACAACGTGTGAAAGAATGGAATCAGCTGTATTCTGATAAAGCTTTATGGACACCAACATTTGAATTTCATAAAATTTTCACATGTCAGGAAGATGTCATTTTCTAAAATTTCTTTTTCAATCCTTTAAAAATGTAAACACCACTCTTATTTAACCTGCTGTACAAAAACGGGCAGCAGGCTGGATTTAGCCACTGTTTGTCAATCCCTGATCTAGTCCAAGCCCCTCCTAACACACGACTGACAGGGTAGCAGGGAATCCACATATTTAATTCTCATGTTGTACTCTTTCCCCTGCAAGGCCATGTTTCAGCTGTCCCCATTCCCTGAGTACCAAGTGCCTCTACTGCAAGCAGAGCAGTCTGGTCCAAGCCCTGCCACCTGCCACAGCTCTGGACGGGACATACTCCATCTCTGTCCCGTTTCTACACCCACTCATGGGATGACCTGGAGCAGGGTGACTGCCCTGTCTGGACCCTAACAGAAATGCAAGCATAGGAACTCAACCTGGTGAACTCGGAGAGCAAGCCCTTTGCCATTTGTCCTGCCTTCCCACATCCCAGCTCAGCTCCCAGCCTGCCCTGCTCCTGGGACATTTCGGTACTGGCACACCCTGCTGCCCTCACCAGCAGCCATCCTTAAAGCAACCCTGAGTTCTGATGTCACCAAATGACAATGACTTCTGGGCAGGAAAACCAGAAATGGAGGCAGAGGAAGTGTCTATTTTCGTGCAGATGAAGCTTTGGGAGGATACATGTTCATGTGTTAAGTGCTTTCTCAAGAGCATGTTTCTATCATTTTATGGAAGACAGAAAGTCAGCTTCCCCTGGGGTGACTGGTGAGAATGTTTGGGGTTTTTTTCTTTAAAAGGGGGGTTTGATTTGGGTTTTGTTGATGTTGTTTGGTTTCTTCATTTTTGTTTTCTTGTAACTTGTTTTAGTTAGTTGGAGAAGGAGGATAAGGAGAGAAAGGTTTTTTTTGTAAGAAAAAAGCAGAGCCCATGTACAAGGGCCTCCAGATGATACCAAGAAGGTCAAGGTGGGTTCAAAGTCACGCAGTCAGATACGTGGGTACCTGCCAAACAGCAGATGCCTTTGTTAGAAAATTAGCAACAGTCTGACATCTGGGTCTCGTGTGATTGCCATCCAAAGATAAGGAAGGGAAGAGCCTTGGCACAGGACTTCCTAGAAGGCTTGGAGCCCCAGGCCTGTCCCCGCCATCCCTTGACAGAACGTGGCCACTCTGCTCCAGAGCAGTTCCCTCCAGTCACGCCAGGGCACTGGTGGCCAAGAGCAGACGCAGGCCGGGCCCAGCCCAGAGCCGTGCTCAGTACTGGTTCCCTCGGCCGCTCTCCCCCACGGTACCCAACCCCCAAAGCAGGTGGATACTGTGAATTAGGGTTTTAGGTCAGTGGACCTTCTCAGGAAGCTCTGGGGGCCTCTGGGGACTCGAGTAGAAGCCACTCCAAAGGACTACACTGAACCCTGATTTCTCCTTAGCTAACACTATGCTGGCAAGAGTTTACTATCTAGAAAAAAAGGCTCTGCTTTGTAACATTTGCCAGTTCCCATAGAACACCCACCTTGGACAATTTCAAGTTGTCAGTGTGATATCCACTGGCTCACAAAAATCCTGAAAACTCACAGTTCAGCTCCCCTATGATGGAGCAGGCCAGCTCCAGTCAGCACGGCGCTGCGCCCTTTGGAACTCAAGGAGAAGGCAGGAATCAGAACAATCTGCTCAGATGTCAGAATGACCTGTGCTCCCCTGAGGAAGTCACAGACATCCTGAGGCTGAGCTGGGGAACCCTAGGTGGGCAGGAGGGAGGGGCAGGGGCTGGCTGACTACAAGCCCTAAAATGCCCACAGGCAATGCAGGCGGGAGGAAGGGGGGGAGCGGGGAGAAGTGCTAGAAGCTGCAGAGGCACTAAACTTCTGTATGTCCACAAAACACGCCAAACTGTGAGGGATTTCACCAGCTCCTCTCCCTCTTTCCCGAGTGTCCCTGTCTCAGTCCATCACTTTCCAGGGAAAACGTTACTAAAGGATGTAGGAATCAGCCATCCCGAAGCCCTGAAAAGAGGTGCCTTGTGTTTAAAACATGCTAAAGATGGTGGCTGACCTGGAGGAATCTGTACCCTGAACACAGAGGGCGGCTCCTGCTGGCCCCAGGGGCACTAAGGCTGGAGCCCCGCGCCCGCCTCCTGCTGCGGTTCCCCTCACCCAGCTCCCCAGACTCCCTCCCCAGGAGTCCCACCTCACTGGTGAGAACCTCACCTCCTCCTGCCTTCATTTCCCTATCATCCACGCAAACTCCTTTATTAAATGTACCTAGAGATTTATGGATGGACAGCTTGTGGGCAGTTTCAGTTAGGCGGGCATTCTGGGAATAGGGCCAGGCGGCAACTCACTTACAAAGGTCTTCATTCAGTGTTCTCTCCTCTCCCGACGCCTGACACACACAAAGAACCCCTGACGGCCAGCGTTGCTGTCCTCTGCTTTCAGAACCTGCTCACCTGTCCAGAGATGCTCACACAGTCCTCTGCACTCCCTCGACGCCCTTCCTGGAAACAGAAGCCTTGGGTTCTGTTCCTCCCTCTGCCCCTAATTACCTTAACACTCATTTAACCTCTTTACACTATACTTTCCTTACCTGTTACATAAAATATGGTTGAACTTTAAAATAAAGTTCCTCATAAAATATTACAGGAACGATTTGTGTGAACCTTTAAATGTGACCAAGTACTTTGGTCATTACTTAAGCATCACACAAAAAAATAAACAGCAACATTAGACATAATGTTGTGTAAGTGACATCACCAGTAATGGTACATAATAGTAGGGAGCTGAGACTCAGAGAGAGGTTGGGAACATACCCGAGGTTACAGGGCTCAGAGGCAACCCCAGCGCCTTCGAGTGCATGCCTCTGATGGCCAGCGCTCCGTGCAGACCGCAGAGGGCGAGGGGCTACGATGGGGACGCCACTGCAGAGCCCCGGAGTGTGACCCAGCTCCCCGGCTGACATCCACGTCCCTTTGGCTCACCAGTTTAACCCATCACTTGGCATTCAGACTGACCCCCATCCCCAAGTGAGGCGACTAGAGTGAGTATGGGCAAAACCGGAGGAGAAAACTAGGGTCGCCCTTAGCAGAGGAGGTGACTGGGGCCAGTTTGCCTTCAGTGAGTCTTGCCAATGCCTGCCACAATCACATGTCTACTCTTTTGGCACCTAACACTCGTCATTGTCTTAATATTGTCCCAGCCCCTCCAAAACGAAGCACTGCAATCAAAAAGCTGTATAACCTATTCCCTCTCTACCTTCTGCAATAAACCTACTGCTGGCACCCCACGCTCCACAAGAAGGTGGAGGCAGCTCCCTCACTTGACCTGTACACTCCTCCACTTCTCTACACACAGTTCTCATCCTTGTGTCCCAGCTGCCCTCTCTACCTCGGGGCAGACTTCTCTCAGTCCTTTATTTTCATAATCATTCTTTATCACTGTCTATTGTATGTGCTGGGTGCCAGGCATGCCCACCACCCTCCACCAAGGAGGTTAAGGCAAGAGGAAGGAATACAAAGAGGCATAAATTACTACCATTTACATAGACATTTGTAATGATGACACCCTTCCAAGCCCTCACTGAGTTATGAGAACAGTCTAATGAAGGAGGTACCATTATACTCATGTTTACAGATGAGGACACCACGGCGCAAAGGCTATCGATCATTCAGCTATCAAGCAGAAGAGCCAGAATGGGAATCCATGTTCAGGACTCCAAGGGCAGCGGCATGAGCGGGGCCCTCCCCAATAAATTATCTGATAAGAACCTCCAGGAATCTTTGCTCTCTAACAGCGGCGTCTTACGATCAGAGCCTAAGCACCCGCCCACAGTGCTCTGAGGGCGCTTACCAACATTCACTGAGGCAATCACATAGAAGACCCGGTAGGGTCTCAGATGCTGAAGTCTCCTACTTTACCGATCAGGCAGTCACCAGGCCTGCTGTCCAGAAAACCAGCCATCCATGTAAACAAAGGAGTCCCAATCCACGGGTCTGAAGACTGAAAACGATGAAGTTCCCAAATTTAGGAAAATTCTGAATCAGAAATGGTGGAATAGAACTATTTGTATAACACTATACACTAGATAGATGTATGTATGGCATATAACCATGTATGTCTAAGTCTCAGCTTTCATCCAAATAACATAAGGAACTGGACATAGTAAGAGGTTCTCTTATGCTGTCCAGACTGGTAACAGCAATCATGCAGTACCTTCTGAAGTACCCTGTGGTCTGAGACCTGTGATAGAGGATGCGATTTTCAATGCATTATGGGTGCACCCAAAGTACAGATTTGCAGACCTTCCTAGAAATGAGTAAGTGTGAAAAGTAAGTTCAGATCACCAGATAAATTTATTTTAGAGACTTTATCAGGAAAAACGGATCAGGATACTACAGAAACTTCTTGGTGATTCCACTGGGCAGGTCAAATCTAAAGACCTTGCTCTTAAATACATTACAATTTAGTTAATGAGATGTGATGAGGTCGTGACCCTCTTGGTAGGGCCAATAATGGTTGACCATTATGGGGTTTAGATCAGGAAGAGTGAAATTGAACTGTTTAAGCCTGATGTGTTTTCCTACACTTTTTGTATAGGTTAAAGACCTGCAAAAGATGAAGCTCAAGAAATCATTTGAGTGTAATGTGAAATCAAACACTCAGGCAGGGAAAATAAAACCGAATAGAACTGTAACTGCCTGGTATGCTGTCTTTGCTGGAGGAAAGAGAGACGGACTGCCCAGAACAAGTCACAAAAACATGTAGCCTGGCCAGCTGGGCTGGCTTCAAGGGTGCAAACTGAAAGGTGAGCTGGTAACATCTGTTCTAATGGATTCAAGGAAGCTACCTGGAGCCGGAAGGGAAAGGGGGTTAGTAGAGCTTTAGGGAGAAATGGGGGAAATAAAGGAGATGGATTTCCACTGGTGGTGGGAAAAAAAGGAAAGGAAAAGAAAGAAGGCAGTTGCTGGAGAAGGTACCTACGAGCTTCTACTGAGAAGAGGACCTAAGTGGATAAGACTTACCCCAGGGGAAAGCTCTAGTAAGTGAACAAAGGAAATAGAGGAGGAAGTGCTATTAGAAGTGAAAGAAAAGAACGTGGCCAGCTCCGTGGATGGATCCCAAGTCCTGAAGGAATGGGCAGAAACTAGGGGGCAAAGGAAAAGAAACTTAGAAGAAGACTTCAAAGACTAATTAAATCCACAAGAAGAGAATAGAGAATAATTCAAAGTAGAAGCATGAAATTACACTGTCTTGCGTGAGGTTTTCAGCCCCAGGCATGTTCACTGTGGACTCGGTGACAATGAAAAATGACAGGGGAACGTTTTGGAGCTTTATTCTCAACGTGGTGGTGAGTGCTGGCATCACATCTGCCTCCTGGGCAGTCTGCATGCAGCAAGCCCGTCTCCCGGTCTCCGTCTCCGCCTCTGCCTCCCAACTCTTTGCCACGGCAGCCCCGGAGCCCTGGGCAGAGCTCTTTAGAGAGTCAGTGATAGCCCATTGCCCACACGTGTGCAAGCCTATGCCTGCGAGCACTGCCCCACTGCCCGGGCACAGTGGGCAAGCAGACCAGGGCCAGGTGAGGACCCCGGCCACGGAACTTCCAGTTTCCCTAGAACTCATAAAGGACTCTAAGGAAAGGTAAACTCGACATAGATTTGTGAAAGCGGTAGTCTGGATTAGTCTCCAGGAACATGGAGAAGAAACTGATCTATGGGTTTCCTTACCAGAAGATTTTAAGAGTGAGGCTTTTATTTATAGCTTATATTTGGAACTTCCCAAAGACTTATGGGATCTGGATCTGATAATACATAGTGATGTTTATGAACTGTAGAAGCAAAACTATCTACTTCATGGATACATATATCCTCCCCAGAAAAAATCTGTATAACCCCTAAAAGAAATTTGAAAAAGAAAAGCCATATCCAACACTAAACTATGTTTTCTACCTTTATCTTGTAGCTACCTACCACTTCAGCATTTTATTAAAAATAATAATAGAGAAATGTGGTATCCACATATAAATCAAGTATAAAAAGCAAATGAGTATTCATATTTGAACTGTTTATAGTTCATAATGCATTAGCAAAACCGAAAGTTACTGTGATGACTGCCCTTGTACTGTTCACCATGTAACTTATTCATTATGTAAGAATTTGTTCTCCATGCAAGAACTTGTTTGTTATGCCTCAGAAGATTGGAGACTGACGAAAATTAGGCTTGGGGTGGATTAATGATTGTGCATTGAGCATTGACTCCCCTATACAGAATTTTATTGTTGTAAACAACCATTTGATCAATAAATATGAGAGATGCCCTCACAAAAAAAAAAAAAAGTACACACTTCCAATTGTAAAATAAATAAGTAACCGGGATGTAATGTATAGAATAAGGAATATAGTCAAAATATTGTAACAACTTGGTATGGTGATACCTGGTACCTAGAATTATCATGTATATAAATGTTGAATCACTGTGTTGTGCCCCTGAAACTAATGTAATACTGTGTGTCAACTACCCTTCAAAAAAAAATAATTATCTACAAAAAAAAAAAAAAAACAAATTTGCAGAAAGAGAATGTAAGAAAACAATCCCAGTTGCAGTTGTAGCAAAAGCAGTAAGAGATCTAGAGGATGTTTAACCAAGGAGGTGAAAGACCTGTACTCTGAATATGCTAAGATACTGAGGCAAGAAACTGAAGGTGACACAAGTTAATGGAAAGCATCTCATGCTTATGGAATGCAAGAATTAAAATGGTCGATATTAACGTTAAAATAAAAATTAGTAGTATTGTTAATACTACCTGCAGCTCTGGGAGGAAACTGCAAGTTGGTGCAGCCACCATGGAAAGCAGGATGGAGGTTTCTCAGAGAACAGCTGTGCTCTCTGTAATGCTATGGGATGAACCCTGGGAAGGACACTGAATGGTGGCTTGCTGAGGATGCTAAAAGGAGTTACCTACCCACCTCGTGTGACCCTGGAGCTAGAGAGCAGCAGATGTTTGCAGAAAAGGGTCAAGTAGAACTTTCATGAGTTCAGAGAGATGAAGTTGTTCCCTGTGGAGACCTTGTACGGAAAACAAAAATTAAGAGGGTGAACCTGACCCACTGGGCTTCTCCACTAAGAAGGGACAGTCCACTAGCAGATAGCTTCTTTTCAGAGGCAGGGAGGGTGGGTCACAGGGGAAGCCCTGATTTGCAGGCAACCTGCCTAGTGGAAGGGGGTGGGAAGGATGCTCTCACCTGTGACTATTTATGCTCCAGGGGCCTCCCTGCTGAACTCAATCTCCCCAGCAGCCTGCCCCAAAGTCTCCCCACCTGACTTCTCTGTTAGGCGGTTGTGGTGAGCCGGCTGCCTTCCTCAAGTTCTCCTAGTGCACAGGCACCCAGAGACACACACTGTCCCAGGCCGCACAGTGTTCTCACACACACACCACCACACGTGCAAGAGCTACGACACATCGAGGGAACCCGACACCACGGCGACGCACTCACCAGGGGGCCAGGCCACCGCCAAGCAGCCGCAGGGACCTTGACACACCCCCTGAACTCCTGCGCGCTGACCCGTTTGGGAAGCACAGAAGGCCCCCAAGCCCCTGCGGATGCACCCTCGCAGCGACCATGCCCGCGTACCCAGAGACGGGACACCCAAACCGTTACATTGCAGTCAGAGCAGCTGGCGGGCCTGGGGAGCTCCTGGATAAGACCTGGTCACCTTCCTGGTTGGGTAGTGCCTGCGCTGCCCATGGCTTTCCAACGCCCACGCACAGCTTTCCACTTTCCTCCCAGGGCCCATGCAACACCCCCAAACTCCCTGAACAAAAAGCCAACGGGTCGGCGGCTACCTACTATGAGCTGAGGCTGCTGCAAGTTGGCGAGGCCTGCGTGAGAACGAGGGAACCCTGGCAAGGTGGCGGCGGCAGGGGTCTAAGGGGGTCCGGCAGCGGAGAGCGCTCGGCGTCAGTGAACTTAAGTAAAGGCAGCGAAGGTCAGCGTCAGCGGGAAGAAGGCATTGGACGGCGGTGGTGGCGGCAGGCATCCGGGGCGGCTGTCAGCGGAAGGCACCGGTTGGCGGGGACAGGCGGGAGTCGGCCTCTGGGCTGGTGGCTGCGCTTTGGTGGGGGGAAGCTGCGTCGGAGGCCCTTGGCTTTCGCTGGCAGGGGCTGGGCGTCGGTTGCGGGCGGACTCCGTACCCTTACGACGTTGCCGCCCCTGCACCCCGGAACCGACACCGCCAACCGCCGCCAACCTCAGAGATCCGCTCCGCACAGACACCCGCGCCTCCCGCAGCTGCAGACGCCACGGCCCACGATGGAGCGCAGCCTGTCCACGCTGCGGCCCACTGCAGACACCGCATCCCGCCGCCTCGCCCTCGCCTCTGGCTGCGCCACCTGCCAACGGCAGCCTCGGAGGTCCGCCTCGCGCACAGACTCACGCGCCTCCCGCAGCTGGAGACGCCACGCCCCAACATGGAGACAGCCCGTCCACGCGGCGGCCCACTGCAGACCCCGCTCACCGCCGCCCGCTGCCGGCTCTCGGGGCGCACCTGCAGACGGAGGGCTGGACTGCGCCCCCGGCCGAAGACCACGCAGCGAGGCGCCCCAGCCTGCAGCCTCCCGCAGCGGACACCTTCTCGGCCCGATCCCTCCCGTACCCGATGCCGCCCGCCCCCTGGGGGTGGCCGCTTACCGTGAGCTGCCGCTGCGAGGAGCACAGGCCTGCGTGAGGAAGAGGGCGCCGGTCCCTGGCGAGGGAGGCCCCTGGAGCCGGCGGGAGGAAGCCGCAGGCGGTCGCTGTTGGAGGGCGCCTGGGCTTTGGCGAGCGACGGCGGCGGCGGCGGGGCGGGAGATACCAGCGGGCGGGCGCAGGCGGGAAGCTTCCTCTGCTGGGTCTGGCTGAGCACTTTTGGAAAGAAACATGGCGGGCACCGGAAGCGGGCGGTGCCGGCCGGCGGGACGAGCATGCGCGGCGTCGGCTGCGAGCGGACCCCGCCCCCTCAGGGCGCTGCCCCGCCCCACAACAACGGAGAGCCGGCGCAGCAATCCTACCCTCCCCTCTCGGTGCAGCGTCCCTGTGAAATAAAAGGAGATGAGAAAACTGCAAAAGGAAACCGAGGAGGAGTTTATCTAGAAGATAGAGAATTAAGGGGCAGGTGCTGTGAGAGTAAAAGAGAATAACTTTTCAGATTGCATGTACGGGAATGTTTAGTATAATCTTCAGAACTACCATCAAGTAAATGAAATTAGGCATGGAAAAGTGATCTTGAGAAATGTCATTACTGGTAATTAAATAATCTTTCCTAAAATTCTTCAAGAGATACCAATAAACATAGAAAGCCCCTTCTTATTACTCATGGTTTCACACCTGTGCGTCTATGAAAGCAATTCAGTCTGGCAGTGTGACCCTGTGGAGTGTTAGAATATTTCAGGGTATCACTGAACTCACCCATCACAAACTCACCGTCATTCCCCTCTGATGCCAGTGCCAAAGTACACATCGTCTTATGTTCTGAGTCCCGGTAAAAATCATTTGTATCTGCCCAGTTCTAGAGAAAAAGCCCTTATTTTCCTTGTCTCTCCCCTTAGAACCTGATTATTTATTTAATTACACTGTTCTATAGATTCCATAAACTTCTTTCCAGTTCATTCAAATTGTGACCCCCACAGCCCTGGGCTATGGTCCAGGTTGCAGACCTCTCTGACCTGCAGTACCCAAAGATTCTAAATGCTCATTTCCGTCTCCTTTGTCTCTTAACCTGCAGTCTGTTCTTTACAATGAAATAGCCAATATGATCTTCACCATTCTATATATTGATGGTGACCTTCTATTGCTCCAAAAAACTTAAGTGATTTCTTGCTCTTTGGGAGGAGCGCAAGGTCCCTTCACCTTGTTCTTATCTCTGAAGCTTCATACCTCACTGGTCACCCACCTCGGATTGTTAACTCGTTGACATACCAAATATTTTCTTCTCTCCAGCTAGCCATGCTCTCTTCAGCTTGTGAGACGGTGTCCTCTTTGTGTAAGATGCACTTATTCTTCCCACCTCACACCTGCCTTACCTGACCTTGCTTGTGCTCATTGTTCAGGGTCCCATCCACGGTGCCATCCTTGAAAGAAGCCTCCACCGTCCTTTTCTCTCAGGTCTGATTTAGTGCGCCCTGATCGTAGTGGCCATGTTTACCGGTCTTCTTCACCAGACTGAAGCTCTGTAGGAACACAGGTCATGTATTTCTCATTTAGGATTGTGAAGAAACAAACAGAAGAACAAAACCCACAAAAACAACAGTGAAACTCAGTGAGGGGCTCATCTAGCATTCAATAAACATTTGTTGAAGTAAAATTAAAATAAACTTCATGTATTCTGCCTTTCCATGCAATAGTAAATATGCCAAATGCTAAGTTAAATGCATCTATCACTTCCCTGCTAGCCTGGGATTGGCTGAGATTTTGTTACTTGTCAGTATGTCTCAGAACATAAAATTTATCAGGCTCATTGTTGTGTGCTAGACAAATACATACTGAATGCTGGTACATACTAGGCATTAAAGAATAATTGCTTTCCAAGGAGCAGTACGAAAGAACATTTTTTCATTAGCTTATTACTAGGAGCACAAGAATAATCAAACCTTTACAAAAAATAATATTCTTAAGTAATTTGTCAGAATACAGTCTTTAATTTCCCCAGTAAAGTTGCACTTGTCAGCCCAGGTTTCTGTATTCTGAGACCTCTTTATAATATGCTGGGAGAACAAATGGACTGTAATGATAATAATTTAATTTTTATAATTGGTGTCGTGCTTTCACCTAGCAGACCATTACAATATCAATTGGCTATTAAATAAATGTATTGTCCAAACACACTTTACATTAGAATTATGAACATAGCCTCGGTATTCTCACATGTCAGGCCTACGTTCTTGCCACATTTTGAGGTCATGTACCACTGTGTTGGATTTTCTTTATTCTTGAATGTGGCTCCTTGAAATGTCAGATTCTAAGTTATTTGCTTTTCTTTTTGTTAGCAATCTTCTTAAAAATGGAAATATAAAGTGAGCATGGAATACCAGAAAACAAGATATCTTTTGATCATTAAGTTCAGTTTTTTAAGCTTTTTTAAAGTGTAATACACATAAGCATACACTTCTAAAATGAGTTCGTATTCTCACTGTGTTTTCACAGCCTTTACATAATTGTGTAAAAGCCATCAAACTCATGAAGCAGAACTTTACCATCGCAACTAAGACCCACCTTGTTCTAGTCACTAATCCACCACTCCCAAGGTTAACCACTATCCTGATTTTAAACACAATAGATCTGTTTTGTTTGTTTTAACCTTAACATAAATGAAATCATACAGCATGTACTTTTTTGTGTCTATTTCTTTCCCACTCAAATTGTGTTAATGAGACATCTGTACTGTTACATGTAGTTGTAGATTATTGTCATGGCTGTGCAGTATTCCATTATTTGCATGTAGTACAATTTATTTTCCCATTATATCAATAGACATTTGAGGAATTATCAGTTTGGGCTATTATAAATAGTTCTATTTTGAACATATATGTATTTCTGTTAAGTGTATACCCCAGAATGGAATTTCTGGATCACAGGATATGCATATATTTAACTTTGGTACATAGAGTTAAACAATTTTCAAAGAGGCATTACCAATCTGCTCACCTGCAGGCAGTATGTGAGAGTCTGGTTTCTCCACATGCTTCTCAACACTTGCTATTACATTGTTATTATTCTTATTGATATTATTAGTATAATTATATAAACTTCAGCCATCCTGCAAAGTTGTGGCATAGGTATATGTTGTTCTAATTTGTATTTCCCCGATGATTAAGTTACTAAAGTGCCTTTTATATATTACTGGACATTTGGGTGCCCTTTTTTGGGGATGTATCTGTTCAGGTTCTCTGCCCATCTTTTGCTAGTTTCGATGTCCTTTTCAAATAGATTTGTGGAGGATCTTTATCTTTTGTTGGATTTACATATTGCAAATATGTTATTCTACCCTTTGGATTTTTTTTTCCCCCCCATAGTGCTATATTTTGGGTTTTTTTTGTTTTTTTGTGTTTTTTTTCTGGTTCCTGGATACATTTTGTTTTTTATTTTTTATTTTTTTTTTAGATAATTATTTTTATAGAAGGGTAGTTGACACACAGCATTACATTAGTTTCAGGGGTACAACACAGTGATTCAACATTTATATACATGATAATTCTAGGTACCAGCTATCACCATACCAAGTTGTTACAATATTTTGACTATATTCCTTATGCTATACATTACATCCCGGTTACTTATTTATTTTAAAATTGGAAGTGTGTATATATACATATATATATATTGTGTGTGTGTGAGGGCCTCTCTCATATTTATTGATCAAATGGTTGTTAACAACAATAAAATTCTGTATAGTGGGGTCAATGATCAACGCACAATCATTAATCCCCCCAAGCCTAATTTTCATCAGTCTCCAATCTTCTGAAGCATATCGAACAAGTTCTTACATGGAGTACAAATTCTTACATAGTGAATAAGTTACATGGTGAACCTTACAAGGGCAGTCATCACAGAAGCTTTCGGTTTTGCTCATGCATTATGAACTATAAACAGTCAGTTCAAATATGAATATTCATTTGATTTTAATACTTGATTTATATGTGGATACCACATTTCTCTCTTTATCATTATTATTTTTAATAAAATGCTGAAGTGGTAGGTAGATACAGGATAAAAGTAGAAAACATAGTTTACTGTTGAAAGAGAGCAAATATAGATGATCAGGTGTGTGCCTGTAGACTATGTGTTAATCCAAGCTAGACAAGGGCAATAAAACATCCACGTATGCAGAAGATTTCTCTCAGAAAAGGGGGATGAGGTTCTAAGCCTCACCTCTGTTGATCCCCAATTTCTCACCTGATGGCCCCCCTGCGACTGTGCCTGTCTTAGGTTGTTCCTCCCTTGAGGAATCTTACCCGTCTCTGGCTAACCAGTCATCTTCCGGGGCCATACAGGGAAATGTAAAGTTGGTAAGTGAGAGAGAAGCCTTATTGTTTGAAAAGGTTAGCTTTTTACTTCTTTGCATATTTATGCCCTGTGGCTTCTATGCCCAGCATTTGTCTTGAGGTGTCTTTACCACTTGGAAGAATTATGATACTCGGTAAATTCGATATGCAGCACGAATTCTATTTAAGGTTTGTAATTAGGAAGGAAGAAGAAAAGCTATAGAAGTAGCAGGCAGAAGAAAACATGGGAAGGTTGATTATTTCTTTAACATATCTTCTTGTAGAGTAACTTCAGCATGTATAGGTTTTAAGCTACTAATTAAATTGCGCACACACATTAACATAATAGGAGTACAGTTACATAACCAAAGCATACCTGTAATTACCAGCCATCTCCAGTGAAACCAAGAAAACCAGTTAGGCACCTTAGGCATTTGTGAAAACTTGTCTATGATATGGTGGATATTGTCCAACTGAACTTGAACAGTCTGAGAGAACTCAGACAAATTAAAACAACCCATTCCTGGGGACTGTTCACATCCCATATGTTCTTTTAACAGTAAATAGTCTGTAGTTGTAAGATTTTGGAGCGCTACAATTTGCACTTCTCCTAATTCTTGGTTGAGTTCCAACAGTATACATCCAGTCAAATTTGTTGTTTTACTGTATGCACAGGCCAGCTTAGATATCTCCTTCCTCATTCCCATGGCAAGTCCAGGAACTGGTGGGATGAGTGCATTTACAGCTGTAGCAGTGCGTGGATCTTTGTTGGGGTTTTTTTGATGATCATCTTCTGGCATGAGTCTTCCCGAGAGTGCTGATGTTGGAAGTTCTATTTTATGTCGTATCTTAGTTCATTTTCGGGGTAGCAAAATTAGGCTTTGATCCTCTGTATAAACACAAACAGATCCTTTGCCTACACTTTTATATGCCATTTATATCATTGTGTAGAACACATTGGAGGTAACCACACAGGAACTGCTGTTTTTTGTTGTCTTTTGTTTTTTTTCTTATCATTAATCTACACTTATATGACGAATAATTTGTTTACTAGGCTCGCCCCTATACCAGGTCCCCCCTATATACCCCTTTACAGTCACTGACCATCAGCATAGCAAAATGTTGTAGAATCACTACTTGTCTTCTCTGTGTTGTACAGCCCTCCCCTTTCTCCCACACCCCTATGCATGCTAATCTTAATGCACCCCTTTTTCTCCCCCCTTATCCCTCCCTACGATCCCATTCTCGCCAGTCCCTTTCCCTTTGGTACCTGTTAGTCCATTCTTGAGTTCTGTGATTCTGCTGCTGTTTTGTTCCTTCAGTTTTTCCTTTGTTCTTATACTCCACAGATGAGTGAGATCATTTGGTATTTCTCTTTCTCCGCTTGGCTTGTTTCACTGAGCATAACACCCTCCGGCTCCATCCATGTTGCTGCAAATGGTAGGATTTGCCCTTTTCTTATGGCTGAGTAGTATTCCATTGTGTATATGTACCACTGCTTCTTTATACATTCATCTATCGATGGACATTTAGGTTGCTTCCAATTCTTGGCTATTGTAAATAGTGCTGCAATAAACACAGGGGTGCATTGGTCTTTCTCATACTCGATTGCTGCATTCTTAGGGTAAATTCCTAGGAGTGTAATTCCTGGGTCAAATGGTATGTCTGTTTTGAGCATTTTGATGTACCTCCATAGTGCTTTCCACAATGGTTGAACTGATTTAAATTCCCACCAGCAGTGTAGGAGGATTCCCCTTTCTCCACAGCCTCGCCAACATTTGTTGTTGTTTGTCTTTTGGATGGCAGCCATCCTTACTGGTATGAGGTGATATCTCATTGTAGTTTTAATTTGCATTTCTCTGATTATTAGTGATGTGGAGCATCTTTTTATGTGTCTGTTGGCCATCTGTATTTCTTTTTTGGAGAACCATCTGTTCAGTTCCTCTGCATATTTTTTAATTGGGTTATTTATTTTTTGTTTGTTGAGGCGTGCGAGCTCTTTATATATTCTGGAGGTCAATCCTTTATCGGATGTGTCCTTTTCAAATATATTCTCAAATACTGTAGGGTTGCTTTTTGTTCTATTGATGGTGACTTTTGCTGTACAGAAGCTTTTCAGCTTAATATACTCCCACTTGTTCATTTTTGCTGTTGTTTTCCTTGCCCGGGGAGATATATTCAAGAAGAAGTCACTCGTGTTTATGTCTAAGAGGTTTTTGCCTATGTTTTTTTCCAAGAGTTTAATGATTTCATGACTTACATTCAGGTCTTTGATCCATTTTGAGTTTACTTTTGTATATGGGGTTAGACAATGGTCCAGTTTCATTCTCCTACATGTAGCTGTCCAGTTTTGCCAGCACCATCTGTTGAAGAGACTGTCATTTCCCCATTGTATGTCCATGGCTCCTTTATCAAATATTAATTGACCATATATGTCTGGGTTAATGTCTGGATTCTCTAGTCTGTTCCATTGGTCTGTGGCTCTGTTCTTGTTCCAGTACCAAATTGTCTTGATTACTATGGCTTTATAGTAGAGCTTGAAGTTGGGGAGTGAGATCCCCCCTACTTTATTCTTCTTTCTCAGGATTGCTTTCGTACTCGGGGTCTTTGGTGTTTCCATACGAATTTTTGAATTATTTGTTCCTGTTAATTGAAGAATGTTGCTGGTAGTTTCATAGGGATTGCATCAAATCTGTATATTGCTTTGGGCAGGATGACCATTTTGACGATATTAATTTTTCCTAGCCAAGAGAATGGGATGAGTTTCCATCTCTTAGTGTCCCTTTAATTTCTCTTAAGAGTGACTTGTAGTTTTAGTCTTTCACTTCTTTGGTTAGGTTTATTCCTAGGTATTTTTTTTTTGGATGCAATTGTGAATGGAGTTGTTTTCCTGATTTCTCTTTCTGTTGGTTCATTGTTAGTGTATAGGAAAGCCACAGATTTCTGTGTGTTGGTTTTGTATCCTGCAACTTTGCTGTATTCCGATATCAGTTCTAGTAGTTTTGGGGTGGAGTCTTTAGGGTTTTTTATGTACAGTATCATGTCATCTGCAAATAGTGACAGTTTAACTTCTTCTTTACCAATATGGATTCCTTATATTTCTTTGTTTTGTCTGATTGCCGTGGCTAGGACCTCCAGTACTATGTTAAATAACAGTGGGGAGAGTGGGCATCCCTGTCTAATTCCCGATCTCAGAGGAAAAGCTTTCAGCTTCACGCTGTTCAATATAATGTTGGCTGTGGGTTTATCATAGATGGCCTTCATTATGTTGAGGTACTTGCCCTCTATTCCCATTTTGCTGAGAGTTTTTATCATGAATGGATGTTGAACTTTGTCAAATGCTTTTTCAGCATCTATGGAGATGGTCATGTGGTTTTTGTCTTTCTTTTTGTTGATGTGGTGGATGATGTTGATGGACTTTTGAATGTTGTGCCATCCTTGCATCCCTGGAATGAATGCCACTTGGTCATGGTGTACGATCCTTTTAATGTATTTTTGAATTCGGTTTGCTAATATTTTGTTGAGTATTTTTGCATCTACATTCATCAGGGATATTGGTCTGTAGTTTTCTTTTTTGGTGGGGTCTTTGCCTGGTTTTGGTATTAGGGTGATGTTAGCTTCATAGAATGAGTTTGGGAGTATCCCCTCCTCTTCTATTTTTTGGAAAACTTTAATGAGAATGGGCATTATGTCTTCCCTGTAAGTCTGATAAAATTCTGAGGTAAATCCATCTGGCCCAGGGGTTTTGTTCTTTGGTAGTTTTTTGATTACCGCTTCAATTTCGTTGCTGGTAATTGGTCTGTTTGGATTTTCTGTTTCTTTCTGGGTCAGTCTTGGAAGGTTGTATTTTTCTAGGAAGTTGTCCATTTCTCCTAGGTTTCCCAGTTTGTTAGCATATAGGTTTTCATAGTATTCTCTAATAATTCTTTGTATTTCTGTGGGGTCCGTCGTGATTTTTCCTTTCTCGTTTCTGATACTGTTGATTTGTGTTGACTCTCTTTCCCTCTTAATAAGTCTGGCTAGAGGCTTATCTATTTTTTTTATTTTCTTGAAGAACCAGCTCATGGTTTCAATGATTTTTGCAAATGTTTTATTCTTCTCAATTTTATTTATTTCTTCTCTGATCTTTATTATGTCTCTCCTTCTGCTGACCTTAGGCCTCATTTGTTCTTCTTTTTCCAATTTCGATAATTGTGACATTAGACCATTCATTTGGGCTTGTTCTTCCTTTTTTAAATATGCTTGGATTGCTATATACTTTCCTCTTAAGACTGCTTTTGCTGTGTCCCACAGAAGTTGGGGCTTAGTGTTGTTGTCGTTTGTTTCCATATATTGCTGGATCTCCATTTTGATTTGGTCATTGATCCATTGATTATTTAGGAGCATGTTGTTAAGCCTCCATGTGTTTGTGAGCCTCTTTGCTTTCTTTGTACAGTTTATTTCTAGTTTTATACCTTTGTGGTCTGAAAAGTTGTTTGGTAGGATTTCAATCTTTTGGAATTTACTGAGGCTCTTTTTGTGGCCTAGTATGTGGTCTATTCTGGAGAATGTTCCTTGTGCACTTGAGAAGAATGTGTATACTGTTGCTTTTCAATGTAGAATTCTGTAGATGTCCATTAGGTCCATCTGTTCTAGTGTGTTGTTCAGTGCCTCTGTGTCCTTACTTATTTTCTGTCTGGTGGATCTGTCCTTTGGAGTGAGTGATGTGTTGAAGTGTCCTAGAATGAATGCATTGCATTCTATTTCCTCCTTTAGTTCTGTTAATATTTGTTTCAGGTATGTTGGTGCTCCTGTATTGGGTGCATATATATTTATAATGGTTATATCCTCATGATGGACTGAGCCCTTTATCATTATGCAATGTCCTTCTTTGTCGTTTGTTACTTTCTTTATTTTGTAGTCTGTTTTGTCTGATACCAGAGTTACAACACCTGCTTTCTTCTCTTTGTTGTTTGCATGAAATATCTTTTTCCATCCCTTGACTTTAAGTCTGTGCATGTCTTTGGGTTTGAGGTGAGTCTCTTGTAAGCAGCATATGGATGGTTCTTGCTTTTTTATCCATTCTATTACTCTGTGTCTTTTGATTGGTGCATTCAGTCCATTTACATTTAGGGTGATTATTGAAAGGTATGAATTTATTGCCATTGCAGGCTTTAAGTTTGTGGTTACCAAAGGTTCAGGGTTAGCTTCTTTACTATCTTACTGTCTAACTTAACTCATTGTTGAGCTATTATAAATGCGGTCTGATGATTCTTTATTTCTCTCCCTTCTTATTCCTCCTCCTCCCTTCTTCATATGTTGGGTGTTTTGTTCTGTGCTCTTTTTAGGAGTGCTCCCATCTAGAGCAGTCCCTGTAGGATGCCCTGAAGAGGTGGTTTGTGGGAGGCAAATTCCCTCAACTTTTGCTTATCTGGGAATTGTTTAATCCCTCCTTCATATTTAAATGATATTCATGCTGGATACAGTAGTCTTGGTTCGAGGCCCTTCTGTTTCATTGCATTAAGTATATCTTGCCATTCTCTTCTGGCCTGTAGGGTTTCTGTTGAGAAATCTGATGATAGCCTCATGTGTTTTCCTTTTTAGGTAACCTTTTTTTTCTCTCTGGCTGCCTTTAATACTTTGTCCTTGTCTTTGATCTTTGCCATTTTAATTATTATGTGTCTTGGTGTTGCCCTCCTTTTATCCCTTGTCATGGGAGTTCTGTGTACCTCTGTGGTCTGAGAGGCCATTGCTTCCCCTAGTTTGGGGAAGTGTTCTGCAATTATTTTTTCAAAGACACTTTCTATCCCTTTTTCTCTCTTCTTCTTCTTCTGGTATCCCTATAATGCATATATTGTTCCTTTTTGATTGGTCACTCAGCTCTCTTATAATTCTTTCATTCCTGGAGATCCTTTTATCTCTCTCTGCATCAGCTTCTCTGCGTTCCTGTTCTCTGTTTTCTAGTCCATTAATGGTCTCTTGCATCTCGTCCATTCTGTTTTGAAGTCCTTCCAGAGCTTGTTTTATTTCTGTATTCTCCTTCCTTAGTTCTTGGATATTTCTCTGCAAGTCCATCAGCATGGTTATGACTTTTGTTTTGAATTCTTTTTCAGGAAGACTGGCTAAATCTATCTCCCCAGGTTCCTTCTCAGGGGAAGATGTAGCAGATGCCGAAGCTGTCTGGGTTAGTCTTGTCTGGATCATAGTTTTTTGCCTTTTCATGTTGACAGGTGCTATTGACTGTCAGCTGGGAGGGCCAAACTTTTCACTTGCTACTGGCCTTTCTTTACTGGGACAATTGCGACCCCTAGTGGCTTGTGTTGTGTAATTGAGTGTAGGCTGGGTCTTTGTGTCTTTCCCGGCCGAAGTGTAAGAATTTTCCTTTCTGCCTTTCTGTGGGTGTGCTTTGCCTTAGGCTGTTTCTCTGCTTTTGCACCGCCTGGAGGTGTAATGAACGGGGGAGGGGGGCTGTTTGGCTGTTTAGCTCTGTGAGGGGTCTTGGAGCTGTTGCCCAGGGTGTTAGTGCGCCGGTTTTCCCTGTAATTTCCAGCCACTGGGCTGTGACCTATGCTGTTTCCATCCAGCTGTTAAGTCCCTGTCCCTTTAAGACTTTAAAAAAGTCCCCGCTTTTCTTTGTCACAGGGCACCCTGTGTCTTTTCGGCACCCGCTCAGAGGTCTTGCTGCCCTATTTCCCTAGTTTCCAGCCCTCCACACATGCACTGTGCCTGCGGTCTGGTGCGGGTGGCTGCGGCTGGCTGTTTAGCAGTTCTGGGCTCCCTCTCCCTCCTGCCGGGAGCTGGGGGGAGGTGTGCTCGGGTCCCGCCGGGCCGGGGCTTGTATCTTACCCCTTTCACCAGGCGCTGTGTTCTCGCTGGTGTAGTTGTAGTCTGGCTGTTGTCCTATGTCTTCTGGTCTCTCTTTTAGGATTAGCTGTATTTGTTGTATTTTCAAAAATATATATGTTTTAGGGAGGAGTTTCCCACTGTCCTACTCACGTCGCCATGTTGGCTCTGCCACGTTATAGTGGTATATTTTGATAAATAGAATTTCTTAAGGGAAAACTAGACCAATTCACTGGACTTTTTGTCATTATGGTTAGTGTGAAGATTAATTTCCATAAGCTGCACCTTAAAATAAAATATTTTGAAAACTATTTAAACAAAGTAACAAGTATTTGGACTTCAGACCTATTTTGGTCACTGGATCTTATGTATGGCATGATCTTAGACAAAGTAATTAATTTCTCCTTGCTTCTATTTACTCATTGTACAATAGACACAAGAAAAAAATATATGTATTTCCTCTACTGAATGCAAAATAAAATAAAATGTATAATGATCGTGAAATGTCTCTGTAAACTGCAAAAAACAACATAAATCAAAGACAATGATAAAAAGAACTGTGTGATTTTCCCGTCATAGGCATAAGAGATCTATGTGCCCTAACTTATGCCATGACCTTCAGTCAGTGTTCAACTTGCAGAAAATAATTAATAGATTGGCAAACCAGAGTACATTTCATCAATCTGTAGGTACCTCTAATATTGTTAATTTGAATGGAATCTCTTTAATCATAAGGTCAATCAGTTCTTTTCTGTATAATCAAAGACACTTAAATTTCATAGTAGTCTTATGGTTCTTGTTTGGATCCACCACTTCAAGCCCTGTGTCCTAGAGCCCATCAGTTCATACATGAGCTGGAGCCATGTGAACTAAGAAACAATATGACCATAAAGTATTACCATTTTATAGAATCATATTTTTCAAATATTTAATATATTTATGAAACTATATGTCTGTTCATTTAGTTGTGCTGTACATTCAATGAACACTTATTAAGAATTTAAGTTAATATTGGTCAGGATAAGCTGGATGATGATTCATAAAAAGTAACTGCAACCTTTTAGTAGCTTAAAACATCAAAGTGATTTTTTGCTCATGCTATGCTACATCTCTGTCTCAAGTGAGTTGCTATCTCTGATTCATGTTTTTCTCACTCTCAGGCCGAGCTGAAGGGCCAGCCACCAATTAGAGCTTTGTTAGCTGTGGAAATGATAATGGTGTTCTGAAGAGTCTCTTTTCAGAGATGATCCATCCAAAATATGATATAGGTCTTTTTGTTCACAACTTGCTGACCGTAAGTAGAAACACCATTCTACCCACACAAAAGAGGGCTAACAAATGTAAACTTACATGGCTGAAGGGTGGAGAGCTGGAATATCTGGTGAACAGAAGTAATGATGGTTTGTACTATCCTGTACATACCGAAGGGTCGCTGGAGAACCAAAATGAAAAAAGGCATGGCCTGTGTCTCTACAGTGACAAACAGAAAGTACACCCTACTGAGATGTGTGCAGTAACAGTTTGGTGGCTACACAAAGGAAAAAATGATAAACTCTTTTTTTGATGAGTTTGGAAAGACTTAAAGAAAGGGGAATAATGATCTGTGTCTTGAAGCATAAATAAGAGTTCAAAAGCAAAAATAAATTGGGGTAGCTAATTGTTAAAGATTCTATCAATGAGGGTATTTTATTGTTAGGAAGCAGGAAGTAGAGTGAATTACTGTTACTTCTTCTGGGTCTCCTGTTCATGGTACTCTATCTCAGGGTTTGAGTTTCTCACAGATACACAGAATTTGTTGCCAAATAAGGTGTGATAGAAGATAGTAAATATTAACTGGAAAGAAAAATGAGGAACTGTTCTTATACAACATTTTTATTGGCTTTTGTTAAAGCTTTTCTTGTTGCAAAATGCCTATCTCTTGCATAGTATGAAAATGCATTTGAATGGGTTTGCCCACCATAATCTACTTCAAAGACCAGTGAGTACATATATAGTGTAACAAACATTGGGAAACAAGACTTCACACAGTATTTTGTTTGTGGTATGTTTAGAGATTGATGTTTATGTTCATCATAACAAATGTCAAGTCCATAAAAGCTAATTGTAAAGGATAATTACAATTTGTATTGTAGTGACATTTCCTATGAAAAGAATTACAGTACATGTCAGGGAATCCATAAATAGGCTTCTTCCTGGAGGTAAAAACCAAACTTACAAATTTGCTTCAGTATATTAGGTAAGAAAAAAACAATGGCTATGTACCCGAAGAGTGCAGTGTGTTGATTGTGATTTTGTGTTAAGCTGATCATGTAGAAATTTCCCATTTGGATTAAAATTGTGAATCCACAGCTATGGAAAAATTTTAAAGGATGATTATTTTTTAAAAATTATTGAATTGCCTTGAGAATCGAAGGCCATGGGTAGAGTCCCTATCTTGCTTTCTGTTTTAGTCCTTAAGATCTAGTTACCAGCCACTCCCAGTCATCTTCATTCCTTAGGAAAGACTAGACCTTTCTATTTAGCAACCAATCCAGGAAATTGATTTCAGCACACTAACCACATCTTCCTTCTCTGTGTCACGCTTGTATGCTTTTGGTCCTGAAAAGAAGTAAATGTAGCCAAATTGTGGTTAGTGAAAATGACTTGCAAATATATAAATGGGAGGATTTGTGATGTAACTTTTCTTAGGTGGCA
This sequence comes from Manis pentadactyla, assembly GCF_030020395.1. NCBI lineage: Eukaryota > Metazoa > Chordata > Mammalia > Pholidota > Manidae > Manis > Manis pentadactyla. The sequence goes on from NC_080032.1 coordinate 67,243,871, forward strand.
CCAAAGGGGAACTGGGAATTTGTCAGGGGGCAGTTAGCTTGTCTGAATAGCTCTCCTCGAGCTCTGAAAGCCAACATCCCCAACTTCTCAAGCATCTCTTGGCATTCCCTCTGTCCTAACCAGGGTCTGCCTTCTCTTGGGGCCACCCAACAGGTCAGGCAAGCTGAGCTACGCTTGGTGCTTCTGTCCAGTCTATTTTCCTCCAGGAAACACACTCCCCTTTTCTCTCCATAGTCAAACCTGTAGCCGTTCTTTAAAACTCAGCCCAAGTCCTACCATAAAATCTTCAACTATGAGTGCTGGTTTCCATCTTTCTCAATTATTGAGAAGACTACTACACATTCCATATCAAATATAGATTGTCCTGTTTTCTAGTAATTTCATCTTTGTTGGATGGAGGGGTATTTCCCAAAGATATTAACCATTCCACCAGAGCAGAGACGGTATCTGCAAGTGTCTTTGAATTTCTAAGAGTCCAGCTCTGTGCTATATACTCAGGAAGAATGGATTGACTCGTTCAAAAGATTCTATTAAATGTATTCAACCAGTTCAATTTAATTTTCTTAGCTGTGTATTAAATTTCAGGAGTTAGGTGATGAAGGGGAGAAAGGCACTGGGAAGGTTGAGAGTATGTGGATTTTAAAGATGAAAACGGTGAGTTTAACTGGCTGAATTTATGATGTAGTTGACTAATGGGTTGAAGCTATACTTTTACAACTTTCCATATGTAAAGAGAGAACCACAGTGGCAGAACTTTTACAGTTACTCTTTCTAGCAGTTAATCTGGTTACCTAAATTTATAAAGGACTCAGAACCTTATGAAAAAATAAGAACCGGGGACTCCCATTTGGAAATCCATTTTCTATTATCTTAAAGCAGACCCAGGTTTCATGTTATAATTTCCACAAAGAAAGTTTTTGGTGGAAACACTCACCATTTAATTCCACAATAGCATCTATGCAGCCATTGACTCCTGAGAATTCCTCTTTAGTATTCTTTGTATAGTCTTTTTTCCATTTTCTTTTTTTGTTCATCATAGATGGAAGAAGTGTTATTTCATAAATAATAGTAAGAAGAGATTTATAGTGGCTGTAATTACATCATCCTTTTCAGGCATATTTAGCCAGGGCTGACTTATGACTTTAGGTCTCTCTCTGTCACACACACACACACACACACACACACACACACTCTCTCTCTCTCTCTCTCTCTCTGTCTCTCTCTCTCTCTCTCTCACTACTATCCTAGGTTCCTGAGAGGGGACACTAATTTGGGACTCATTTGCTCTAAACAGTGTCTTTAAAAAATTGCAAGATATATTACTTGAATTATTCTACATATTATAGCAACATATTTCTATAATTTAAAGATATATAAATAGCCTTTCAAAAGAAACTGTACATATATTACTAGTACTTTATTACTGTTGTAATTTTTCCCCCCTCTGTTCCCCTCTCTCCCCAGGTATTAATTTCCTGGCTCACAAAGTAGTTGAAAGCCCATCATTGGGGATTTTATTCTTTGGCTTCGTGATATGTACCCACAGAGAAGGGATTGAACAAATAATGCACAATGAATGAATAAACAATTGTGTAAACAGTTAATAGATAAAAATAAGCAAAAAAAAATCTATAATAACTGACCCTCTGCCTTTTAAATCAATTTAATTGAATCAAATTACTTTTGTTTCCTGGAAAAATTATACACCTGATGAAATAGATCAGGTTTCTTTTTCTGGATCAGCAACCACCATGCAGTGATGACTCTGAAGATTGTTTAATACATCTCTTGTGATCTAAATGACCTCTCCTGTAAAAAAGACTGTGACTTGTATGAATCAGCATGACATGTTTAAGGTCAGCATGTGGGCAGAGCAGACTCTCACCTCTTCAAGATTGCATTTAAAGTGTGAGAAAGTCTCTTCCTCATCAGCATAGAGCTCCCAATGGGGACATTCCCAGAGTGGACACCCTACTCCTTTCCCACCAAAAGGTCAGACAAAAGGTCTCCTGGTCTCCTGGTGCCTGGCACACTGGGCAATTTCCTGGAGCAGAAGATCACACCCACCTTCTCCTGAAATGTGCCTTGCATGTGGCTGTGACTACACAGGGCAGGGGACAGATCTCTCATGATACTGAACAGAATCAAATGTTGTGAAAGAAGTATTCAGGCTGAAACCGTCTAGGGGGTTGATCTGCTTTATAGAGTGTTAAAGAAAGACATGGTAACTAACTTCCCCAAATTCCCTTTCCAGGAAAGGCATTAGAACTTTCCAGTAGGCCAGGGGAAAAACTGAGCTACATAAGTTACTGTAGCATAAATAAAAATGGAAACCATTTACTGGATTTCTTCACCCTCAGAAGTGCCAGTGCAGTGTGTGCGGGGACAGAGCACCCACACGCGGTTTGAAGGAGTGACTGCAAGGTATCAGGAATGGAGTGAGGGAAAACTGGAGAAAAAAAGGAGCAGCCCAGGCACATTGGCCTAGATTTCTTTTGTTCTCTTTGTCCCAGTGTCTGAAATCTGGAATCTTTTATTAAAAGTGGGAGTACAGGTTGTTCACATACTAATCTTTGTCCATTAGGTTGTTTTCTACTCTCACTTCCCTGAGAGACAGCTGTACTGAGGAAATGGAAGCTTTGATCAGAAGCAGTAAGAGAGATAATTGTAGGGTTTAAAACATTTGGGGAGTGGGATGTAGAAGAAAGGAAAGTGACCAAGACGCATTTGGCGTGTGTGCAGATTTAGAGGGAAATGCGGTTGGAGGTGCCAGAGAATGTGATCTCTGACTTTCTGCCTCATGACCCTGTGCTCAGGGAAAACGGTAGGATGCCTTTCACGTCTGTATCTTTTGTCTGCTCTAAGTAGAGGATTAGAAGCTGAGCTATTATAATTAGAACTATGCCTTACCTCTGTGTATGTTATTCCTAGATTCATGAATGATTTTTACAACTTAATCACCATTTGTATTGTTTTTGTGGCAAAATATGTTCTCAGTTTCAAACAAGTGACTGGCTAAACAATAGTTGTAGGGAAACTTATTACAAGTTGGGATCTATTTATATTATATTTTAAGTTGGATGGCAAAATCTGGACAGTATGAAAGGACAGAGAAAATACCCTTCTTGAGAATAGAGAAACAGTTTAAATAGTATCTGA